>NC_061513.1:131379185-131569790 GCF_022539505.1 Lolium rigidum
CGTCGCCAATGCAACAGTCTCTCAACCCTCGCAAGATATTCGCAACTCCACACACTTGCGCACGTAGCCGCCGACCACGAAGCGGTAAGTTGCAACCGTCTAATTCCCAATGGAACAGCGAGATCACACAAGACTTTAATAGGATCTACACAATATCAAGCAATATGTTGTAGGGAATTCAATAGTTTTGCAGAGCAAACAACTAAGAACTAGGGTTTATCTTAAACGTGGTCTAAAGCAGCTAGGGGGCGTCCTATGTACTTATATAGGCGTCCAGGACGACTTCTGGTCGAAAAACTACGAGAATAACCGACCCATAATTGATCTGGTCGAGACAGACTCGGACACGGCCGGTCTGGGGGGGCGGTCGACCGGGCCTGGGACCGGGCTGGCCGGTTCAAACCGGGCCAGGGACCGGGTGACAACCGGGCTTCGGAATTGTGGCGCAGTAACCCTCCCGGTTGCAGTCAGCGTGGCGCCCGGTTGGCGCCAGGGTGGATCTGGTCTGCAGCCCGGTCGGACCGGGCTAAGGACCGGGCGCGCCGGCGTGGCGGCTGGTCTGACCGGGTGCTGGGCTGGCCTGGACATCTTCTTCTCCTCTCGCGCATGCCTCCCGCTCCTCCCTCGCGCGTCCATGAGATATCTTCATGTCCAGCTCCTTGTCCAGCTCCACGTCCATCTTCACGTCCAGCTGCTCCTCTCCTCCTCGTCTGACGCTTGTCTCCTCTTCATACCTGATGATACATAAGTAATAGGACTTAGGTAGTATAAAGTTCTCATCAATCAAGGTATCGTTTAGGAACAAGTTCACCTGTTGTTTAAGTAGCTTCGCACGAGCGCGTGTCATTGGTCCAATCCAGACTTCATTGGACTTGAGCTTCACAGCAGGTTCATCTTCAGTTGGTAATGACGGGGGTGGTAGTGAGGTAGGGATGTCCTCATCACCTTGGCCGCACCCCTAGTGGTCGGCGCCCCCTCTCCCCAAACCCTAGCCGCCTCTCCTCCTCCACCTCTCCCGCATACGCTTTGGCGAAGCCCTGCCGGAGATCTCCACCACCGCCGCCACCACGCCGTCGTGCTGCTGGGATTCCGAGGAGGATCTACTACTTCCGCTGCCCGCTGGAACGGGAAGAAGGACGTCTTCATCAACACCGAACGTGTGACCGAGTACGGGGGTGCTGCCCGACTGTGGCACCGTCAAGATCTTCTACGCGCTTTTGAAAGTGGCAAGTGATCATCTTCTGCAACAACGAGATCTAATCTCGTAGGCTTTCGAAATCTTCCAAGGGTTAGTCTCGTGATCCCCTCGTTGCTACCATCTTCTAGATTGCATCTTGGCTTGGTTTTCGTTCTTGCGGTAGAATTTTTTTTTGTTTTCTATGCTACGAATCCCATCACACGCTTCTATTCTTGTAGACAACGTTGGGCCTCCAGGTGCAGAGGTTTGTAGAACAGCAGCAGGTTTACCTTAAGTGGAACACCCAAGGTTTATCGAACTCATGGAGGTAGAGGTCAAAGATATCCCTCTCAAGCAACCCTGCAATTACGATACAATAAGTCTCTTGTGTCCCCAACACACCCAATACGCTTGTCAGATGTATAGGTGCACTAGTTCGGCGAAGAGATAGTAAAATGCAAGTGATATGGATGAATATGAGTGGTAATAACAATCTGAAATAAATATGGCAGCAAGTAAACATGCAGTAAAACAGTAAATAAACACTGATTCGATGTTTGGAAACAAGGCCTAGGGATCATACTTTCACTAGTGGTCACTCTCAACAATGATATCACAAAGGAATATAAATATAAGCACTTCACTATGCTAATCTGAACTACTCTTCGGTTGGATAATGAACACTAATTCACCGCGTAGGACTGCAAAAGCAAACCTTAAAGATGTATTCCCAAGTACTAATGCACACCCCGCGCTGCACTTTGAGCATTCATAGGAGGTACTAACACTCCACAATTTCATAGAGACATTCAACTCAAATCATAATTCAGTGAACAAGTATTCTGTGAAATATAGCCTAAGAGACCCACATGGTGCACACAGTCACCTTTACACACGTGGGACAAGGAGTCTCCAAAGATCACATAAGTAAAATCCACTTGAATAGCATAACGACATCTAGATTACAAAGCTCATGGTCACATAAAGATCACACCATGGGAGAGACATAAACCACATAGCTACCGGTAGAGCCCTTAGCCCCGAGGGAGAACTACTGCCTCCTCATCATGGGAGTCAGCAACAGCGATGGAGATGGCGGTGGAGTCGATGGAGATGGCTCCGGGGGCAATTCCCCGTCCCGGCAGGGTGCCGGAATAGAGACTTCTGTCCCCCGGATCTTGTCTGCGACGGCAGTGGAGCTACGGAACTTTTCGTGGGCGGAGGCTTGTATATTTAGGGTTTTTGCGTCGGGAGCTTTATATAGGCGGAAGGCCGAGGTCGGTGGAGGCCTGGTGGCCCCAGACCACCCCTAGGCGCGGGCTAGGGCCAGGCCGCGCCTAGGTTAGGTGTGGCCACCTTGTGGCCCTCCTCCGTCTCTTCTCTGGACTCCATCTTTGCTCCGGGAAAAATAGGAACTTTGGCTTTTGTTTCGTTCAATTCCGAGAATATTTCCTGTACAAATTTTCTGAAATACAAAAATAGCAGAAAATAAGAAACTGTCACTGTGGCATCTTGTCAATAGGTTAGTTCCGTAAAATGCATAAAATTGTCACGAAGTGTAAACAAAAGATATAGCAATTGGTGTGAAACAAGCATGGAGCATCAAAAATTATAGATACGTTCGCAACATATCAGGGCACGCCCCGCAGTAACTTCCTATTTTCCGGGATGATGGAGTAAATGGATGATGATTCACGTTCCCATTTCCACGTGTTCACGGTAGATCCTCGCCACGTAGTGGGAACAACCAATCTTACGACCAAAATGACCATAGTAATTTTCATAAGATAGAAACAAAGAAAACCATGGCGGTCTTCTCCATCCTTTCGCCGCCCTGATTCATCTCTTACGCCATGCGTGCTTTGCAATTGCCACCCAATTCCAGAGCATCCAAGCATCTGCCTTTTTCC
The DNA here is from genome assembly GCF_022539505.1 of Lolium rigidum. Taxonomy (NCBI): domain Eukaryota; kingdom Viridiplantae; phylum Streptophyta; class Magnoliopsida; order Poales; family Poaceae; genus Lolium; species Lolium rigidum. Next base: position 131,382,273 of record NC_061513.1, read on the forward strand.
ACCAAAATCCTCCATTCCAAGATTATGGCAAGGAAAGGAAAAGCCATCGTCGCCTATGCCGCCACCGGTTTGAAGAAAAATGGCGTCTCTGCTTCAACTGCTCCATCGAAGGCCAAGAAAGGCGGATGGAGAAATCTCTCTTCAAGGTGAAAGATCTTCGGAACGTAAGAAACTTCAGCTTGGTATCTCTCAGTGAAGACGATGTGAAGATCCCATGCAACGAGGTAATCCCCAGTCCTGTTGTTGGTTGTGTTATATTGTGATTCAAATTCATATACTAAAGGGAGGCTAACTTCTGACGAGCGGAGCGAGGCCCATCGCCGGTAGGCTTGGGACGAAGTGTAGCGGAGTTTCAAGGTATGCAAGATAAGTACTCATGATAATCCTGCTGATATAATGACAAAGCCAGTTCTTGTTTCCAAGTTTGAGCTTTGCTCGAGCTTGGTTGGTATAACTGTTTAGCCCAAGTGGTTGTTGGCGCCAGCAAGTGTTTTTCTTTGTTGTTCAGGAGATTGTTGAAGTTCATGCTACAAGATGGAATTTGTCTCAAGGTGGAGTTTGTTATATTGTGATCCAAATTCATATACTAAAGGGAGGCTAACTTTTGACAAGCGGAGCGAGGCTCTTCGCTGGTAGGCTTGGGCCGAAGTGTAGCATGAACATCGCCGGTAGGCCTAGGCCCGTCACCGGTACGGATCGTTTCCACCGCCTATATATACATCTTGTAAGCCGCCGGCTAGGGTTTATCAGATTATAAGATAACCCACGGCGTTTGTAAACACTCCTCCGATATAGTGAAGTTTTGCTGGCTGGAGCCCGTGGTTTTTCCTCTTCTGTGTTGGAAGGGGTTTTCCACGTTAAATCTTGTGTCTCCGCTGCGTTTACCTTTATCGTTCTTCATTATTTGCTTGTCGCTTTTATAACAGGTTGGACTGTTGTTTTCGCCGCCAATTTCTACCGCGGGTTATCCTCTCCTGCTCATGATTTTCTTCGTGGACTGCTTTTCACCTATGGCCAATTGTACAACCTGGCGCCCAACCTATATCTCCTTATTGTGTGCTTTATTACCATGTGTGAATACTATCTTGGTATTCATCCCCATTGTGGTCTTTGGAGGTATCTCCACATGGTGAAGAGGTATGGAGACGGAGATGACACCTATGAAGGTGGCGGTGTTGCAATAGCTATCAAACCGGTGAGTACTTCAACTTCCGTCTACCAGCTTCTGTTCAGGGTTGGCAGCAGAAATGGTTTTTAATGAAGAATGTGCAATGTGAAGTTCATCCTTCTCAATCGAAGAGGTTGCGGTGAAAAGGTCTTGGAAGAACGAGCTATCGGAGACTGAGATTGCTGAATCTGGAAAGCTTATTACCAAAATCAGGAATCTTCGAGAAAATACTGACCTACACGCATTTGGGCTTCAGATTGTGTCAATTTTTCTTAGACGTCAAATTCAACCTCTTCAGGCGAGGCTCCATGACATGTGGAAGTATTCGGGTACATCAAACCCGAATCGATTGTGGAAGGAAGACCCTTCCTCCAAAGAGCTCAAAGGTAACATCGCGGGGTTTTCTCTCCCACGCGTGGTCCTCGAAGAGCTGCATATGGAGGGAGTTGACTCCACCTAGTACATGGGAGCACTGTTGGGATCCGGATCCAGAAGATCTAGTTCCGCAACTTTGCTGGATCAGAGCCAAGAGCATCGTTGAGCATCATACGTGTGTGAAAACTATGAGGTGCTGAAGATACGGCACTCGACGTCATACGAGAACCTCCACTCGATCTTGAGGTCGACGACGAGTATGACTATACCATCCATGTTCTAGCGGAACGTTAACCGCTTTCGGTCTACAAGGGTATGTTACCAAATCTCGGTTAGATCATTACTAATAGATAGATCTTGGGCAATTAGGGTTCGCGTTAATTAGATTTTTTTGTTTTCTGCTACGAATCCGAACAATTTTGTGGTTGGTACACGACAAAAGAAGCCTTTACTGAGTACCCCTTGTTTCGACACTCAGCAAACATGTCGGCAAAGATCACATTTCCGGCAGCGAAGGGAGGGAGTACCATCCAATACTTCTTGTCAAGGAGTTCACTATTTTTCGAAGTCCAATCACAAGTTGTTATCACATTTTCAGGACATCATAATTGTAGAGCCGATTCTCCGGAAATAACTGCGACACGCCTTCCACTAATCATCCGACTAACCATTCCCTGATCCACATCTTCTATATGTAACTGGCCTCGAAGACTACAAACTTGCTATATGACTTGTGCATCAAGCCATCAATGCAAATAAGCCCCAATTTTATTGCATATTAGAATCTCGACATTTAGGACAAATATATGTTAACGAACTAATCAGACTTCTTATTAGATTCAAGCTAAGCAAGCGGTGGTTTCATTTATGCCATGTGTGGGGGGCATGGAAGGAGCGAAATAGAAGGGTCTTTCACAACACCACCAGCCTCCCTCTCGTCGCCGTGGTAGAGAGGAGACCGCGCAAAGGGTCTACACCACAATCAGGATCAGGATGAGACGTGCACGTGACAGTGTAGAAGTGTAGGTTTAGGGTGTGGTGGTTTTCGGGTATCTAATCGGATGGTAGAACGACTGCCTTTAACCTTAAAATAAAATCTAGGCTAAATTCGGTTCATCGTTTTAGAAACTAACTACACAATCTGGTTAGGTTAGGACAAAAAATATATTAAAGATGGAGCTGTGAAGCTTTGAGATTTGTGAACTTAAGCTTCAGGTCCAACGCACCTACAAATGATAACTAAAACTTGCTCAATATCTGAAACATATGGGACCAAAGAGCCCAAACTAGTATGAAAGAGGCAAACAAAGAACACAAGGAGCTGCATCTCATCTTAAACTTACTAGCATCTTTATTTAAAGAATAAATGTATTTACACAACAATAACTGCATAAATAATAGCCATGAATGTTTGCACACAAGATAGGACATGCAAGAAAACCTGATGCTCCTGGTCAGACTCGTGAACAATATATACAAGAATTACCTCCGAAAGGATCAGGCACGGAGAGAACATCATAGCAAGCAAAATTATCGCAAGTAAGATCAGATATAAAATGAAATTGAGCATTTGGAGACGCCCTAGTGTCCAGATGGAGCCGCTTGTGTTGATTAGCTCTCCATTTATTGGTACAACTGTCGGTGACACCGAATTTCATTAACTCGAGCACTTTAGCATTCTTCACAAAGAACTTTGCAAAATTCACATCCGGCTGCTTGCCCTCGTAGCTCTTGAGCACAACTTCCCTAAGATGGAGCTCAAGGCATTCGATAGGATCTTGCGGATTGTAATGTTTATCATCTTTCGAACACATCCGGAGAGAAGAGGTGATGTACAGTTTCGTCAGGCAAGGAAAGCATCTGAGGAATTCAATAACCGCATCAAGGTCAGGTCCAGAAGCCTTGAGAACCAAAACCGTCACGTTGCGCATTGTCGTTCTGAATATCTCCATAACCACTTCCTTGTAGAAGTATCCGACTGAGTTCAAGATCTCCACTTTCTGTTCCTTGGGTACCCTGAAGAACAGCGGGGTGTAAAAGTAATTTATATGATAATAGCCCTGGAATGTGATCAATCTTTCCAAGCGAGGAGCATTTTCGATGACTACATCAACTGTGCAGCCATTCTCGATGATCCGGAGAGACTGTGAGTTGATCAGCACACGGCGAATGACACTTTCATCAGACCGGTCATCGTTAAGCAGCAGGGTCTCGAGGACAGAGCAGCCAGAGATCAGGCCTTGGAGGGTGTCCTGCGAGACGGTAACGTCCTGGAGGACGAGTCTTTTCAGGTGCGGGAAAGAAAGCGCGTACTCAGGGAAGCGGCAGAAGTCGAAGGAGGCAGATTCGATGGTGGGTGCGAAGCGGCGGAGCATGGGTAGCGGGAGCGGATCGTCGCCGCGGTAGAGGATATTGATCTCCTCGAGGTTACCGAGGGCGGGAGACAAGAGCCAGCCGTTGACCTTGTCGTGGATGTCGTTGATGTAGTTGTGGCGGAGGGAGAGGCGGCGGATGGAACCCTGATGCATGGATAGGATCTTGGAGATGACAGCGACAAGCTGGCGCTCGTTCTTGCGGCGGCGGTTGTCGTCGAGTCTATGCGGGTTGCACGAGAGGAGGTAATGCCAGCGCTTATTCCGGCGGATGTCGTGGTCGTCGAGGTTGAGCGGGGAGGAGCGCCACAGGTGGCGCCAGCGGCGGGAGAGGATGGTTGTCCGCGCGCCATCGTCCGTTGGGAGGAGCGAGATGATGGTGCCGAGGATCGCATCGGGAAGAAGGGTGATCAAATCGATCTCGCCCTGCTCCGCCGCTGCTGGAACAGCCGCCATGGCGGGTAGCTGGAAGGTGCTGCGGCGTAGTTGTTGAAAGATATTGATTGACACGCGAGTTTTGGCCGGACAACCAGGTTTTCTAGAGCTGGAGGCTCAGCTACCGTAGCAGAAGTTTCTCAAAAAAAAAAAAAAACTACCATAGCAGACAAGACGTGCCGCAGAATCGGCAATGAGGAGCACTGAAATGTCGTCGAGACCGACACGGCATTCCTCTATTCCTTATAAGAGCCCCGGCGGTTCACACATCTGAAGAGCCGGACAGCTCTTCACTTCAACATAATCTAGCACGAACAAACCATTATCAACTCCAGTGTTTTTTTTTTTTTTTTTGAAGAGGGGCGACTTTATTTCATCTTTAAATAGAGATGACACAAAGTCAAGGGCTATCTTCCAAAAAGAACCTTTTTTTTCATTTCCATAACACAGTTCACAACAGCTCACTCGACAATTAGCATATCTCAAGACTTTCATTCAAAGATTGAATAAATTTTCTCTCCGATCAATTTCATTGCTTTTCTTAACATAAAGTTTTCTTACAAAAAAGATTTCAAATTGTCAACCGATACAAAACTTCACATGACACCATTAAAGCGTAATCAGCACCAGGCTTTTATCATATACAATCAAACAACAAAAGCCTTAAATTGGCCCCGAAATATAGTCTATTCTGATTCACTAATAACCACACCAGTTAGGGGCACGTGTGATACTCATCTCACTTAGTTCAAGCTGACACAACATTTAGCCCACAGCTTTCAATTGTGAGATTCGCACATGAAAATTCTTCCACCCATATCTGTTCCTGTTTCCGGCAATAAGGGAAACTATTTTCATGGAAGTTCTACAGTCCTACACGTGTTTAAACAAAACAAATATTTGCAGACATTGGCATCCGACATCTGAATTATTAACTAGAGCAAGGAAACAGTGAAGCGCCGGCACGCGGCGACGCCTGCTGTCTCCTCTGATGGTGGGCCGGTGAGCAGCTGGGACGCTGACCACGGCCTCGACCCCGCTGACAGCCAGGAGGAGAGCCTCGCCTGGTCCAGTTGGCCCGAGCCGGCCAGCGGCGGAGCCCTGGGCTCGCCCACTCCTTCTGTTGGGCTTGCTGTGCCTGTGCCTGCTCCGGCCCTCCCTGAGCCGGACATGGTGCCGCTCCGCGCTGACCTGGAAGAGTTCTGGAGCGAGCTCGCACGCGTGGACCCCCTGCTGCTGGGCGGCGACGTGTTCCAGACCTGGACTGCTGTGGAGTCTTGCTGGGCTCCCCTCACGGTGGACGATCAGTTCATCTGGCCTGCGGACAAGCTGGCCGTTGTCCCCTGGACGGGCCCCTCGCCGGACGTCCTGGGCCTGGATGAGCAGCTCTTCGGGCAGGTCGCGCCCATGCCGCCGTCGCCGGGCCTCCCTGCCCCGGACCTGCAGGCCGGTGCGGACGCCATGGCGAGCTTCGAGTCTGCGACGCCTCCGGCCGTCGGGGCAGCTACCATGGAGATGCTGGCGGATAGGATGCTCTCCCTCGAGGTGGACGGGAACACCACCTTCCTCTCCAAGGTCTTCGGGATGCTCCCTGCTTCCATCATGGGCGCGCCGCCGGCTTTCGCCCCCTTTGAGCAGGAGGTGCCCCTCATGGTGCCCACCCCGCCGTCGGCGCCGGCGTCCGCTCCACAGCCGCGGCGTGCCAGCGGCCGGATTGCCAAGGGCCCTAAGGGGCTCACCCAGGAGCAGAAGGCGCAGGCCAGGCTGGCGCAACAGCTGGAGTTCATCGACGCGCCTCGCAAGTTCAACGCCGACGTGCGCGCCAAGTACGTCGACCGGTACAAGAAGCCGCTGGGCAGCCTCACGAAGAAGCTGGCTCGCGCGGCAGGTCTGGACTCGGCGGCGTGCATCCGCCTGCCGGACGAGGACCTCGCGGTGCTTGCTGGCGAGGCGCTTGGCGGCCTGGCTTGAGCGCAGCCCGTTTGATCTCCCTGGGCTTGTCTAGTTCTCATGTTAGGACAACCTCTGCTGCTTGTTCCTGTGTTGCTGTCGCTCAGAGATGTGTTTGCCGCTGCGATGTTCGGCAGCTTCACTGCCGGCCGGCGTGCTCTGCTATTTAGTCTGTGGCGTTTAGGTCGAGCGTCCGTGCCTATCGACCATGTTGTAACTCGCCTGTGCTTCAAAGTGCGCCGGCCCTCTGTTGGGGCTGCTGCTTGTTCTGTTTTTGCTTGTTCCTGTCTGCTGTTTGTTACCTGGGGTCTGCCTAGTTTGCTTAATGGATAGATCTTTCTTCATTCTCGACTGGAACCCGCGCGGCCTCAACGCCAAGGCTCGCCGCCTTGCTGTTCAGTCCCTTGTGGGGCAGACCCGTTGCTCCATCCTTTGTCTACAGGAGACCAAAATCGCCGCTTTCTCCCCGGAGGCGCTGCGGGAGACGCTCGGCCCCTCCTTAGACGGCTCTGCGTTTTTGCCGGCGGATGGTACCCGTGGAGGAGTCTTGTTGGCTTGGGACTCTTCTGTGTTCGTGGCTGACCGCGTTGAGGTGTCCACCTTTGCCGTCTCGGCCCGGCTTACGCCTTGCTCTGGCGGCCCCTCTTGGTCCATCACCACTGTCTACGGTCCTTCCGATGATGCACGCAAGCCTGCTTTCCTCCAGGAGCTCATCTCGCTGCGTGCTAGCATCCAGGGCCCGTGGCTGATCTTGGGTGACTTCAACCTCATCTACGAAGCGCGAGACAAGAGTAACTCCAACCTCGACCGCGGGATGATGGCACGGTTCAGGGCTGCTCTAAACTCGAGTGAGCTCAAGGAGATCAAGCTCTCTGGCCGGCGCTTCACTTGGTCCAATGAGCAGAGCACGCCCACCTTCTGCCGTCTCGACCGTGCCTTCTGCGACGTGGACTGGGATTGTGCCTTCTCCAACGCCCGTCTGCAGCCCCATGCCTCCTCGATGTCTGACCACTGCCCGATCATCCTTACCTGCGATTCGCCGATTCGCAGAACTCACAGCTTTCGCTTCGAGGCGTTCTGGGTTCACCTGGAGGGGTTCTCCGATGTGGTCTCCCAAGCTTGGCAGGGGCCGTGTTTGGCCCCTGATGCTGTTGGCCGGCTCCATGAGAAGATGACTCGCACGGCAAAGGCCCTTCGACTTTGGCAGAAGAACTATATCGGGGACACCAGGATGCAGCTGCTTATGGCTCAGGACACAGTCATGCTCCTAGACGCGGCGCAGGAGGAGCGGCAGCTTGAGCCTGATGAGCTGGAGTTGCGCAAAGCTCTCAAGTCGCGCATCCTCGGCCTGGTGGTCATCGAGCGGATCAGGGCCCGTCAGCGTGCTAGGGTCAACTGGATTCGCGAGGGAGATGCAAACACCCGCTTCTTCCACCTTAAGGCCAATGCTCGCAGGCGTAAGAATTTCATCCCGTCGCTTGCCGGTGCCCATGGAGTTGCTACTGAGCACGGGCACAAGGCGGCAGTCATCAAGGATTTCTTTGGCTCCCTGCTTGGCACTCCGGCGCCGGCTGCCCACACGTTTGACTGGGACGCGCTTGGCCTACCCTCCCCGGACCTCTCGGAGCTCGACGACGCTTTCTCCCCTGAGGAGATTTTGGCGGCGATTGCTGACCTGCCGGCTGACCGAGCCCCGGGCCCTGACGGCTTTACTGGCGCCTTCTTCAAAGCGGCGGCGCCAATCATCTTACAGGACCTTGTGCTGGCCTTCCAGCAGCTGTTCCAGCTCAACAGATCCAGCCTGCACAAGATGAATGACGCCCATGTGGTTTTGATCCCCAAGGTTGATGGTGCTGACAGCATTGGATACTTCCGACCGATCAGCTTGCTGCACAGTTTTGCCAAGTTGTTCATGAAGGTGTTGGCTTCACGCCTTGCGAAGCGCATCGACGAGCTTGTCTCACCGGTTCAGAGCGCTTTCATCAAAGGGCGATCCATCCAGGACAACTTCCTGCTCGTCCAAGGGCAAGTTCGTCGTCTACACCGCGCCAAACGACCCTCTTTGTTGGTCAAGCTCGACATTGCGAAAGCCTTCGATAGCGTTTCCTGGGTCTACCTCCTGGACATGCTTCGAGCCCGTGGGTTTAGCCAGCGCTGGTGTGACTGGATTGCGCTGCTCCTCTCCACAGCCTCCTCGCGGGTCCTCCTTAACGGTGTGGCTGGCGACCGCATCCGTCACCTACGCGGCCTGCGGCAGGGGGACCCCCTGTCCCCCTTCCTCTTCATCCTCGCTATGGAGCCCCTGCAGCGGCTCATTGCGATGGCTGTAGATGATGGTTTGCTTTCGCGGCTCCCTGGCCAAGCGGATGGGGTGCGTTCATCGCTGTATGCTGATGATGCTGTTTTCTTCATCCGGCCGGTCAAAGAAGAGTTTGAGGCTATCCGTCTGATCCTCCAACGTTTTGGCGACGTGACCGGGCTCCGTGTTAACTTCGCCAAGACTAGCGTCATCCCCATCCGTTGTGAGGCCTACGACATCCTGGACATTGTCTCGCCGCTTGGGGCTCGGATCGCGTCCTTGCCGTGCAAGTTCCTAGGTCTACCGCTGAGTCTTCGGAAGCTGCGGAAGGTTGATTTCCAGCCTCTCCTGGACCGCATTGCGAGCCGGCTCGCCTGCTGGAAGGCCAAGCTGCTATCGGCGGCAGGCAGGCTTGTCCTGCTGAACGCCGTCCTGTCTGCCCTATCGGTGTATTGGATCTCGGTGCACGCCATGCCAGTCTGGGTCCAGAAAGAGATTGATCGCATCAGGCGCGCCTGGCTTTGGCGTGGGGAAGAAACCTGCCATGGCGGACACTGCAAGGTTGCATGGAGCCGGATCTGCCGTCCCCGGGAGCTTGGAGGCCTTGGCATCATTGACCTCGACCGTTTCGGCACTGCGCTTCGCCTCAAGTGGCTTTGGCTGGAGCGCACGGCTTCGGACAAGCCCTGGTCCGGTTTGCCGGTGCCCTGCTCCCTTGCCGACCGCCAGCTCTTTGCGGCTGCGTCTTCGGTCGCGGTCGGAGATGGTACCACTGCGAGGTTTTGGCTCGATAGCTGGATGGACGGCCGGGCTCCCTTCGTGGTTTTCCCTGACCTCTTCGCCGCCTCCCGCCGTAAGCATCGCTTGGTCTCGGAGGCCCTGCATGAGCAGCGATGGGTCGCTGACCTGAGGGGTCGCGTTACACCTCAGCTGCTGCCAGCGTTTGTGAGCCTTTGGCTTGCTGTTGCTGACCTGCGCCCCCTCTCTGGCACCGCGGACACCTTCCTGTGGCGTTGTTCTGAGTCAGGCTCCTACTCGGCTTCCTCCGCTTATCGGATGTAGTTTCTGGGATCTACGCGTTCGCCGCTGCTGTCCACTATTTGGCAGGCCTGGGCCCCGGCCAAATGCAGGCTGCTGGCCTGGCTGTTTGTCCAGAACAGGGTCCTCACGGCGGATCGCCTTTTGGCTAGGCGGTGGCCAAACTCCTACTTCTGCCCCCTGTGTATGCGCAACTTGGAGACGGCGGAGCACTTGTTGGTGGAGTGCCCCTGGTCCGTGGCGCTTTGGTTCAGGGTTGCCGCTAGGTTTGGCATTGCTTCCTTGCGGCCAGATGCTTGGTGCCTCCCAGTGGCGTCGCTCCCGGCTTGGCTAGCTTCGCTCTCCGCCTTGACGGGTGTTCCCGCCAAAACTGCCAAGTCCCTCGCGCTGCTCGTCATCTGGATGATTTGGCGTGAACGGAATGCGCGCATCTTCCGGGATCACTGCCGATCTCCGGACGCCGCCGCACGGGAGTTGTTTGACGAGGTGGCCTCTTGGACCCTTGCGGGGTGTCGACACATCCGATGCCGCGAGTAGTCCCGTGTGTGTTTGGTTGGGCTAGCCCTGACCGGGTTTTCTTGTAATCTAAAACCTGTAACCCGAGCTCCTTGTAGCTCTCTTCTTCTATCAATGAAAAGCGCAGTCCTCCTGCGTCGTTTCAAAAAAAAAAAAAAAAAAAAAAAAAGTGGAGTCCTTGTAGTGTCATCAAGATGCCAAGCTAGGTGTCATCAAACTGCTGGTCATTTGCTCATTTGGATAGAGTGTATCTAAAAACAAATAACTACAAAAAAAAACAGGTGAGCTGAGATAGTGAGATTTATTACAGCATATAAGATCGACATATTAGCAATTACTTGCCATTTAGAACCTAGCTCAAATTTTAGAAAAGGGAAGATTTTCCCGGCTTAACTAAAGAATCAAAGTATTAGGACCGAGAATGAATAATATGAGAAACTAATGATATAAAATATTAGCTGCTTCCATTATTTTAAAATTCTACAGGGTATAACAAAGAACTCTAGACTATGAACTAGGCATGACCAATTTCAAAAACCATTTGATTATTTTTTGCGACGTTGAAATTGTTGTATAGCTTTAGCAGCAAAAAATACTCTCAGTGGTACAACCAAACAGCTGTAGCATGGAATTGGAGAATTACACCACCTGTGCTCTTATCAAGGAGTTAACAGTTATTCTAAATTGAACCTCAAGACATTTCAGGAAAGCACAAGTGCAGAGTTGATTCGCCAGAGATAACTAATGGACAGACAAATGCAAACTGCAACACACTTTGTGCTAATAATCAAACTAACTGTGCCCTGCTCAACATTTGCTATGCACATAAAATGTTGATCAACGGGGAAATGATCCCTCCTTTGGCTATACGTTGTTAGGTAGGATGAGACTCTCTCCGCGGATGGACGCTAGGATGATAACCCGGTTTAAAGTCCGCTCCTTCCAGCAAAACTACCGCTATGTGGGGATTCGAACCCGGATGGGTTGGCTGCGCACTCGCTAGCCTTGCCACTGAGTTAGCACTCTTCAGATTTTCAGTATGACTTGTACATCAATGCAAAATAATCCTCATTTTTATTTTAATTAAAAAATCTATTGTTTAGGACAAAGATGTGCTAGGAATTAGTCAAAATCCACGTTTGATTCAAGCTAACTAAAATTCAGTTAATCGTTTCAGAGACTAGCTACATAATTTTTTTAGGTTAGGACACAAAATATGGCAACAGTGCAACACCCTCATGATAAAACCATTTTCACATACTGCGGATAAAAACTAACAATGTAACGACATGGTTAGTTTGAATAACATGGTGGATAAACTTGCAATATCTTCTAGTTAAAAAACAAAAAATATATTTAAAAACACTCAAAGATCACAAATTTAAAGGTTTGTGAAATTTAGCTTCAGGTCCAATGCACCTAAGGATAACTGAAACTAGATCAATATCTTGAACATATGGAATGAAAGAGCGCAAACTGTTACCAAAGAGGCAAACCGAGAACACGTGGAACTACATTACCATAAACTTAGCGTCATTATTTAAAGAAAAATTATTAAGAAAAAATAAATGAATAGATAAAAAGATCCAAAACATTACACAGGGGATACATGCTGCATGGATCTTTGCACTCATGATAGAAAATTCAAGAAAACCTGATACAAAGTCACCAGCCTGGTCAGGCCTCGTGAACAATATCTACTAAACTTAGCAAGCAAAACTATCACAGGTAAGATCAGATCTAAAATCAAATTGAGCATTTGGAGAAGCCCTGCTATCAAGATGTAGCACCTTGTGTTGATTAGCTCTCCATTTCTCGGTGTAGCTATCGTCGACACCGAATTTCATTAACTCGAGCACTTTAGCATTCAGCACAAAGAACTTGGCAAAATTCACATCCGGCTGATTTCCATCGTAGCACTTTAGCACAACCTCTCTGAGGTGGAGCTCGAGACATCTGATAGGATCTTTCGGGTTGTAACCATGGCCATCATTTGTTGGACACATTTGCAGAGAAGATGTGATGTACAGTTTCATCAGGCAAGGAAAGCATCTCAGATATTCAATAACCGTAACAAGATTTGATTCAGAAGCCTTGACAACCAAAACCCTCACGTTGCGCATGGTTGTTCTGAAGCTTTCCAGAACCAATTTCTTGGCTAGTCTTAACGAGTCCAATATCTCCACTTTCTGTGCGTGGGGTACCCGAACTAACAGCGGGGTGTAACCGTGATTAGCACTATAACAGCCCCAGAATGTGATCAATCTTTCCAATCGAGGGGCATTCTCAATGACTACTTCAACTGAGTAGCCATTCTCAATGATCCTGAGAGACGGCGAGCTGATGAGCACACGGCGAATGACACTTTCATCAGACGACCGGATATCGTTAAGTAGCAGGGCCTCGAGGACAGAGCAGCCGGTGAGCAGGGTTTGGAGGCTATGTTCCGGGACAATAACGTCCTGGAGGACGAGCCTTTTTAGGTGCGGAAAACTAAGCGCACGGGGCACGTCCTCGGGGAAGCGGCAGAAGTCGAAGGTGGCGACTCGGATGCTGGGCGCGAAGCGGCTAAGTACGGGTAGCGGTAGTGGATCTTCACCAGGGTGGACGATCTCGATCTCCTGGAGGTCACTGACGGAGGGGGACATCAGCCACGCATAGACCTTGTCGTGGATGTTGGTGGTGTAGTTGTGCCGGAGGGACAGGCGGCGGGTTGAACCCTGGTGTGTGGATATGATCTTGGAAACGACGGCGACAAGCTGGCGGTCATTCTTGTTGTCGCCGAGGTTACGCGGACCCGGGTAGGAGCAGTAGATCAGGAAGCTCCAGCGCCCATTCTTGCGGATGTCGTAGTCGTCGAGGTTGAGCGGGGAGGTGCACCACAGGTGGCGCCACCGGCGGGAGAAGATGGTTGTGCGTGCGCCTTCATCCGTCGGTAGGAGGGAGATGATGGTGCCTAGGATCTCGTTGGGGAGGAGGCTGATCCAATCGATCTCGCCCGGCTCCGCCGCTGCGCCAACAGCTGCCATGGCCGGTAGCGCGCTAAAGCGTTCTGGCCTTTGAGAAGGTGCGGCGTGTCAGGGACTAGTAGTGCTATGGAGTAGTGGGTTATTAGCTGTAAGGGTAGTATCGGTATTCCACCTATGTGTCATGTTGTAGTTGGTTAGGTCTATATAAGCCTACCCTTGTATCCCCTTGCAATCAATCAAGAAATATGAACCCTAAATTTATCTTACTTTTCTGCAATTTAATATTTATTTAGTTCTTGCAATTTACCCTTTTTTCTACCAATCTTCCCCAAATTCTTCCTTTTCGTGATCCAGTTCGTCAAGGATCCACCGGGATCCTGACAGAGTGGTATCAGAGCGACTCGATCTATCGACCTGCTTCCCACCCTTTCCCTCCCTCTTTCTCTTGCGATCTGATTCTCAATTCCCCACCTTCCCTCCCTCGTCGATTCCATGGATTCCTCATGCTTCTAGTCGATCCGGCGACTTCTTCTTCTTGCGGCTCGGAAATTCCCACCTTTTCATTGCCAAATCGGCCTCCGTCTAGTCGATCCTGACACGGCGGCGGCAGCGATTCTATCCAAACATCATGGATACATGGTCATGGCACGCAGAATTTTGGCCAACCCTAGATCGGGGACAGAGATCCAGTGCATGCATGTATTGGGAATTTGCGTTATGAAGTTTTTCAAAATCGTTAGCATCCGCACAAACACGCTGGGTACGGAGTTTTAAGAAAGAAGAAAAACAGATCTCCCTGACAAAGTTTAAGATCGTAACAACTTGAACTTTGTATGGTATTCCAGAATTTACCAATTAAGTAAAATTGCTTTTCGGACTTAAATATCCAGATTTTCTATTAAAAACCATTCTAATAGAAAAATAAGAAATTCAGTGACGCGCGACCTAACCCCATGCATGACCTAAGAGCATGTCTAACAGGCCCCGTATTTTTTGGCCCCTTAAAACGCGAGTAGAGGGCCCTGTATTCAGTTTTCACCGGCCGAAAACTCGGACGAGCTAGCAGAACCCGTATCCCCACCCGGGGATACGGGTTCTGCTAGCTCGTCCGTGTGTTCGACCCCTCAAAACAGGGTTTTAGATAGCAATTTGCACAACAATTTCAGATCAAACATATCACATCCAAAATATGTGATGCATAATTCATAGTTTTTAAATTCCTTGTTCTTCGAGCCAGCCATGTCCTTGTACCGTGCTTGAGCATACTTGGGCTGCACAACAATAGTATGTGATGTTTCCACATCATCAACAAATAATATGGATAGGAACAAACAAGGAAAACTTACATAGTCCTCCGGCACGCATCCACTAGGGGGGTTGTCGGCCACTTGATCCATGGCAGCACTCCAACGAGAACAAGCCGGTTTGATGATGTTCCATCGGCCTTCAAGGGAGCGGTAGGATCTGTCGGCCATGCTCTTCGTGCGAGGCTTCAGCTGGTGGTACAGATCCTCAATGCGCTGCCAATAGCGCTTGCCGCCTTGGTCCACTCTGGTGCACGCATCCATCCCCACCTTGCTCCAAGCATGGACCAAGATGGCGTCTTCGATCTCGCTGTAGTTCGCCGTGCGTGGCTTCGGCGTCGACGAAGAACCGGCGGCATCCGGATCAACTTCAACCACCTCCTCCTCGTCACCCACATCCTCCTCCTCATCATCAATCTCATCGACGTTGCACTCCCCATCGAATGCATCGATTCCGTTGTCCAAATTCACCGCGGAATCGTTGAGCATGTCCATGTAGGATGTTGTGGACTCAAGATCGAACACCTTGTCTACGTCCATGGTGGGTGACGGTGGCGCGGGCGGCACATCGGACGGAACGGAGGGAGGAGAGGTCGTGGCCTTGGAGGGCGGTGGAGGCGTGAGGCCGATGTGGCTGATTGCCTTTGTCCGCACCTTGGCCGGCGCGGCGCCCCTCGGCCCGGCCGCTTTGGTCTTCATCCTGCCCCCCTTCTTGGCAGCCGGCGGGGCTTCGGTCGGCGAAGCTGCGGCCGCCGCAGGAGCTTCGAAGAATTGCTTCGGAATCCTCTTCCTCTTCGACGGGATGGTGGCGGAGATCATGGCCGACACGACGCCGGCGTTCGGCGGACCTCCGACGGGGACATCAACCACCGCGGCCGAAGGAGGTGCACCACCGGCGGTAGGCGGCTCTTGCGGACGATCCATGTCAGCGGGATCCGGCCGGGAAGGGCGGGGCGGAGGAGATCGGGCAGCGGCGGTTGGCTTCAGCGAAACCCTTCGCGTGCAGTGGAGTGGGCGATACCGGTTTGGCCCTCTATCCCCGCTCCCACCCCGCAGAAGTAGGGGGCGAAGACCCGCCCCGTAATCGAAAACAGGAAAAATCGGTGCGGGGGCCGTTTTTACGGGGCGTGCTAGACGGCCGGGTAGAGCCGAAACCCGTATTCCGGCGGTTATTATACGGGTTTGCCCCTTTTAAGGGGTTTGTTAGACATGCTCTAATAACCCCATGCGCACGCCCCCAGGGCGGCCGGAGGCAACACCTCGCGTCGCCTCTACAAAATCCCGATGGCCTCCTCTGCCACCATTACCGCTGGCAAGGGCCGCGGTGGCGGTGGGCCTGGCGCCGAAGGCGTCAGGCGTTGCTACGCGGCGGCAGATCTCTAGCGGAGGCTGTGGACGGCGCAAGGTGTCAGCTGCGCGCGGCGGCTGGGGCGGCGCCCCTAGCCATGCAGTGATGACGGCGTTACCTCCGGCGCTGCACCCGCGCGGGATGTCTGCTTGCGGCGGATGGGGCGATGCCATGTTGCAGCAGCGACTTCCTTTAGGCATCCAAGCATGGGGAGCCTGGTCGCCCGGAGGTGCGTGGGGAGGCGGCGCGGTGCACTATGTCGGTCTTGGGCCGAAGTGTGCGCGTGGTTGGTGCTTAGGCTTGCCTCCTCTTTCATCGGAGGGGGTCGGCCGCGGGCGGCGGCATGGGGGCTTACCTGCTGATCTGCCTAATAAAGGTGGTTGTCCTAGGGATTCTCTTCTGCAAAGATGGAGACCTTCCTTAGGCCGATACTTCTTGATCTGGCCGGCATGGTGAGTTTTGTAAGGCTCCGCAGGTGAATGTAATAGTGCACCTTATGCCTGGAGTTTGCTAGATCAGGTAGAATTCGGTCGTGCGCACCCATGTTTTTATTCCGACCTTTGGTTATGGAGGGAGCGGCGTGTAGTTCTGTTCTTTCTTGCCATTAGATGACATTTTGGTCCTTGCTGAAGTCAGAGGCAGAAAATATCATGAACGTCGGATTGGAAGGCTAGCAAGGGGGATTCGAGTCTCTGCGTTGTTGAGGGACTTGGTGTTCTGGGTTTTGCAGCAGCAGTATATAAGTGGAGGGTGGCAGCACATGTGAACTTCAGAGTTTTACCTTTCAAGGTGAAATCCAAGATCTGAACTTAATTGGTTATGCATGGCACTGATCTTGTTGAAAGCATTTTTTGAGAAGGGGGACTATCTTCAGGGTGAAAATGAAGGAGATATGCCCAAGAGGCAATAATAAAAGTGATTATTATATATCTTTATGTTTATGATAAATGTTTATATGTCATGCTATAATTGTATTAACCGAAACATTAGTACATGTGTGATATGTAGACAAACAAAGAAGTCCCTAGTATGCCTCTTAACTAGCTTATTGATTAATGGATGATTAGTTTCATAATCATGAACATTGGATGTTATTAATAACAAGGTTATATCATTGTATGAATGATGTAATGGACACACCCAATTAAGCATAGCATAAGATCTCGTCATTAAGTTATTTGCTATAAAGCTTTCGATACATAGTTACCTAGTCCTTATGACCATGAGATCATGTAAATCACTTATACCGGAAAGGTACTTTGATTACATCAAACGCCACAGCGTAAATGGGTGGTTATAAAGGTGGGATTAAGTATCCGGAAAGTATGAGTTGAGGCATATGGATCAACGATGGGATTTGTCCATCCCGATGACGGATAGATATACTCGGGCCCTCTCGGTGGAATGTCGTCTAATGTCTTGCAAGCATATGAATAAGTTCATAAGAGACCACATACCACGGTACAAGTAAAGAGTACTTGTCAGAGACGAGGTTGAACAAGGTATAGAGTGATACCGAAGATCAAACCTCGGACAAGTAAAATATCGCGTGACAAAGGGAATTGGTATTGTATGTGAATGGTTCATTCGATCACTAAAGTCATCGTTGAATATGTGGGAGCCATTATGGATCTCCGGATCCCGCTATTGGTTATTGGTCGGAGTGAGTACTCAACCATGTCCGCATAGTTCACGAACCGTAGGGTGACACACTTAAAGTTGGATGTTGAAATGGTAGAACTTGAATATGGAATGGAGTTCGAATATTTGTTCGGAGTCCCGGATGAGATCCCGGACATCACGAGGAGTTCCGGAATGGTCCGGAGAATAAGATTCATATATAGGAAGTCATATTCCAAGTTTGGAAATGATCCGGTGCATTTATGGCAGGTTCTAGAAGGTTCTAGAAAAGTCCGGAAGAAATCACCATGGAAAGTAGAGTCCCGGAGGGACTCCACCTTGCATGGCCAGCCAACCCTAAAGGGGAGGAGTCCAAGGTGGACTCCCCTAGGGTGGCCGGCCAACCCACCTCAAGGAAAGGTGGGAGTCCCACCTTGGGTAGGACTCCCTCCTTGAGTAGGTTTCCCACATATGGGAGGTTTTAGTGTTGGGGTCTTATTCGAAGACTTGGACTAGAACTCTTGGTGCTTCCACCTATATAATGAGGAGGAGAGGGAGGGGGCAGCCACTCTTTGGCTCAGCCTTGGCCGCACCCCTTAGAGGGCCGGCGCCCAACCCCCTCTCTCCCCAAACCCTAGCGGTCTCTCTCCTCCACCACATCCCGCACGCTTAAGCGAAGCTCCGCCGGATTTCTCCACCACCACCGACACCACGCCGTCGTGCTGTCGGATTCAAGAGGAGCTACTACTTCCGCTGCCCGCTGGAACGGGGAGGTGGACGTCGTCTTCATCCACAACCGAACGTGTGACCGAGTACGGAGGTGCCGCCCGTTCGTGGCGCCGGAAGCGATCGTGATCAAGATCTTCTACGCGCTTTTGCAAGCGGCAAGTGAACGTCTACCGCAGCAACAAGAGCCTCATCTTGTAGGCTTTGGAATCTCTTCAAGGGTGAGACTCGATAACCCCTCGTTGCTACCGTCTTCTAGATTGCATCTTGGCTTGGATTGCGTGTTCGCGGTAGGAAAATTTTTGTTTTCTATGCAACGTTATCCTTCGAGTGGTATCGAGCCGTGTCTATGCATAGATGGTTGCACGAGTAGAACACAATGGTTTGTGGGCGTTGATGCTTTTGTTATCTTTAGTTGAGTACTTTGCATCTTTGTGGCATAGTGGGATGAAGCGGCTCGGGCTAAGTTTACATGACCGCGTTCATGAGATTTGCTCCACGCTCGACATGCAACTTGTATTGCATAAGTGGCTTTGCGGGTGTCTCGTCTCTCCTACTATAGTGAAGATTCAACTTACTCTTCTATTGACAACACTAGTATCACCGTTGTGGTTCATGTTCGTAGGTAGATTAGATCTTACTCGAAAACCCTAAACCACGTAAAATATGCAAACCAAATTAGAGACGTCTAACTTGTTTTTGCAGGGTTTGGTGATGTGATATGGCCATAATGTGATGATGAATATGTATGAGATGATCATTATTGTATTGTGGCAACCGGCAGGAGCCTTATGGTTGTCTTTAAATTTCATGTTGAGTAGTATTTCAAAGTAGTTGTAATAGTTGCTACATGAGGTGAACAACCATGAAGACGGCGCCATGGACCTTGACGCTACGCCGACGATGATGGAGATCATGCCCGTTGATGATGGAGATCATGTCCGTGCTTTGAAGATGAAGATCGAAGGCACAAAGACTAAAGGGCCATATCATATCACATATGAACTGCATGTGATGTTAATCCTTTATGCATCTTATTTTGCTTAGATCGCGACGGTAGCATTATAAGATGATCCCTCACATTAATATCAAGATAATAAAGTGTTCTCCCCTCGTATGCACCGTTGTACAGCTTCGTCGTTTCGAAGCATCTCGTGATGATCGGATGTGATAGATTCAACATTCACATACAACGGGTGTAAGCCATGTTGCACACGCGGAATACTTGGGTTTGCTTGACGAGCCTAGCATGTACGTGACATGGCCTCGGGACAACGGAAACCGAAAGGTTGAACACGAGTCATATGGATGATATGATCAACATGTTGATGTTCACCATTGAAGCTACATCATCTCACGTGATGATCGGTTTTGGTGTAGTGGATTTGGATCGTGTACCACTTAACAACTATGAGGGATGTTGTATTAAGTGGGAGTTCATTAGTAATTAGATTAAAACATGAACTAATTATCATAAACATAGTCTGAGTAGTATTTTGAATTAATTTTGTAGTATTGGCATCCGTTTTTCTACCATGCGTTAGTCTTCTAATTGAGATAGAAATACTGTTAAAATCTGATAAGAAACTTTACGGATTGGTACCGTATTGTTAATGAATCAAGAATTGATTAAGTCCTATTGCAAACTTTTAGTAAACCTCACATTGTTGATTCAAAGAGCTATGGTTTCAATTAGTACCTAAAGTTATCTTGTCTCCTTGAAACTTGAAGTTCAAATCTGTTTGAAAAGTAAGGAGCTGAAAATTTAGTTTTCAGAAATAATCAAGGTATGAGATATATGTGATATCTAAGACCTTATTGCAAGATGATAGAATATAATTTGGTGAGACTACATAAACTCATAAGTTTTATGGGAATGTATGAAGGTTGAAGACGCCGAGGCGTCACAATCCTCCAACTATTGGGGCACTAACGATATTCGCATATCCATGAAGTTATCATCCTTAGTATGCACCGTTGCTAAGACTCGTCGTTTCGAAGCATCACGTGATGATCGGGTGTGATAGATTCTACGTGTGCATACAACGGGTGCAAGCCAGATTTGCACATGCGAATACCAAGGTTAAAACTTTACGAGCCTAGCATGTACAGACATAGTCTCGGAAAGTCGTCATGATATAATGGATAAAATTATGAGTGAAATTGTTCATCATATTACAAAGTTATTAATAGTGAAATCTGAAACACTTGTCATATGATGATCAAACTTAAAGTAAGAACCTCAAGGTTATTGGTATTTGACCAACAAATCTAGAAGTTAATAATTTTAAAGTGTTTCTCTGAATAATGTGGAAAGCTAAAAGAGAAACTGCAAAAGATATTTTGGCAAAAAGAAAAGAAAAGACTAGAAGGTCTAGCCAGGTGTATATAAATGATATACATGTTATGGTTGTATTCCTAGTTAAGTCACACTATGAAATTCTTGGGTATTAGTACTACATTGGTTGGTATGAAGTGTCATACAAAACAACGCAATACAAGAATACAATGGCCTAAGTGACTGACAAGGAATATGATAGGAATACACGTCTGGAACAAAATAAAGTGTTATTATGTTCGTCGTGGGCATTCTATCTAGCCCTTAGAATTTATAATAAAGAATTTAATAATTGTTATTTTGCTCTGGTCAAATGAAAACAATGAGTTGTTTAAATTATGACATTACTCCATGTACAATGGATAAGTTATTATAAATCTTAATGGTGAAACACACATACATAACACTGACGCTAAAATGCCATAAGGCAAATGA
This sequence comes from Lolium rigidum, assembly GCF_022539505.1. Classification (NCBI taxonomy): domain Eukaryota; kingdom Viridiplantae; phylum Streptophyta; class Magnoliopsida; order Poales; family Poaceae; genus Lolium; species Lolium rigidum. Next base: position 131,403,166 of record NC_061513.1, read on the forward strand.
TTTGAATTCCACTTATTTGTGGAACCGCCATTTATGTCATGTTAGAAAGGAACGCATGAAGGAACTCTATGCAAATGGATTTTTGGAGTCATTTGATTTTTGAATCATTTGGCGCTTGCAAATCTTTTCTAAAGAGAATGATTAAAATACCGTTCATAGGCCAAAAGTTGAACGGGCAACTAACTTAGTGGAAAAATACATGATGATGTATGTGGTTCACTTGGGCATAGTTGTGTGCGGGAGATTCTTCTACTTCATGAAAACTTTCAACAATGAATTGAGTATATATGTGGATATATTCAATAAGGAAGAAGTTTGAAACATTTGAATGAATTCAAATAAGTTTCAGCATGAAGTGGAAATCATCATAATAGAAAAGTCAAATATCTATGATTGGATCATGGTGGAAATATTTGAATTACGAGTTTTAGCGAACATCTAAGAGAGTTATGAAATTGTTCTACAACTTACGTTTCTTGGAGTATCATAGTGATGATGAAGTATCCAAAAGATATATCCAAACTTTGTTGGATCAATGATGAGATAAAATATTGATGCCATTATATTTTTGTGGATTATGCTTTAGTGACTACCGCTTTTACACTAAATAGAGCATCATCATGATCCATTGAAATGACACCATAAGAGTTATGGCATGGGTATAACCCTAATAGTCCTTTCTTTAAATTTTGGTCTAAGAGTTTACAACCAAAATCGGATGAATGTATTTGTTGGTTATCCCAGAGATTTAATTGGGAATTCTTCCCACAAGACAAAGACAAAAGTGTTTGTCAATGTTTCTTATTTCCAAGAAATTGTTTCTAGTGAAGTATTTGAGTGGGAGGACAATATAATTTGATAAGGTTTATGAACCTGAACATAATGATCGTAGTAGCGCAAGCATCGAAATTGGTTTCGAAGCGGCCACGACGATCATGGCTCCCATGACTACAAAGTGTTTTAGCCATGGAGATCAAAGTACATATTGAACCTTGTAGGTATGGTTTACTTTGTGATCAAATAAATGATTTGTGGACAAAGGATTGATTTTGAACAATGATAAACCAACTACAAACAAAGAAGTTATGATGGGCCCTGACTCCGTTAAAATGGCTATACGCCATGAAATCCAAGACAGATGAATACTTTTTGAAAGTAAATGGATCTATGAAATTGATAGACTTGGATGAAATATCCTTGAAGAAAGCTTGACTTGTCGAAAAATTGTTTACGACAAAGTTCAAAGAGTTGACTACGATAAGATTAGATCTTCCGTAGCAATGCTTATAGTCTATGTGGATTATTCTAGTAATCACTACATATTTCTTTTATGAGATATGCTAGTAGGATGGCAAAATACATTACTTATCAGAAGTATGTATTAAAGGTGTATACAAGATACAACCAAGAGTTTTTGCCTGTCCGTAGAATACTAGATAGGTATACAAACTTCAGTTGGATGAAGTGAGTATCGCGGAGTTGGAATCTTCACCATATGAAATAGTCAAAGAGTTTTTGATTTCATCAAGAGACGATGAAGAGGCTTGCATTTGCAAGAAATTAAGTGGGAGCGCTGAGACATATTTATAATACTTTATGTAGGTGACATATAGCTGGTTATAAATGATATAATTATATACTTGATTAAAAAGGTTTCATTGAGAAATTAACTTCAATGAAAAGATATGGATCGAAACAAATTTAGTGTCAAGATCTATGAAGATAGATTGAAACACAAAATAAGTTTAAGTCAAAGTACATAGAATGGATATTGAAATAGTTCAATATAGAAATATTAAGAAGATGTTCTTGTCATGTGAAGTTTTAACAAGACTTGAGTGTATCTGACACTCAATGAGTAAAAACACATGAGTGATTATAGATCACGAATAATATGTACACAATCAGATATCCTATGCTCTAAGAGTGTTATGAGCATGATTCATGTGATGATCACTGAAAAACAGTAAGAATATTCTTGAGTACTTAAGAAGAACCAAGTATATATATATTTTTTTGTATGAAGAAATGACAAACAAATCGCTGTAAGGTGTTACACCGATATTGGTTTTGTCACATATAAATTATAATTTCAATCTCAAATTAGACTAAGTGTTGTTTAAAAGGTAGCACAATGAGCCAGAAATTGTCTATGCTAGATTTAGAAGAGTTCTAAATATTGTGACGGATTCTACAAAAGAAGGCAGAGTATGTCATTGTTTTGACAATGACAAAGGATGTTAAGTCAAGAGGTTCTTTGAGAACTTGGTGTAGTTCCGACGCAGTCAGAACTTTGAAGCTATATTGTATGTGACAATATTAGTGACATATTTCAGACCGCGGAATTAAGGTTCCACCAGAAGACCAAACATATTTAATGCCGACTCATTTGGAAATGAGTAATGCGTTGAGACGCAAATGAATTACAAAATACATACGTTTCTGAGCGTGTCAGATCCGTTGACTAAAACCTCTCTCATGAGCAAAACATGATAAAGCACCGGAAGGCCAAGGTGTTATATCTTTACAAATGTAAACTAGATTATTGACTCTAGTGCAAGTGGGAGACTGAAGGAGATATGCCCAAGAGGCAATAATAAAAGTGATTATTATATATCTTTATGTTTATGATAAATGTTTATATGTCATGCTATAATTGTATTAACCGAAACATTAGTACATGTGTGATATGTAGACAAACAAAGAAGTCCCTAGTATGCCTCTTAACTAGCTTGTTGATTAATGGATGATTAGTTTCATAATCATGAACATTGGATGTTATTAATAACAAGGTTATATCATTGTATGAATGATGTAATGGACACACCCAATTAAGCATAGCATAAGATCTCGTCATTAAGTTATTTGCTATAAAGCTTTCGATACATAGTTACCTAGTCCTTATGACCATGAGATCATGTAAATCACTTATACCGGAAAGGTACTTTGATTACATCAAACGCCACAGCGTAAATGGGTGGTTATAAAGGTGGGATTAAGTATCCGGAAAGTATGAGTTGAGGCATATGGATCAACAGTGGGATTTGTCCATCCCGATGACGGATAGATATACTCTGGGCCCTCTCGGTGGAATGTCGTCTAATGTCTTGCAAGCATATGAATAAGTTCATAAGAGACCACATACCACGGTACAAGTAAAGAGTACTTGTCAGGAGACGAGGTTGAACAAGGTATAGAGTGATACCGAAGATCAAACCTCGGACAAGTAAAATATCGCGTGACAAAGGGAATTGGTATTGTATGTGAATGGTTCATTCGATCACTAAAGTCATCGTTGAATATGTGGGAGCCATTATGGATCTCCAGATCCCGCTATTGGTTATTGGTCGGAGTGAGTACTCAACCATGTCCGCATAGTTCACGAATCGTAGGGTGACACACTTAAAGTTGGATGTTGAAATGGTAGAACTTGAATATGGAATGGAGTTCGAATATTTGTTCGGAGTCCCGGATGAGATCCCGGACATCACGAGGAGTTCCGGAATGGTCCGGAGAATAAGATTCATATATAGGAAGTCATATTCCAAGTTTGGAAATGATCCGGTGCATTTATGGCAGGTTCTAGAAGGTTCTAGAAAAGTCCGGAAGAAATCACCATGGAAAGTAGAGTCCCGGAGGGACTCCACCTTGCATGGCCAGCCAACCCTAAAGGGGAGGAGTCCAAGGTGGACTCCCCTAGGGTGGCCGGCCAACCCACCTCAAGGAAAGGTGGGAGTCCCACCTTGGGTAGGACTCCCTCCTTGAGTAGGTTTCCCACATATGGGAGGTTTTAATGTTGGGGTCTTATTCGAAGACTTGGACTAGAACTCTTGGTGCTTCCACCTATATAATGAGGAGGAGAGGGAGGGGGCAGCCACTCTTTGGCTCAGCCTTGGCCGCACCCCTTAGAGGGCCGGCGCCCAACCCCCCTCTCTCCCCAAACCCTAGCGGTCTCTCTCCTCCACCACATCCCGCACGCTTAAGCGAAGCTCCGCCGGATTTCTCCACCACCACCGACACCACGCCGTCGTGCCATCGGATTCAAGAGGAGCTACTACTTCCGCTGCCCGCCGGAACGGGGAGGTGGACGTCGTCTTCATCAACAACCGAACGTGTGACCGAGTACGGAGGTGCTGCCCGTTCGTGGCGCCGGAAGCGATCGTGATCAAGATCTTCTACGCGCTTTTGCAAGCGGCAAGTGAATGTCTACCGCAGCAACAAGAGCCTCATCTTGTAGGCTTTGGAATCTCTTCAAGGGTGAGACTCGATAACCCCTCGTTGCTACCGTCTTCTAGATTGCATCTTGGCTTGGATTGCGTGTTCGCGGTAGGAAAATTTTTGTTTTCTATGCAACGTTATCCTTCAGAAAAACCTAAGATCTTTGATCGGGGGAAGACGGTGCTTGTGCATTCTCCCTTCCTGGAGGCGACGCTTTTAGAGAGACTGGAGTTTGGGTATTATCTTGGTGGTGAATGTATTGTTGATGCTTAGGCTAGAATACCGTATCGATATTTTATTTTCTTAGTTTCGTTTTCTTTCTTTGGCTATGTGCATTCATACTGCTATTAGTGTATTGCGTTATTGGAGAGTCTGGGTATAATCGGTATCTCTCAATATTAATATATTTTATTTATCGAAAAAATATAAACCATTGTTGGCACAATATGACTCAGGCTCTGAACCTTTTTTGTTTGACCTTCCATAGAATGAAAAACCCAGGTTTCTGAAGAGAAGAATATCTTTCTTACTGCGCTCTATAGTGAAGAAGAAGTAAAAAAAATGTAGTTTTCCAAATGGAACCCAACAAGGCCTCAGGTTCAGATGGCTTTCAAGCTGAGTTTTAACAATACTTCTAGGATGTCATTAAAGCGGACCTTATAAATTTGTTCGGCTCCCTTCATGTTTGATAACTAGATTTATTTTGGGTGGATTTTAGTGAGATAATTTTGTTTCTAAGATTAATGAATTAAAAAAAGGATCTGAACAATACAAGCGTATCTATGTTCTTAATGTTAGCTTAAACATCTATACGAAAACTGCAACAATTATGCTAAATTTGGTGGTTGGCCATGTTATTCGTCCCACGTAAATTGCATTCATGGAGAAAACATCATATACGACTAGTAATCCTACATGAAACACTTCATGAACTACATAGAAAAGAATGATGGGAAAAATTGAAGAAATTGTTCTATATATAGTAGATGGTGAACTATCTATCCTTCAATACGCGTACGATACTATCCTATTTATGGAACATGATCTCGAAAAGAAAGAAATCAGAAATTAATGTTCTTAGCTTTCGAGCAACTTTCGGAACTCAAAATAAACTTCCACAGAGAGAATTATTTTGTTTTGGCTAGGCCCAACACGAGGCTGCTCTCTATGTTGAGTTATTTGGCCACGAGCAAGCATAGTTCCCTGATAGCAATTTGAGTATTTCAATACACTATAGGAGACTTAGCAACGCTGAAAGAAAACATGTCAAGGAGGATATATGGTATCTTTTTCAAACTACCCAAAGGAGAATTACATAGATTTAATTACTTTCTATCAATATTCTTTTGGAAAAAATAGTGAGAAAAACTAAGTATCAAGTGGCTAAATGGAGTGTAGTTTTTTTATGGATAGGTATTCATGATCTTGAGGTTAAGAATATGTGTCTTCTGGTTAATAACTTTACAAGCTCCTTACTGAATATGGTCTGTGTGTGTCAAATCCTCCTAAAATGAACATACATAGGCTCACATGCATTGTGCCAAGTCTATTGAAAACTTAGTGACTCGTATTTTTTGCTTGGTCTAATAGCGACGAAGAAATAATTATTTCGGTTTGGATCGTTTACAATTAAGGATTGCTTGGAAGTTAGACTCTCGAAGGATAAGTGGTTGGGCAATGGTACACACCGGAAACAATACTAGATCGTCACAAGAGGGATGCCATCGTATAGACAAGTGGTTTGGCAATGGTACACACCGGAGGCTTTCATCATTAAATGTTTTGCTACAAAGGTTGGCAATGGTTCAGTTAACACAAGGGGCGATGAATTTCTATCGAACCTACATACCAGTGGTAAATTTTCGGTGGACTCCATCGGCAGAAAATGAAAATACCACTCAAGATAAAAGAAGATACCACTCAAGATAAAAGTATTTGTCTAGATCTTCATCTCTACTACTATAGTACACGAGTTTTTGAATTTGGATTAGCCATCTACCATAGTCCAGAACCAAATATTAGCCGTTGATTTGTCCCACTAGGTGAACATCTACCGTCCATCAGTACACAACCGAGTTGATCTAACGGCTGAGATGTTGTGGATTCGCTCTGTACGGACACGCGCCAAAACAAGAGGTCGTAGGACTTTCTAGACTTATCGTGGTGCTGCCGGCTCCCTCTGCTATCCCCCAATTCTCGCCGGCCGAGGCGCAGAGCCGTTCGGCTGATGCACGCGAAGAGCAAGCGCAGGAGCAGCGCTAGCTGCAGCACTGCAGCAGACCACCTTGGGAGACCCAGTTGTAGCGCCGAGTAGAACTCCGGCCAGAGCTACCCGTCGGAGCTGAGTACAAGCTTGGTGCTATCCGTAGGAGAAACGTAACATCTGCTGGTCGACGAGGTCCTCCGGCCCAAGCTCGAGGCTGCCCGTCGGAGCAGCATCCGCCGGTCGTCCGGGTGCTCCGGCCCGAGTTCGAGCCATCCGCAGCCTTAAGCTGTCCTGGTCCAACGGTCCATGGAGATTCAGATCCGTTCTTAGGCTTCCATCTCTGCAACACTTATGGGAATTCATCCGGCAATGCACACAACATTTCGCCGATTCCATGGCCCGATTTGGCAATATCATGTGAGGTTAAGAAGAGAAAAGGTGAGTGGATTTTTTTGCCTCGATTTCATCGGATGATGCTGAGGAAGAGAGAGTTGTTTTCTGCCTGGGTCCAATATGAGACGACCAACTCAGTAGAGCTTTTTTACTAAACCAAATAGGGACTCCGATAGCCATCCAAAACTGAATATACGACTGCACTTGCTCTTAGCCTCTTACAACAGTTCAGCACATTGCCTCATTTTTTGTGTACTATCAAGTCAATGTCTGGTATTGGCGTATTCCCTAAATAAGAGTCGTCAATTTTTGTTTATAAATGGCAAGAAGTAACTTATACTCCCTCCGTTCCTTTATATAGTGCCTATAGATTTTTGGCATTTGTTTCAGAATATAAGGTTCTAGCTTAGCTTTTTTTCAATTACCCCTCCCCGTTCAGCTCCCAAATCGTTCAGCTCCCAAAAATTGTTATGGTAAGTTAGAAAGATATGGATTTACCAAATTTTACGTTGATCTCAAATCGTTCAGCAAGGGGTCTTGTGTAAAAAATACTCTTACGCTAATTTCCGTGCCAAAAAAATAATAGGCACTATAGAATGGAACATAGGGAGTATATGTGTTGTTTTATTAGTCAATTTCGTACTTTTATCACAACGGCAACAAAGTTTTTACAACCAAATTACTTGATCTAGCTCTATTTATTTTCAGGTCTGCACAATCAACTTTGAAAATCCATCCAAATCAATAACAATAAAATTTCATCGATCCTTACCAAGACTTGACCAAAATGGTTCGAAATGAGTCGAATAGCTCCTGAAAAAAGTTGCTTCCATAAACGAATTTTGCTTGTGTAATCATAATTGTAAAACAGGAACATTACTTTTAAACCATATTCACAATTTTATCTTACGATTTGACGTGCATAGCACGACCTTTTACTAGTAGAGAAGTAATCCTCGTCGAATAAAATCTTTTAAAATGCAATTAGCACGAAAGTATGAAGTGCATTGTGTCATCATAAATCAAACACTTATTCTTCTTATAAACTTGCAAGATCTATATCGTCAACCATCCAAGTAGCTTACATATCTACCGTGTAGTGTTGCTAATATGTTTGGCATCTAGTTACATGGTGTTGATCCCATGTTTAGAATTCTTATTAGGATGGGAGTGGACAAGCAGTTTTCATTATTTGGTCTTGTAGAAACGACATAGTTTTTAATGATAAATTTTTTCTCTAATGCAGGGTGCACTGGTTCACACGGTTGGGAAACACGACGGTGGATATTTTTATCCAACATAGATGGCATCATGATCTTGGGATTAGTCCTCCATCTCCATATGCGATATACCTATTCTTGATGATTACATGTATTTTGTCTTTTTTTTTCTTTTTCATATGGATGGATCTGTTGCGGCTGGTGCACCCTAAATTTAGTTATGCAGAGCTCAGATGTAATGATTAAACCTTTTAAGTAATAAAGTTTTCTTTATCGGAAAAAATCATGTCCGGATCTACACATACGTTCTATATCTAGCTTCAAAGGCTTCAAACTTGAAATATGAAATCCCCTTATTTTACCTTAAAAAGTCTTTTGCCTCGGACAAATGTATGTCAACGGCTTAACTAGATTCCATGGTAGATTCAAGCTAAACTAGATTGAATAACTGCATAAGTTAGGTTAGCATAAAAAAAATATGGCAACACCCTCTAAATTTAATGATAAACAATTTGTACATAATGTAAAGATATGAAGAGCACAAACTTCAAAGCGCATGGTGGCCACACTTGAAGTATCTATGTAATTCGGAAAAAAAAGCTCAAATGTGAAAAAATATCTATGAAATGCAAAAACTTTGAAATTCGTGAAATCTAACTTTAGGTCGAACGCACATAATCCTTTGTTTCAAAAACACAAGACATATATTTTTCAAGGGAAATCAACATATTGTAAGTTCGACCAATTTTGTGGAGAAAATATAAACATTGAACAAATACATTTTAAAAATATATTCCACAACGGCTTTATTGGTGTTGATTTGTTATTTCATTCTCTAGGAGCAAAATGCACACAGCAACACATTTTGTGCTAATGATCAAACTAAGCAGGCCCTGTTGCACATTGTTGTGCAACCAACCTCAAAGGCTTCAGGCTTGTAGTATGATTTGTGCATCAATGCAAATAAGCCCCATTTGGTTTTTTACATTACAAAAACTCTACTACCTCCGTTTCAGTGATTAATGTTTATTGTTTACAAAAATTTAAACCATGTCAATTTTGTCCAAGTTTTTAGAAAAAATAATAATACATACAATCCAAAATCAACACAGTTGGGTACATCACAAAATATACCTATATAATATCATAGTTCTTAATAGTTTTTTTCTAAAATTTAGGCCAAAATTTACTTAGCTTGACTTTTCAAAAACAAACTTATTCATCGGAATGGACTCTTTAAGACAAATATGTGTTAAGTATTAGTCAGAGTCCATGTTAGATTCAAGCTAAAATGAATTAAGAAAATCATTTAAGAGACTAGCTACTTAATTTTGTTAGGCTAGGACTGAAAATATGCCGGCAATCTCATGGTTAACCCTTTTAACATTGTGCTCATAAAAACTAAAAATGTAAATGCATGGTTAGCTCGAAGCACATATAGAATCAAATAGCACAAACTGGTATGAAAAAGGCAAACCAAAAACACATGGAAGATGAGAACTACATTATCTTTAAAACTTAGCTTAAAGAATAAATAATAAAGAACAATAATTTCATAGATAATATATTCAAAACATTACACATAATAGACATACTGCCTTACATGTTTGCACGCAAGAGAAAATAAAGGCAAGAAAACCAGACACAACCTGGTCAGCCTCGTGAACAATATCCACAAGACATACGGCCGAAGGGATCAGGCAAGGAGAAAACATCATAGCAAGCAAAACTATCACAAGTAATATCAGATGTAAAATCAAACCGAGCATTTGGAGAAGCCCTACTATCCAGATGTAGCCGCTTGTGTTGATTAGCTCTCCATTTAGCGGTGCAGCTGTCGTTGACACCGAATTTCATTAACTCGAGCACTTGAGCATTCAACACAAAGAACTTGGCAAAATTCACATCCGGCCGCTTGCCCTCGTAACACTTGAGCACAACTTCTCTGAGGTGGAGCTCAAGGCATCTGATAGGATTTTGGGGGTTGTAACCATGTCCATCATTTTTCGGGCACATTACGAGAGAAGAGGTGATGTACAGTTTCGTCAGGAATGGAAAGCATCTCAGAAATTCAATAACCGTATCAAGATTTGGTCCAGAAGCCTTGAGAACCAAAACCCTCACGTTGCGCATGGTTGCTCTGAAGCTTTCCAGAACCAAAACCCTCACGTTGCGCATGGTTGCTCTGAAGCTTTCCTTGATGAATCTTAACGAGTCCAAGATCTCAACTTTCTGTGCGTCGGGTACCCGGATGAACAGAGGGGTGTAAGCGTGATTAGCTCTGTAATAGCCCCAGAATGTGATCAATCTTTCCAAGCGAGGAGCATTCTCGATGACTACTTCAACTGTGTAGCCATTCTCGATGATCCTTAGAGATGGTGAGTTGATGAGCACACGGCGAATGACACTTTCATCAGACCGGACATCGTTAAGCAGCAGGGTCTCGAGGACAGAGCAGCCGGAGAGCAAGCCTTGGAGGGTGCCTTGCGAGACGGCGACGTCCTGGAGGACGAGTCTTTTCAGGTGCGGAAAAGTAAGCCCATGGGGCGCGTCCTCAGGGAAGCTGCAGAAGTCGAAGGCGGCGGACCGGACGGTCGGCGCGAAGCGGTGGAACACGAGTAGCGGCAGCGCCAGCGCCAGCTGCTCGTCACTTTCGTCGACACGGTGATGGAGGATTTCGATCTCTAGGAGGTGACAGAGGGCGGGGGACATCAACCAGCTGTGGAGCTTGTCGTGGATGTCGCTGCTGTAGTTGTGGCTGAGGGACAGGCGGCGGGTGGAACCCTGGTGCCTGGATAGTATCTTGGAGATGACAGCGATAAGCTGGCGCTCGTTCTTGCGGAAGCGCTTGTCATCGAGGCTATGCCAGTAGGAGCGGGAGCGCAGGTAGCACCAGCGCTTATTCCTGCGGATGTCGTAGTCGTCGAGGTTGAGCGGGGAGGAGCGCCACAGGTTGCGCCACCGGCTGGAGAGAATGGTGGTGCGTACGCCGTCGTCCGTCGGTAGGAGGGAGATGATGGTGCCGAGGATCTCGTTGGGGAGGAGGTTGATCAAATCGATCTCGTCCGATTCCGCCGTTGCGCGAGCAGCTGCCATGGCCAGTAGCGCGCTAGAGGGTTTAGGATCTGGGAAGGTCTTGCGGCGCAGATGCTTTTGCAGCCAAAATTTTGGCAGTAAATCGAGCAAAATCTACCCGTCCCGCGCGCATATGTACTCTCAAGAGGAAAATTGTCCGTGCGTTGCAACGGAAGACAAATAAATTTGCTACGGCACATAATGGTTTGTTTCAGCACCGGCGATACCTAGATCTTCGTCGACGAATTCATGTCAAATTAAACCGACGTCAAGTTATGGTTGTACAAACCTTCATGGTAGTCTATGACCGACTAACACCCACTTCCCTTCCACCATTTTCCCATATTAAAATTTGCATGGCTTTGCCTGCAATTTTCATTTTGCATGACTCGTTTCTACTACCTCGCTTTGACGAAGGTCTTGTGAGGACGGACCAGGGAAACTTGACGGACGAAACCGCGGAAACGGTTCTCCCTTTATCATTAGGTATAGATAAAGAGAAAAGTGTTTCCTTGATTTGGTCCGTCATATTGATTTCGTCCGGCGTTCCGTTCATCGATCAATCGCTAAACCAAATCGTTTCAGATGTCTCTTTGATCGCTGGCCTGCTTCGTGTGTTCCTTCCTCAGTGTAGGCCGGCCCATTAAAGAAAAACGTATCGGATCGGATACCTTGTCCAAGCGACCAAGCCAGAGACGAGGAGTCCAGCCTTTTTTATAATGCACCAAACCCAGCACCACCGCGACGCGGTCCTTGGATCTCGTCGGCGCGACCACCGCGACTTCAAGATCCTCACGCTAGCCTTCCACCGCCCCGTCTCCACGATAACAACGATGGGAGCGGGAGGAACGCGCGGTCGATGGAGCATGTTCCGAGGGCCAGCCAGGGCGATGGCGACACCCATGCCGAGCAGACACACACGCGGCGTCCTGCCAAGTCTGCAAGGTGTGCTTCTTTTGACGATCTTGTCCAAGATCGCGACGAGCAGCACGACCCGCGCATAGATGCCGTGATGCCGCCGGCGCCGCCGTCAGGGACGGCAGTTGGAAACAGCCTCCAGCGGCGGGCCGGGTGTCTGCCGAGGTTATTGCAACTCATGCTTGATCCATGGATCCATGGAAATCTCTCTCTGAGCCGCCCGTCGCCGGAGAACAGCCGCACAACCTTTTACTCCTTGGACGGCCCTCGGCAGCGGCAGCATGGCGGCCGCTCACGTGGCCGCGTTGACCATAGCGTCTTGATAGGAGATCGTGCAACTTCCATCAACACCAAACCGGATACACGTTTGGGAGAGACAACTGCTGTCTTCTGCTAGAACGGCCTGCCGCGTCACGGTGCTACCCCTCTCCTCCCTCAATGTTGTTTGCGTGCCGCTTCCGAGCGACGATCAGCGTGGTGCCGAGTTCATCATCCCGCAGATGCACTCCAGTCAGCCGAACGCCATGGACGAACATAATTTTTTTCCTCACTGGGTCTGCTTCATGGCCTCCAGGTTCCTGATCCTGGCCGAACAAAAAATCTTCGGAGGAGAGGTGAACTATGTGTGATCAATAAGATGTGACAGGCACCACCACTGAATAGAACTCTGTGAGATGGTTGGAATATTTGTCCTTGGACACGAGCTATGGCTGCGAGCTATGACTGCTTCATTGGAGTAAATAGATGGATGAATAATGAAGCTAAATTTCCGACGAAGAGTGACTACAGCCCATATGCCTGTTAGCCGATCTATGTATCGAGAAAGTTTGTCCTTCATTCAGAGTTTACGCTCTTCATAAAAAATCACATCTTTGTCTGTTTATCAGACATTCAGCCATCTTATAGTTTACCTAACCATGCATTTTCCTTCCTGTGTGCTGCACTAAATATAATAATGCCCTATTTTGATTGCCCTTTTTATCGGCTGTTGCAATCTTGTGCACTTAACTGACTAGCACACGGTACCTCCGATCAAAAGTAAGTGATTTATTTTTTGTCTAAATTGGAACGTATCTAGATATAATTTTAGTTGTAAATACATCCGTAATTAGGAAAAGTTAAGATACTTACTTTTACACATCGGGAGTAGGTCTTAAATTTTATTCTTAGAGAAGGGACATCGCCATTCATGTTCTATTAGAGGAGACAACAGAAAAAATGAGGGTAGAATTACAATGTCACATTAATTTTTCATCCAAAATATTATTATTCTTTTTCCGGTGCAACGCACGGGCATTTTTACTAGTCGTTAGCTTACGCACAAACAACCATGTTTATACGGAGTTCTAAGAGAAACAGATATCCCCCAAGTTTAAGATGGTAACAACTCATAACTTTGCCTTCTAGTCCCGAATTCACGGACAAGTAACATTGATTTCCAGTTAAATATGCTTTCGCATATTTGTAAGAAAAACAATCTTGACATAACAGAACTCAGGCTCTGTCTGTCGTCGGTATATTTAGCTCCTCCGTCGAGTACAACTTTCAAGTACTATACGGCTTTATATCTACAAAAAGAGGAAGTATATATGAAGGGTACAAAATTTTCTTTGGAAAAAGTTTTACACTTTGTCACACAGGTGTATACCTTACTCCCCAATCTCCTCCTGACACATATCTTCCGCACGTATTCAATTCAAATCCACTCATCTATAGAACAAAACTCCTGAAATCCTGAATAGTGGAAGTTAATCTCCGAGAGCATCAGAAGTTCACGGGTAGAGTCGTTCGCAACTACCAAGTCAAAGATGCATAAACCACTCCAATGGGATATTTTAAGGAGACAGACATGTTTGAAATATAAGCTGAATAGTAATAAATATGACGCTGAAAAGATAACACCAGTATATAGTAATAAAAACAGTGGTAGTGCATTGCATCGCGCAATATATTACAGTGTCTCTAATAACATCGCTCTAATTTTTGCTTTCAGCTCATCTGGAACCTCAGTTGATGCATTGGAAGATTGAGCAGTATCACCAGGGGGTTGCTCTAATCCATACTTCTGCTCTGACGTGCTTTGGGAGGGTTCAGCATGGCCAAGACTTTGTTCAACGGGATCATGGTCGTTCTTGTGTTTCCTTTTGGAACCAGAGCCATGGTTCCTCCGGTGCCTATGCGAGCTGCGATGCTCGTCATCTTCAGCATAGTAATGGTCATGCCTATGCCGATGCCTTGACTTGGAACTGCGACGCTCATCTTCTGAAGAACTATAACTGTGTCTTTGATGCATATACTCCCTATCCTTGGAGTGATGCCTCTGCTTATGTTTGTGTGCATCCGTACTGTGCCCTCTTGAACGATGCCTCTTCCTTGAGGGTTTGTAGATTTCCTCATCCAAATCATCTATGTCCTCATTGGATTCTGGGCGATGCTTCCGATACTTACGTGCCTTGTTTTGTTCATCATCAGAGTCTTTCTCCTGCTTCTTCATATTTGAATCTTCACGCTCAGAAGGCACAGAGCTACCTTCCCGTTCGGTAGCCAAAGCTTTTGTATCAGGTCCAGGGAGGATAGCAGGAGAGACCTTTGCAGATTCATCAACTGGATTACTTGTCACCGGATCACCCTTGTTGCCTCCACCCTTAATAATTGCAGTAAACATCCTTGCACGCCGAAGCCTCTCAGCCTTCAGCTTCTGTGCATTTGTCATCGAAGCTTCAGAAGAATCAGCCTCTTTAGAGGCGGCAACAGCAACAGCTTTGGCGATCGTATTTGAAATCCAATCATCATCAATGATTCCAATACCTTCCTTTTTTACCTGACCACTACTTGTGAGTGAAGTGCAAACCTCACTACTTGAGACAGGTTTGGACACTTCACCTGGATCCTGTATATGGCCAATGTCACGCGTGTCTTTTCGCGTGTTAGATTGAGGATCCATAGAGCCTAGTCCACGAGTAGCAGCCATAACAATAGCAGCAGCTTCATCTGCAGTAACCTTCCGAGGAGGTTCCTTCTTGGCACCACCAATGACCAACTGGAATTTGCCCTTCTCATTAAGTTGCTTCTCTGATGGCTCTGCAGAGCTTCTATCAGAAGCACTTGAGTCCTTGTTAGCACTTCCACACCCCTTGCTTCTGGTCACTTCCTTCTCATGGCCACTGTCTTTGCGCTCTGAAGAACTCCTCCTGTCTCTGTGCTCTGAAGAACTTCTCCTGTCTCTGCGCTCCGAAGAACTCCTTCTATCTTTGCGCTCTGAAGAACCACCACGGGACTTGGACTGCAAAGTAATTCAGGGAACACGGTGAAGTGCAGTTAGAATTGGCATTAGTGGATGGGCCACAATATGCCTCAAAAAAAGTTCAGAAACAACTCCACTACTAAGAGTCCAAAGTAATAAAATAAAATAAAATAAATAAATAAATAAGAGGAAAACCTTCCATAAATGATGCCTATACGCAACAGAAAACATAGTGAAGTGATATAATTAAACCAAATGCTTTAGGACTTGGCTAGAGATATCAACAATAGTCGAGGGAAAAGATAGTGCATCAGCGATTTATGTTGTCCACATAAGAACTTACCTGAAGTTCAGAGATCAAGTGTAAGACATCATGTGCATTTAAGAACAACGGGAAAAAATCTTGGCATAAACAGGCCATAAGCATATATACGATGAATATCCATTAACACCCACTGGTGTACATTTTGAAAGGGACAATAAAACACAGCATGTATAAAAAAACAATCAAACCAAAAGTTACCGAAACGAAAAACTTGATGTTAGTGAAATCATATACACGATTCAAAAAATTGTGAACTGACTTCATCAAAACAAGAAAAAAAGTAAATTGTGCATCAGGGATTGATTTGCTGTCCACATGAACTTACCTGAAGTTCAGAGATCAAGTGTAAGACATCATGCGCACTTAAGAAAGAGAAAACAGGCAAAAATCTGGTATGAAGGCAACAAGAGGTCCAAAAACAGGTACGTAATTACCACTCTGCAAGATTTTTCATCTCAGAGATGAAACACAAAGCCTACCCGACAAAAGGGAGTCATCCAGAAAAATAATTTAACAAAACATATTACTAAGTTAGTGAACTGAGCCGGCCGAATTTGAGTCAACAGCTGAAGACATTAGGCCAAAGCTTATATTTATGTCATTACAACTTCGGTGGCTGCTGACTTGCTGCAATTTTAAGTAACCATGTCCAGTAGCTCACAGTTCACTATGGTTTAAACAAAAGGTGAATGACTAAACACTCCATTCATAAAGAAATAGAAGGTATGAATACCTAACAAAAGTTTAGTCAAATAAAAGATCCCAATTGTTTAGTCCATGGAGTAGAAAGGAATACAAATTGGAACTGTTTAGCCCAATTAAACTATCTGAAAAAAACATCTAAAAACAGAGTTCTACCAAAAACGACAGAAAGGGGAAAAGTACGCAAATCATATCTTAAAGCATAGCTTAAGTGTGATTCAAGTTACCTCTTGGGTTTCTTGGAGAATCTTGAGATAGTAAGAGTGATATGGATTATTGGGCAGAAGAAATGGAAACCTCCCTGTCATCTTGTCTTGCGCAATGAGCTTTTCTTCAAACTCCTTCCCGTTCCTGAGAATGAACTCAACAATTTTCTCCACTGTGCCCTTCATAAACGATGGTGGTTCCAGGATCACCTCTTTTGTGTCAGATACACTTAATTTAGAGTTCTCAGACTTGGTAGAAGTGGCCAACGCCGCCATGGCACCTTTGACCTTTTCCCGGTGAGCAGCAGTTATGCTGTTTCCGGTAATTGCTGGGTTCTTCTTAGTAAAAATAGGTTTATCCTTGTCTGCAGTCAAAGCTTCTTCTGTTACTGTCGGTTCTTTTTTCATCTCCTTGTCATGTATATGGGAAGCACCTTTGTGGCCTTTCTCATGTAAAACAGCGTCATTTCCAGAATCAGTGCTTTTCGAACTAGCTGGAAGCACATCTTCATCCTCATCTCCAGACTCATAGACAGCTCCAAGCAATGATAAAGCTCCGCTTGATGGAGTGGCCTGCTCATTCTCACTCATAACCATTTTGTTGCCTTTGTTGGTGTCAGGGTCTGAGCCATCTTTCAACAGCTGAGGATGATCAACAATGTACCGGAAGTAGCTGTGGAGGTGATGGTCAGGCATCAAGAATCCAAATGTTGGGTTACTTCCTTGCTTCACCCTTAGCACAATCTCTGATTGTCCGCCATGCTCGCTGACAAATAAAGCAGTTCTTGCAATTATCTGATGCACCTTCTCAGAGGGAGGCTGCAATTAAAAAATACGGAAACAAGATTGTGTCAGTAATGGTCTGAGATCATAAAAGTGCAGCCGTATGATATAAACACAACTGAACTAATATAGAGCTGGTACATCATAAAAGTTAAGAACAGCTATCCCATTGCAGTTTTCTCTTCTTTTGTTACATGTACCATTTATATCACTCTAATCCCACCTGCCTATTCCTTACGTCAAGATAGATCATAAGGAAACAATGTGCATCACTAGTAGGAACTTCATCTCTGCTCCAACCATCTGAAACAGACATTTAATGCTTAGAAGAACATATGCATCTTGGACGATTATTGCTGGATCAACAGAGAAGATTAATAATAATGTATAATAAAGTGGAAAAATAATTTGACAGAACGAGTACAGGTTGAGCAGACAGTTAGACTTTGCATACTCACCAGCTTATTCAACAAGCTTTCTGGCACAATAAAAGGTGGGCGATAAAACGAGACTGAATCATTTGGATCGTCTGAACCAGCAGACCCGCCATATGAGAAAGGGACGGCGTTATAACCAGACTGCCCAGTATCAGTCCCATTTCCTGCATACAGAAAAGATCCCAGCTTGAGTATTGTTATACAATAATCAAGGAGCAGAAAGTAAATTTGTGTGGAGACAAAGAAGTGCAGATCCAATTATCCAAAGATACATCTCTGGAAAAAAACGAAGAAGGTTCCTTACTTGAACAGACTAAAGATGCTCATCAAATAAAATCAAGCATCCTCCCTGCAAACTTACAAAACATATGATGGGAAATATAACATGGGTTCAACTAGCACCACTAGCTTTGCCACATGTGCCAGTTTCATTAGGTATAACTGCACATCCTATACTTACTCCTGTTGCTAATCTATGTGGTACGCAGTACAGGTGCTTTGCTACAAGCCTTAAACCAACCAATAGCAAAATATGATATTAATAGCTTTGCTACAAGCCTATAACCAACCAATAGCAAGATATCATCGAGTTTATTAAGTTCTTAGCATTTCACATAAAAAAATTCACAGAGATCTCAGCATCATAGTGTATGAGATCCAACTTTATACTCCAACTGGATCCCAGGCAACCTAACTTGAGCTCACACAGATCAACTCTGTCACACCCTAGACAGACAGAAGTGTGGATACATGGAAAATAATATTTGGTCCCCGGAATCTACAAAGTACGATGATTCGTGATTTCAGACTCGAGCTAACGGCGTCCGATTACATTAAAATGGTAAGGAAACAGCTAATGACTACTAGAGATTAACGGAGTATACAACATAAGGACAGAGAGTAGAGGATTTATATATTATACCTGAAAAGGGACCTTCTACGGTGCCGTCGTCGGCTGCGTGGAGATCGAGGAAGCGCTCGCGGTCAAGCTCGGCCTCGGACACGCCGTCGGGGGAGGGGACGGAGAGGAGGGCCGCAGAGTAGGCGCGGCTTGGCCGAGGAGGGACGCGGTCAAGGAGGTGCCTGACGTCGTGGCGGTCAAGGAGGAGATTGGTCGCGCCAGCGGCGGACCAGGGGACGAGGGAACCGCCGGAGTTGACGACCTCCGCCGCCGCGTCGTCGTCGAAGAGCAAGGCGTGCCGCCCCACAATCTCCAGATCCATGGGCGAGGCTTACGGCTGCCGCTGCCTTCGCCTCCGGTCGGCGGCGCTGCCGCACTTTGGGAGCTAGACTAGACTAGATTAGATGGAGTGCTCGTCTTCTAGGGTTTCGATGGGAGTACAAGCCAAAGAGGTTCAGTTTTTACCCCGGGCGTTTGCGAGAGAAAATCTTGTTGTGAATTGCTCCTCGTAGGTAGCTAACCAATAACGATCCCGAAAATGATGGCAGCCCAGCCCGGCCCGGCCCAGCTCAGAATCCGGGCTTCAAATAACCGGTTTCTGAGTCGCCTCGCAGAGTGGGCCGTGACTTCTATCTCAGACCTTTTTCACCAAAAAAAAAATCGAGACACCCGAGTACATGCAGAAGCGGACTGTGGTCTGACACGAGAGGGCAAATTTTTTATAATTTTATAATTTTCAGAAATGACACGCGTTTTGAACCATTTTCAGGTACGTGACTCGGTCGGTTTTCAGTCGACCGATCGGCTTACCGGAAACCATTTAGACTAGGAATTTCTATTTCCGTGCCCTCAGCTTCTTAGTTATACTTAGTTTCTCTAGTATTTTAATTTTTCCTCAGTTTTCCTCTCCTGTAGTTTGAAAACACTCACAAGTGCTGGAACGGCCGGTAGCCGTTGATGGCGTGTAACACACACGTTCGTTGGAAACCCCAAGCGGAAGGTATGTTGCACAGTAGCAAGTTTTCCCTCAGAAAGAAACCAAGGTTTATCGAACCAGTAGGAGCCAAGAAGCACGTTAAAGGTTGATGGCGACGAGATGTAGTGCGGCGCAACACCAGAGATTCCGGCGCCAACGTGGAACCTGCACAACACAACCAAACTACTTTACCCCAACGAAACAGTGAGGTTGTCAATCTCACCGGCTTGCTGTAACAAAGGATTAGATGTATAGTGTGGATGATGATTGTTTGCAGAAAACAGTAGAAACAGTATTGCAATGAGATTGTATTCGATGTAAAAGAATGGACCGGGGTCCACGATTCACTAGAGGTGTCTCTCCCATAAGAAATATAGCATATTGGGTAAACAAATTACAGGTTACGCAATTGACAAATAAAGAGAGCATGACAATGCACATACATGACATGATGAGTATTGTGGGATTCAATTGGGCATTACGACAAAGTACATAGACCGCTATCCAGCATGCATCTATGCCTAAAAAGTCCACTTTCAGGTTATCATCCGAACCCCTTCCGGTATTAAGTTGCAAGCAACAGACAATTCCATTAAGTATGGTGCGTAATGTAATCAATAACTACATCCTCGGACATAGCATCAATGTTTTATCCCTAGTGGCAACAGCACATCCATAACCTTAGGGGTTCTTGTCACTCCCCGCATTCACGGAGACATGAACCCACTATCGAGCATAAATACTCCCTCTTGTAGTTACAAGCATCAACTTAGCCAAAGCATCTACTAGTAACGGAGAGCATGCAAGATCATAAACAACACATAGACAATATATTGATAATCAACATAACATAGTATTCTCTATTCATCGGATCCCAACAAATGCACATGTAGCTTTACAGATAGATGATCTTGATCATGATAGGCAGCTCACAAGATCAGACAATGATAGCACAATGAGGAGAAGACAACCATCTAGCTACTGCTATGGACCCATAGTCCAGGGGTGAACTACTCACACATCAATCCGGAGGCGACCATGGCGGTGTAGAGTCCTCCGGGAGATGATTCCCTCTCCGGCAGGGGTGCCGGAGGCGATCTCCCGAATCCCCCGAGATGGGATTGGCGGCGGCGGCGTCTCGATAAGGTTTTCCGTATCGTGGCTCTCGCATGCGGGGGTTTCTCGACGAAGGCTTTAAGTAGGCGGAAGGGCAACGCGGGGGCCACATGAGGGCCCCACACGCCAGGGCCGCGCGGCCAAGACCTAGGCCGCGCCGCCCTGTTGTGGCGGCGCCTCGTGGCCCCAATTCCTTTCCCCCCTCGGTCTTCTGGAAGCTTCGTGTGAAAATAGGACCCTGGGCTTTGATTTCGTCCAATTCCGAGAATATTTCCTTACTAGGATTTCTGGAACCAAAAACAGCAGAAAACAAGCAATCGGCTCTTCGACATCTCGTTAATAGGTTAGTGCCGGAAAATGCATAATAATGACATATAATGTGTATAAAACATGTGAGTATCATCATAAAAGTAGCATGGAACATAAGAAATTATAGATACGTTGGAGACGTATCAAGCATCCCCAAGCTTAGTTCCTACTCGTCCCGAGTAGGTAAACGATAACAAAGATAATTTCTTAGTGACAATGCTACCAAAATAATCTTGATCATACTATTGTAAACACATGTAATGAATGCAGCGATCGAAACAATGGTAAATGACATGAGTAAACAACTGAATCATAAAGCAAAAACTTTTCATGAATAGTAATTAAAGACAAGCATCAATAAGTCTTGCATAAGAGTTAACTCATAAAGCAATAATTCAAAGTAAAGGTATTGAAGCAACACAAAGGAAGATAAAGTTTCAGCGGTTGCTTTCAACTTGTAACATGTATATCTCATGGATATTGTCAATGTAAAGTAATATAACAAGTGCAATATGCAAGTATGTAGAAATCAATGCACAGTTCACACAAGTGTTTGCTTATTGAGGTGGAGAGAAATAGGTGAACTGACTCAACATAAAAGTAAAAGAAAGGTCCTTCAAAGAGGAAAGCATCGATTGCTATATTTGTGCTAAAGCTTTTATTTTGAAAACAAGAAACAATTTTGTCAACGGTAGTAATAAAGCACATGTATTATGTAAATTATATCTTACAAGTTGCAAGCCTCATGCATAGTATACTAATAGTGCCCGCACCTTGTCCTAATTAGCTTGGACTACCGGATCATCGCAATACACATGTTTTAACCAAGTGTCACAATGGGGTACCTCCATGTTGCCTGTACAAAGGTCTAAGGAGAAAGCTCGCATTTTGGATTTCTCGCTTTTGATTATTCTCAACTTAGACATTCATACCGGGACAACATGGACAACAGATAATGGACTCCTCTTTAATGCATAAACATGTAGCAATAATTAGTGTTCTCATATGAGATTGAGGATATATGTCCAAAACTGAAACTTCCACCATGATTCATGGCTTTAGTTAGCGGCCCAATGTTCTTCTCTAACAATATGCATGCTCTAACCATAAAGTGGTAGATCGCCTTTACTTCGTACAAGACGGACATGCATAGCAACTCACATGATATTCAACAAAAGAGTAATTGATGGCGTCCCCGAAACATGGTTATCGCACAACAAGCAACTTAATAAGAGATAAAGTGCATAAGTACATATTCAATACCACAATAGTTTTTAAGCTATTTGTCCCATGAGCTATATATTGTAAAGGTAAAGAATGGAAATTTTAAAGGTAGCATTCAAGCAATTTACTTTGGAATGGCGGAGAAATACCATGTGGTAGGTAGGTATGGTGGACACAAATGGCATAGTGGTTGGCTCAAGGATTTTGGATGCATGAGAAGTATTCCCTCTCGATACAAGGTTTAGGCAAGCAAGGTTATTTGAAACAAACACAAGGATGAACCAAGACAGACAAAACTCACATAAAAGACATATTGTAAACATTATAAGACTCTATACCGTCTTCCTTGTTGTTCAAACTCAATACTAGAAATTATCTAGACCTTAGAGAGACCAAACATGCAAATCAGATTTTAGCATGCTCTATGTATTTCTTCATTAATAAGTGCAAAGTATATGATGCAAGAGCTTAAACATGATCACAACAATTGCCAAGTATCACATTATCCAAGATATTATACCAATTACCACATATATCATTTTCCAATTCCAACCATATAACAATTTAACGAAGAAGAAACTTTCGCCATGAATACTATGAGTAAAGCTAAGGACATATGTGTCCATATGCAACAGCGGAGCGTGTATCTCTCCCACACAATGAATGCTAGGATCCAACTTTATTCAAACAAAATAAAAACAAAAACAAATAGACGTTCCAAGCAAAGTACATAAGATGTGACGGAATAAAAATATAGTTTCACTAGAGGAACCTGATAATGTTGTCGATGAAGAAGGGGATGCCTTGGGCATCCCCAAGCTTAGACGTTTGAGTCTTCTTGATATATGCAGGGGTGAACCACCGGGGCATCCCCAAGTTTAGAGCTTTCACTCTCCTTGATCATATTGTATATCATCCTCCTCTCTTGATCCTTGAAAACTTTCTCCACACCAAACTCAAAGCAACTCATTAGAGGGTTAGTGCACAATTAAAATTCACATATTCAGAGGTGACACAATCATTCTTTATACTTCTGGACATTGCACAAAGCTACTGAAAGTCAATGGAATAAAGAAATCCATCAAGCATGACAAAACAGGCAATGCAAAATAAAAGGCAGAATCTGTCAAAACAGAACAGTTCGTAAAGACGGATTTTTAACAGGCACCAGACTTGCTCAGATGAGAAAACTTAAAACTAATGAAAGTTGCGTACATATCTGAGGATCACTCACGTAAATTGGCATAATTTTCTGAGTTTCCTACAGAGAATTAGACCCAGATTCGTGACAGCAAAGAAAACTGTTTCTGCGCAGTCATCCAAATCTAGTATCATACTTCTATTAGAGACTTTACTTGCCACAACAATGCAATTAAACTAAGATAAGGAGAGTTTGCTACAGTAGTAAACAACTTTCAAGACTCAAATATAAAACAAAAGTACTGTAGTAAAAATATGGGTTGTCTCCCATAAGCGCTTTTCTTTAACGCCTTTCAGCTAGGCGCAGAAAGTGTGTATCAAGTGTTATCAAGAGATGAAGCATCAACATCATAATTTGTTCTAATAATAGAATCAAAAGGTAACTTCATTCTCTTTCTAGGGAAGTGTTCCATACCTTTCTTGAGAGGAAATTGATATTTAATATTACCTTTCTTCATATCAATGGTAGCACCAACAGTTCGAAGAAAAGGTCTTCCCAATATAATGGGACAAGATGCATTGCATTCAATATCCAAGACAACAAAATCAACGGGGACAAGGTTATTGTTAACGGTAATGCGAACATTATCAACTCTCCCCAAAGGTTTCTTTATAGCATTATCAACAAGATTAACATCCAAATAACAATTTTTCAATGGTGGCAAGTCAAGCATATCATAAATTTTCTTAGGCATAACGAAATACTTGCACCAAGATCACATAAAGCATTACAACCAAAGTCATTGACCTTCATCTTAATGATGGGCTCCCAACCATCCTCTAGCTTCCTAGGAATAGAAGTTTCGCGTTCTAATTTCTCTTCTCTAGCTTTTATGAGAGCATTTGTAATATGTTTCGTGAAAGCCAAATTTATAACACTAGCATTAGGGCACTTAGCAAGTTTTTGTAAGAACTTTATAACTTCAGAGATATGACAATCATTAAAATCCAAACCATTATAATCTAAGGCAATGGGATCATTGTCCCCAATGTTGGAAAAAATTTCAGCAGTTTTATCACGAGCAGTTTCAAGCAGCTTTAGCAGTGCTGAGCAGCTTTGTTCGCTTTGCATTAGGAGTAGAAACATTGCCAACACCAATTTTACCATTGATAGTAGGAGGTGCAGCAACATGTGGAGCATTAGCATTACTAGTGGTGGTAATAGTTGCTGTTGACGTAGGAGTCGTAGCTTCCTTGTGACGGTAAAGCACTCGTCCGTTGGGAACCCCAAGAGGAAGGTATGATGTCGTACAGCAGGAAGTTTTCCCTCAGTAAGAAACCAAGGTTTATCGAACCAGTAGGAGTCAAGAAGCACGTTGAAGGTTGTTGGTGACGGAGTGTAGTGCGGCGCAACACCAGGGATTCCGGCGCCAACGTGGAACCTGCACAACAAAAACAAAGTACTTTGCCCCAACGAAACAGTGAGGTTGTCAATCTCACCGGCTTGCTGTAACAAAGGATTAGATGTATAGTCTGGATGATGATTGTTTGCAGAGAACAGTAGAAACAAGTATTGCAAGAGATTGTATTCGATGTAAAAGAATGGACCGGGGTCCACAGCTCACTAGAGGTGTCTCTCCCATAAGAAATAGCATATTGGGTAAACAAATTACAGTTGGGCAATTGACAAATAGAGAGGGCATGACAATGCACATACATGACATGATGAGTATTGTGAGATTTAATTGGGCATTACGACAAAGTACATAGACTCGCTATCCAAGCATGCATCTATGCCTAAAAAGTCCACTTTCGGGTTATCATCCGAACCCCTTCCGGTATTAAGTTGTAAACAACGAGACAATTGCATTAAGTATGGTGCGTAATGTAATCAATAACTATATCCTCGAACATAGTATCAATGTTTTATCCCTAGTGGCAACAAGCACATCCATAATCTTAGAGGTTGCTTGTCACTCCCGCATTCACGGAGACATGAACCCACTATCGAGCATAAATACTCCCTCTTGGAGTTACAAGCAATGACTTGGCCAGAGCCTCTACTAGCAACGGAGAGCATGCAAGATCATAAACAACACATAGATAGATTGATAATCAACATAACATAGTATTCTCTATTCATCGGATCCCAACAAACACACATGTAGCATTACAAATAGATGATCTTGATCATGATAGGCAGCTCACACGATCAGACAATGAAGCACAATGGGGAGAAGACAACCATCTAGCTACTGCTATGGACCCATAGTCCAGGGGTGAACTACTCACTCATCAATCCGGAGGCGACCATGGCGGTGTAGAGTCCTCCGGGAGATGATTCCCCTCTCCCACAGGGTGCCGGAGGTGTTCTCCGGAATCCCCGAGATGGGATTGGCGGCGGCGGCGTCTCAGTAGGTTTTCTCGTATCGTGGCTCTCGGTACTGGGGGTTTCGCGACGAAGGCTTTAAGTAGGCGGAGGAGATAGGTCAGGGGGGCGCCCGAGGGGCCCACACAACAGGGCGGCGCGGCCAGGGCCCAGGCCGCGGCGCCTGGTGGTGTGGCCACCTCGTGGCCCCACTTCCTTTCCCCTCAGGTGTTCTGGAAGCTTCGTCCAAAAATAGGACCCTGGGCGTTGATTTCGTCCAATTCCGAGAATATTTCCTTACTAGGATTTCTGAAACCAAAAACAGCAGAAAACAAAGAATCGGCTCTTCGGCATCTCGTTAATAGGTTAGTGCCGGAAAATGCATAATAATGACATATAATGTGTATAAAACATGTGAGTATCATCATAAAAGTAGCATGGAACATAAGAAATTATAGATACGTTTGAGACGTATCAATAGTCCAAACTTTAACTACATTATTCTCTTTAGCTAATTTTTCATTTTCTTCTCTTTCCCACCTAGCATGCAGTTCAGCCATTAATCTTATATTCTCATTAATTCTAACTTGGATGGCATTTGCTGTAGTAACAATTTTATTTTCATTATCCCTATTAGGTATAACTTTCAATTTCAAAAGATCAACATCAAGCAAGCAAGACTATCAACTTTAGAAGCAAGTATATCAATTTTCCCAAGCTTTTCTTCAACAGATTTGTTAAAAGCAGTTTGTGTACTAATAAATTCTTTAAGCATGGCTTCAAGACCAGAGGGTACATTCCTATTATTGTTGTAAGAATTCCCATAAGAATTACCATAGCCGTTGCCATTATTATAAGGATATGGCCTATAGTTGTTACTAGAATTGTTCCGGTAAGCATTGTTGTTGAAATTATTATTTTTAATGTAGTTTACATCAACATGTTCTTCTTGTGCAACCAATAAAGCTAACGGAACATTATTAGGATCAATATTTGTCCTATCATTCACAAGCATAGACATAATAGTATCAATCTTATCACTCAAGGAAGAGGTTTCTTCGACAGAATTTACCTTCTTACCTTGTGGAGCTCTTTTCGTGTGCTATTCAGAGTAATTAATCATCATATTATCAAGAAGCTTTGTTGCTTCACCAATATTGATGGACATAAAGGTACCTCCAGCAGCTGAATCCAATAGGTTCCGTGAAGAAAAATTCAGTCCTGCATAAAAGGTTTGGATGATCATCCAAGTAGTCAGTCCATGGGTTGGACAATTTTTAACCAAAGATTTCATTCTTTCCCATGCTTGTGCAACATGCTCAGTATCTAATTGTTTTAAATTCATTATGCTACTCCTCAAAGATATAATTTTAGCAGGGGGATAATATCTACCAATAAAAGCATCCTTACATTTAGTCCATGAATCAATACTATTCTTAGGCAGAGATAGCAACCAATTTTTAGCTCTTCCTCTTAGTGAGAAAGGGAACAATTTCAATTTTATTATGTCGCCATCTACATCTTTATACTTTTTCATTTCACAAAGTTCAACAAAATTATTGAGATGGGCAGCAGCAGCATCAGAAATAACACCAGAAAATTGCTCTCGCATAACAAGATTCAGTAAAGCAGGTTTAATTTCAAAGAACTCCGCTGTAGTAGCGGGTGGAGCAATAGGTGTGCATAAGAAATCATTATTATTTGTGGTTGTGAAGTCACACAACTTAGTATTTTCAGGAGTACCCATTTTAGCAACAGTAAATAAAGTAAACTAGATAAAGTAAATGCAAGTAACTAATTTTTTTGTGTTTTTAATATGGCAAACAAGATAGTAAATAAAGCAAAACTAGCCACTAATTTTTTTGTGTTTTATTTTAGTGCAGCAAACAAAGTAGTAAATAAAATAAAGCAAGACAAAAACAAAGTAAAGAGATTGGATTGTGAAGACTCCCCTTGCAGCGTGTCTTGATCTCCCCAGCAACGCCGCCGTGAAAATATGCTTGATGGCGTGTAACACACACGTTCGTTGGGAACGCCAAGAGGAAGGTATGTTGCACAGTAGCAAGTTTTCCCTCAGAAAGAAACCAAGGTTTATCGAACCAGTAGGAGCCAAGAAGCACGTTGAAGGTTGATGGCGACGAGATGTAGTGCGGCGCAACACCAGAGATTCCGGCGCCAACGTGGAACCTCGCACAACACAACCAAAGTACTTTGCCCCAACGAAACAAGTGAGGTTGTCAATCTCACCGGCTTGTCTGTAACAAATGATTAGATGTATAGTGTGGATGATGATTGTTTGCAGAAAACAGTAGAAACAAGTATTGCGAGAGATTGTATTCGATGTAAAAGAATGGACCGGGGTCCACAGTTCACTAGAGGTGTCTCTCCCATAAGAAATATAGCATATTGGGTAAACAAATTACAGTTGGGCAATTGACAAATAAAGAGAGCATGACAATGCACATACATGACATGATGAGTATTGTGGGATTCAATTGGGCATTACGACAAAGTACATAGACCGCTATCCAGCATGCATCTATGCCTAAAAAGTCCACTTTCAGGTTATCATCCGAACCCCTTCCGTATTAAGTTGCAAGCAACAGACAATTGCATTAAGTATGGTGCGTAATGTAATCAATAACTACATCCTCTGATATAGCATCAATGTTTTATCCCTAGTGGCAACAAGCACATCCATAACCTTAGGGGTTCTTGTCACTCCCCTGCATTCACGGAGACATGAACCCACTATCGAGCATAAATACTCCCTCTTGGAGTTACAAGCATCAACTTGGCCAAAGCATCTACTAGTAACGGAGAGCATGCAAGATCATAAACAACACATAGACAATAGATTGATAATCAACATAACATAGTATTCTCTATTCATCGGATCCCAACAAACGCACATGTAGCTTTACAGATAGATGATCTTGATCATGATAGGCAGCTCACAAGATCGGACAATGATAGCACAATGAGGAGAAGACAACCATCTAGCTACCGCTATGGACCCATAGTCCAGGGGTGAACTACTCACACATCAATCCGGAGGCGACCATGGCGGTGTAGAGTCCTCCGGGAGATGATTCCCCTCTCCGGCAGGGTGCCGGAGGCGATCTCCCGAATCCCCCGCGATGGGATTGGCGGCGGCGGCGTCTCGCAAGGTTTTCCGTATCGTGGCTCTCGCATCGGGGGTTTCTCGACGAAGGCTTTAAGTAGGCGGAAGGGCAACGCGGGGGCCACACGAGGGCCCCACACGCCGTGGCCGCGCGGCCAAGACCTAGGTCGCGCCGCCCTGTTGTGGCGGCGCCTCGTGGCCCCACTTCCTTTCCCCTCGGTCTTCCGGAAGCTTCGTGTGAAAATAGGACCCCGGGCTTTGATTTCGTCCAATTCCGAGAATATTTCCTTACTAGGATTTCTGAAACCAAAAACAACGAAAACAAGAATCGGCTCTTCGGCATCTCGTTAATAGGTTAGTGCCGGAAAATGCATAATAATGACATATAATGTGTATAAAACATGTGAGTATCATCATAAAAGTAGCATGGAACATAAGAAATTATAGATACATTGGAGATGTATCAGCCGTCAGGTCAGAGGCCTTGATCATTAGTATGACCGGGTGGGGCTGCACAGGGGCAGCTCCCCCCTGACCGTCTCGTGCTGACGGGTAGGGTCAGCAGACACGTCGGAGCAGTCATCCATCTATCGCTCACATGTGGGCCGTTTTATTTCATGATTTTATAGGCGGTGCTGCCAATGGAAAATTGGGCCGCTCTATAGGCGGCACACCAGACGGAAATACAAAGAGGACACGGGTAGATCCAGATCTGGTGGAGGCGGAGCCCTCTCCGCCTCCGGGGGTGGTGGTGGGGGCGGGGCCGGCTCGGCGGCGGACGACGCCATAAGGTAGGTGGGCAGGACGGCGTGGCGACGGAGGGGCGGTGTGTGAGCTCCTACAGTCTCAAGCGGAGGGGAAAGCTTTGAGTCAGCTCTTCCAGTCAACAGTCAACACATTTCGAAAGCAATGGTCAAGTCAAAACCACCGCAGCTCCCTAGCCGTCACCGGTAACGGAAGGCCTCTGACCAGACGGCAACCCTCCCGTCCGAGCGTCTGCGAGGGGTTTCAAACTAGAGGGAGGGAAAAACTGAGGAAAAGTTAAGAGGCTAGGGAAAACTGAGTACAACTAACGAACCAGGGGCACGAGAACAAAAGCCCCTTTAGGCTATCGTGTTAGAAATTGGCTAGCTCCAGGCCGATCGGTCAGCTAGCTGCCGACCAGCTTGTAGTTGGCTGCTTAGTTGTGGAGGGAAATAGAACCTGGACGTGACAAGAGATTTCCGTCTGTATGCACTCGATGGCGCAAGGGCATTTTTTTAACGAGGTGATGCATTTCGAACGTCTGAAATGTCCGCGCACCTCCGTTTGTATAGGTCCAAATGGTCGAAATGGATCGCGTGTCCGTTTGCATCGGGGTGCCCAGCGGAACGACGTATTTTTTTGAGTTTTGTCTTTTTTGAACATAAACACATAATTTACATAGTGAAGAAAGGGAAATAAAAAATATAAAAACTAACGCATGCGCCTACTCCTCATCATCATCGTCGAGCACGACGAAATCCGGTATCGGCCACAGCTAGTTGGCAACCGCGGAACATACGTCGGTGCCGCTGGCGGTGGAGGTGGAGGTGGAGCAACCCACGCTGGTGGTCGAGGTGGAGGTGGAGCAGCCCACAAGTGGTGGAGGTGGAGGTGGAGCAGTCCACGCCGGTGGTGAAGGTGGAGGTGGAGCTGCCCATGGATTGTACGCCGGAGGTGGAGGTGGAGTCGGAGGCGGCGATTGCGGGGCCGAGTTCTCTGGAGCGCCTGTCGTAGGGCCTCTTCCTCCTTGAGGCCCGGCGGCATGTTGTCGGTGGCGTAACGGGGCTACGACGGTTGCATCGGTCGGTCCACCTCCGACACAAGGACGTCGAGCCTCTCGATCTTGTCGTCGGTCATCGTCGCCGGAAGTTGAACTTCCGGCCCTCCTGCATGGCTGCCTGGCATTCGTGGAAAATGCAGGCAACGAAGTCGTCATTGTCGTCCTTGGCCTCCTCGTTGTGGTAGGCCAGAGCGGCGCAGTCCTCGTCGGCGTCGTCGTCCTGTGGAGGCGCCGGTGGCTGTCGTGTTCGACGACGAGGCGGCGGTGGCCGGTCCGAAAAGTCCCTCTCGCCGAGGAAACCCGCCTGCCTCCTCGGATCATCCTCGGTCAGGCGCCAGCTGTGCCAGGTATTGGAGTCGACGGCGAAGGTGGGATTGGCATGGAGGACCGGTGGCAGGTACCGCCTCCTACACCATATCTCGTTGCACGGCGTCCATTTCTGGTGCATGAGCCGCGCCACCTCGTCGGGCAACCGCACCATGTTCGGTCGTGCCTCCTTCTTGGTGCCGCTATCGTGAGCGGTCACTTGGTCCGCGCAGTGTCGGCCTCTCAGGCGTAAATATGTGCGGTTCCTAACGCATTTTAGGTCCGCGCGGATGTAAATAGTCGCTAAGCATCGTCGTCTCGTTGTAGATGCCCTAAGTCTGCTGACATAAACATAGGTAGACATGACAGGATAAACTTAGGCTGTCCTTTCATGTCTCAAAACTGATCATATAATCACATTTTTTTCCGTCGATCGATCAACCAATCTAGCTGCATACATAAGCTTGCTGCGTGCTGCGGCTCACGCGGCTGCTGCCCGGCTTTTACGCTGCTTGCCCGCGCGAATGCTGCTGACGGCTCTGCTAAGCGCGCGCATGCTGACTGGTCGCTAGCTGGTGTGCCGATCGGCCATCGGCCGGCCGATCAGTCACATGTCCGCTGTTAGTGCGCCGATCGGTTTGCTGAACGCCGATCTGTTGATGCGTGGCCAACTGAATCACACTTTTGTAAATTTTGAAAATGTGTGACACTCCTGCATTTTATAAAATAATTCATATTATTTTAAAAAAAATCGCCGACACGAGAGTGAGAGAGATTCATTGGATAGTGAAGAAATTCAGTCATGTGACACGGTGGGCATAAAACCCGAAACCCGAGCCCGAACCCAAACCCGTACTACCCGAAACCCGAAAAAACGGGTTCAAAATCGGGTGGCAATTGTCGAAACCCGAATTAAATTCGGGCAATTCGGGGGTGGGCCTCGGGGACCCGAAAAGCCCGTTTAACCCGAGCTTGTACAATCTACCACAAGGTTAGTACTTAGTAGCCCAACAGCCCAAAAGGCAGCCCACGCCCCACTCCACCAGTCCACCCCAATCCCAACTTCCTCTTCAGCCCTAATTCATGTCTCCCGCATCGCCCGCACTCCCCTGGTCCCGTCCTAGCCGCTGTCTTCTTCAATCTTCAGTACTGGCGCGACGAAGCCCCGCCTGAGAGCGGCGCGCACGACCTCCGGCTGCTGGTTGCATGCAGTCGTCGGATGATCTTCTTCCTCTGCTTCCCTGCCCCCTGCAGCCTGCAGCGCACAGCCGCATGGGACCTCCTCCCGCTGGTCGCCTCCGGCCATCGCCGCACAGGGCTGGCCGCACATGCTATTCCTCTCCTTCCCCATGCCCCCCGCGCAGCCTCCAGTGCATGACCGCGCCTTCGAACTCGGCAGTCACCATCGATCCCCTTCCTCTGCTTTTGGTTACGAGAGGAGGACGACAACATCAGGCCCTCTGTTCGGGGTAATCGGGCATTACCTGGAACCGGGCCCGAATTTCCGAGTACCCGAATAGTTGGGTAGCGTTTATTTGGCAGAAATTTCGGGTCGCTTTTATAGAAACCCGAATTTCCTTTTACCCGAGAAACCCGACCCGAAAATTTCGGGTAACCCGAACGCCCAGCGTGTTGTGATCCTTTGTTAGAGCATCTCCATCCCACATTCTTCAAAGAGACGCCGACAGTAACGTCGGTAGTGCCCTATGGAGGCCACCAGCATGACTTTATCTGGGGAAGGTTTTCCCACACCGGTGCACCCCAAGCAAAGACCTCGATAAAAAGTGAAAAATTCGAAAACGCAAAAGATAGCGGATTTCATTCTATTTCTAGCGAGTTTGTACAAAAGACGGCCAATACAAAAAATAAACTAGATGTTGAAGGCGTTGTAGCCGCCACTTTCCGCGACGTCCTCTTCCTCCTCTTTTGGAGCGGTGGGGCGAGGCCGACGAAGTTGCTGCGGTCCTTGGCGAACCAGAGCTCCACCTCCAACACGTTCTAGGTCTAGTCCTCATCAATGGAGCGGCCGACGAGCAGGTGCTGCTCCGGCGCGTCATCCGGGTCATTGGGGCCGCGGTAGGTGCTTGCCGTGGGCGTAGTAGCTTCCTTGTGACGGTAAAGCACTCGTCCGTTGGGAACCCCAAGAGGAAGTTATGATGTTGTACAGCAGCAAGTTTTTCCCTCAGTAAGAAACCAAGGTTTATCGAACCAGTAGGAGCCAAGAAGCACGTTGAAGGTTGATGGCGGCAGAGTGTAGTGCGGCGCAACACCAGGGATTCCGGCGCCAACATGGAACCTGCACAACACAATCCAAGTACTTTGCCCCAACTTAATAGTGAGGTTGTCAATCTCACCGGCTTGCTGTAACAAAGGATTAGATGTATAGTGTGGATGATGATGTTTGCAGAAAACAGTAGAACGAGTATTGTGATGTCTACGCTAGCTTCTATTCTTGTAGACAGTGTTGGGCCTCCAAGAGCAGAGGTTTGTAGAACAGCAGCAAGTTTTCCCTTAAGTGGATCACCCAAGGTTTATCGAACTCGGGGAGGAAGAGGTCAAAGATATCCCTCTCAAGCAACCCCGCAATCACGATACAAGAAGTCTCTTGTGTCCCCAACACACCTAATACACTTGTCGGTGTATAGGTGCACTAGTTCGGCGAAGAGATAGTGAAATACAAGTAGTATGGATGTATATGAGTGGTAATAGCAATCTGAATAAAATATGGCAGCAAGTAAACATGCAACAAAACAGTAAATAAACGAAGATTCGATGTTTGGAAACAAGGCCCAGGGATCCTACTTTCACTAGTGGACACTCTCAATATTTATCACATAATAAAACCACTCTACACTCTCTTGTTGGATGATGAACACCGCTATTTGTGTAGGGCTACAAGAGCACCTCAATGCCGGAGTTAACAAGCTCCATAACATTCGATATTCATATTTAAATAACCTTAGAGTGCATGATAGATCGACACAATTATCCCGAGTACTAACATAGCATGCACACTATCACCGTCACACTATGAAGGAGGCATAGATCACATCAATACTATCATAGCAATAGTTAACTTCATAATCTACAAGAGATCACAATCATAACCTACGCCAAGTACTACACGATGCACACATTGTCACCATTACACCGTGCAGGAGGAATAGAGTACTTTGATAACATCACTAGAGTAGCACATAGATGATATTCAACTAGATCACAAAGAGAGAGATGAACCACATAGCTACAGCGGAGCCCTCAGCCCTGTAGGGTGAATTACTCCCTCCTCATCATGGAAGCGACGATGGCGGTGAAGATGGCGGTGGAGACGGCTTCCGGGGCAATTCCCCGTCCCGGTAGGGTGCCGGAACAGAGACTTCTGTCCCCCGAATTGGAGTTTCGCGATGGCGGCGGCTCTGGAAGGTTTTCTGGAGTTTCATCAATCCGTATCGAAGTTTTAGGTCAGGGACCTTTAAATAGGCGAAGAGGCGGAGTCGGAAGGTCGACGAGGCGGCGAAACAACAGGGGGGCGCGGCCCAGGGCCTGGCCGCGCCGCCTACCTGTGTGGGCCCACCAGGGCTCTCCTCTGGCGGCTCTCGGGTGTTCTGGAAGCTTCATGCAATTCTAAGATGCTGGGCGTTGATTTCGTCCGATTCCGAGAATATTTCCTTACTAGGATTTCTGAAACCAAAAACAGCAGAAAACATCAACTGGCCCTTTGGCATCTCGTCAATAGGTTAGTTCCGGAAAACGCATAAAATCATCATAAAGTATGTATAAAACATGTAGGTATTGTCATAAAACAAGCATGGAACATAAGAAATTATCGATACGTCGGAGACGTATCAGCATCCCCAAGCTTAGGTCCTACTCGTCCCGAGTAGGTAAACGATAACAAAGATAATTTCTGAAGTGACATGCTACCAACATAATCTTGATCATACTATTGTAAAGCATATAAGATGAATGCATCGATTCAAAGCAATGGTAAAGACAATGGTTAAACAACTGAATCATATAGCAAAGACTTTTCATGAATAGTACTTTCAAGACAAGCATCAATAAGTCTTGCATAAGAGTTAACTCATAAAGCAATAGATTCGAAGTAAAGGCATTGAAGCAACACAAAGGAAGATTAAGTTTCAACGGTTGCTTTCAACTTGTAACATGTATATCTCATGGATATTGTCAATGTAAAGTAATATAATAAGTGCAATATGCAAGTATGTAGGAATCAATGCACAGTTCACACAAGTGTTTGCTTCTCGAGATGGAGAGAAATAGGCGAACTGACTCAACATAAAAGTAAAAGAATGGTCCTTCAAAGAGGAAAGCATCGATTGCTATATTTGTGCTAGAGCTTTGATTTTGAAAACAAGAAACAATTTTGTCAATGGTAGTAATAAAGCATATGTGTTATGTAAATTATATCCTACAAGTTGCAAGCCTCATGCATAGTATACCAATAGTGCCCGCACCTTGTCCTAATTAGCTTGGATTTACATGGATTATCATAGCATAGCACATGTTTCAACCAAGTGTCGCAAAGGGGTACCTCTATGCCGCCTCGTACAAAGGTCTAAGGAGAAAGCTCGCATTGGATTTCTCGCTTTTGATTATTCTCAACTTAGACATCCATACCGGGACAACATAGACAACATATAATGGACTCCTCTTTAATGCATAAGCATTCAACAACGGATAATATTCTCATAAGAGATTGAGGTTTGTTGTCCAAACCGAAACTTCCACCATGGATCATGGCTTTAGTTAGCGGCCCAATGTTCTTCTCTAACAATATGCATACTCAAACCATTTGATCATGATAAATCACTCTTACTTCGTACAAGACGAACATGCATAGCAACTCACATGATATTCAACAAAGAAATAGTTGATGGCATCCCCAGGAACATGGTTATCGCTCAACAAGCAAATTATAAGAGATAAGATGCATAAGTACATATTCAATACCACGATAGTTTTTTAAGCTATTTGTCCCATGAGCTATATATTGCAAAGATAAAGAATGGAAATTTTAAAGGTAGCACTCAAGCAATTTACTTTGGAATGGCAGAGAAATACCATGTAGTAGGTAGGTATGGTGGATACAAATGGCATAGTTTTTGGCTCAAGGTTTTGGGTGCACGAGAAGAATTCCCTCTCAATACAAGGCTTAGGCTAGCAAGGTTGTTTGAAGCAAACTCAAGTATGAACCTGAGTACAAAGAAAACTTACATAAGAACATATTGCAAGCATTATAAGACTCTACATTGTCTTCCTTGTTCAAACCCTCACCAGAAAATATCTAGACCTTAGAGAGACCAATCATGCAAACCAAATTTTAACAAGCTCTACAGTATTTCTTCACTAATAGGTGCAAAGTATATGATTCAAGAGCTTAAACATGAGCACAACAATTGCCAAGTATCAAATTATTCAAGACATTATACCAATTACCACATGTAGCATTTTCTGTTTCCAACCATATAACAATGAACGAAGCAGTTTCAACCTTCGCCATGAACACTAAAAGCTAAGAACACATGTGTTCCTACGAACCAGCGGAGCGTGTCTCTCTCCCACACAAGCATTTATTCATAGGATGAAAATAACAAAACGAAAATAAACACACAGACGCTCCAAGTAAAGTACATAAGATGTGACCGAATAAAAATATAGTTTCAAGAGAAGTGACCTGATAAGTTGTCGATGAAGAAGGGGATGCCTTGGGCATCCCCAAGCTTAGATGCTTGAGTATTCTTGAAATATGCAGGGATGAACCACCGGGGCATCCCCAAGCTTAGAGCTTTCACTCTCCTTGATCATAGTATATCATCCTCCTCTCTTGACCCTTGAAAACTTCCTCCACACCAAACTCGAAACAAACTCATTAGAGGGTTAGTGCATAATAAAAAACTCACATGTTCGAGAGGTGACACAATCATTCTTAACACTTCTGGACATTGCTCAAAGCTACTGGAAGTTAATGGAACAAAGAAATCCATCCCACATAGCAAAAGAGGCAATGCGAAATAAAAGGCAGAATCTATCAAAACAGAACAGTCCGTAAAGACGAATTTTGTTGAGGCACCAGACTTGCTCAAATGAAAATGCTCAAATTGAATGAAAGTTGCGTACATATCTGAGGATCACTCACGTAAATTGGCATAATTTGCTGAGTTACCTACAGAGAATTAGACCCAGATTCGTGACAGCAAAGACATCTGTTTCTGCGCAGTAATCCAAATCTAGTATGAAACTTACTATCAAAGAATTTACTTGGCACAACAATGCAACAAAACTAAGATAAGGAGAGGTTCCTACAGTAGTAACAACTTCCAAGACTCAAATATAAAACAAAAGTACCGTAGTAAAATAAACACATGGGTTATCTCCCAAGAAGTTCTTTCTTTATAGCCACTAGATGACCGGTTGCGCTATCGCGCAAATGGCAAAATCTAAACTATAAGATTTAGCTTTGATTGTATTTATTGCGAGCAAGAGGATAAAAAGATTGGTTCGAAATTTTGACCCACTTAACCAGTACCATGTAAACCAGAAATTATTATAAATGGGCTTCGGGGTTATAACAACTCCATCCCCGACGCAAAGGGGTGGAATTCGCATGTAAATTCTACGGAAATTTAGAGAATGTCCAATAACATTGTCCCGCGGACAATAGCACTATGTATAAACTCAGGAAGCAGAGGCACGAGTATGCAATTCAAACTTGAATTTATAGCATGAAAACTTATGTTTGCAGCACAAATTACTACCGAGATGGTTTCATTATTTACAAATTTAGGAGGCGGTAGTCAACCCGATAAAGTACTCCTGCTAATATGCAGAGAAAACCTCACTTCAACTCTATCCCCGTCCTTGAGCTTGGGGATTTTCTATTAATCGTCACATTTGTGCTCATTCGTTAACCAGCGCAAGCGGCCATGATCCGGTAGCAATCCTCGCTATCTTCACATACTGTCGGTAGACAATGTCCAACGCATAGAGATATTGGTCCGGTAAGAGCTCTTGAGCTGAAAAGATCGCACGACGGAAGGAATAACTGAATGTGATTAAAAAGTTCACCGCAAAGACTTTGTATAAAAATTGGATAGACATATAAAAGGAAGGTGAAGCACCATAATAGCATGGCTCTAAGTGCTACAACTACTGCAGAGTTGTTTTTTAATCGCACATCATCTCATGAAATTGAAAGCAGATGGAACATCAGTGAGTATAATGGAACCTCATATACAATACCTATGTGTTTGCGCAGTATATATTCATAATAGTACTATTATATGTGCTTTATCCAACTCACAGTTCAGCTAAGATATCACAATTGGTAATAGTACTATTATATGTGCTTTCTCCAACTCAGAGTTCAGCTAAGATATCACAATTGGTGTGCCTTGGTACGACAAAGGAAATAGAAATATGAAGTTATAAATAACTTATCCCCGTTGAGGAGCTTAATTAGATAATACCATTGAACTGCCCAAGAAGAAAACAACCTTTTGATAGAGTAGAAGGGCTCAAATACTATATCAAGAATGAAAAGGTTACCACACCCTTGAAACAAAGAGGAATGAACTTTTATCTTGATCACTAAGCCATGAACAACGCTACTTGTTCCAAACAGAAAAAGTTCATCTCTCGTTAAACTTAGAATAACACGTGCTTATATAGTGCCTTCGATTTCTGTAGAGAAAACAAATCTGATCTTATCAAGCATTATATGGCATCATGTTGAACTCGTGTAGCTGTTATTATTATATGGCATCCGGAGAAAGGAAAGTGGTGTGCAAGAAACCATTATCCAATTTCAATGCAAGTTTTCCAGCAAATCAATCAAATGTGGGATATGCACTTCTAATAGAATAACCATAGCCAAATATTGCACAAATCAACCCTCAACTCCCATTTTCGTCATAAAAAAAATCATGCACATTCGAAATATCATATCCGGACCATTTTCGTTATAAAAAAATCATGCACATTCCACTCGTTTACATATATAGAGGTTGGAGGAGGAGAAGGAGCAATCGAAAAGGAGAACTTACGATGGGGGGCTGAGGCATTGAGGGTGCCGGAGGCCGTACCTTCCCCCGTCGTGGCTTGGTCTTCGGTCTTCCTCGGCTGGGAACACTCC
Source organism: Lolium rigidum (assembly GCF_022539505.1). Taxonomy (NCBI): domain Eukaryota; kingdom Viridiplantae; phylum Streptophyta; class Magnoliopsida; order Poales; family Poaceae; genus Lolium; species Lolium rigidum. The sequence goes on from NC_061513.1 coordinate 131,442,316, forward strand.
CGGCTAGGGTTTCGTCGGAGGCCGCCGCCGAGCATACGTCGGCCATGGTGTGGAGGAGCCGCGACGGCGGCGTCGACCCGAAGCGGGGATACGACAAATAAAATACCAAGGAATCACTTGAATGAGCATAACTTAAAAGGATACATATGTTAGATTAATCTCGTTCACAATCAAATCACAAAACCATGAAAATTTCAAATAACATAGTCTATGAAATAAGTAAATATTGAATAGAAAATTGTACCTTTGAACATCGCAAAAATTACATCTTTCAAGAAAGAAAGATGCAGTAAATAATTAACCATGTCCTAATTAACCAATCAAGTTTTCAATCATGTGATTGTTGCCTCGCAAATAAGAATAAAACCGTTCGCAATTTCATCAACATGAACACAATGACCTGTACAATCCTACAAATCGGCATATGAGCTGAAAGGCTGTATTTATTTACAAGCATCGAAATCTATGAACAAAAGCTATATAACTACGGCTTTGCAAAAACGAGATCAGCAACTTGTTTTCTTCTCATTACCTAGCCCGAGTTCATCAATACTTATTAATATGACAATTCAGTACCATTAATCTTACATGACTTCCAACAACATTCATTTGGAAACACCAAAGCCAACACAAAGCATGTACAATGGCTCCTGAATAGAGTATAACCTGGAAAAGAAACCAATTTAGGCGAGATGCACCATGAGAATTTCATAAAAAAAGCAGTCCAAAATATGTGCACCTCACCGCCATTCGCCGAGGGAGGCGCTGCCTTGGAACCGCGTTCCATGCTAGGACGAGGGAGAGAGGCGCGACGGCGGATGATGAAGAGCGAGGGCACGGCCGAGGGAGCGCGGTCGACACCGGTCGGCCTGCCACCGAGCTCCCTGCACCCGGCGCCACCCAAGCCGCCACGCCACCTCCGTCCCGGCGCCACTCCTCACTTGCTCCTCCACCACCGTACCGGCGCCGATCCTCGCTGTTCCTCCACCTCCGGTGCTAGGTAGGTTGAGGGAGAGACGCGCGACGACGGCGGCTCGGGGTCGTCGAGGAGGAGGCGCGAGGCGGCGAGGCAACGCGCCACGCCGACGCCGGGTAGGTCGAGGGGGAGGCACGACCGCGGCGGCTCCGGGCTGCCGTCCGCTGGCGAGATGAGAGAGCTCAACCATCGCCGCCGTGGATCCGCCCGCCCGTCGCCTCCGGTCGTCGCTGCCCGGATCCGCCCACGCCGGCCCGTCTCCGGCCGCGCCCGTCGCCTCCGGTCGTCGCCGCCATGGATCCGCCCGCGCTTGTTATTAAGAAGTGTTGAGTTCGTTAGTAGTTCCTACAACACAAAGGCCCATCAAAGTATGGCATATTTCCTTGCCCATTAAAAGCTGGTATAGTGTTTCAACAGTGTCCGCAAACGGAACACAAAACCCAAGATCTTCTTCGAGTTTAGCTAGACATGCTATGTAGAGGGACTCGGATGCACACTCACAGCAAATTTAATGGCTCTTACAAAGCATGCCAAAGAAAGCTATGAAACACAGGTTCATGCATATTGGCTACCAGAATATATTATTGCAACGATGAAACCAAGGTTCATACAGTTTCATATTTTCCTCTAGCAAACTCTTTGCAATATAATCTGATTATAGCGACGCGAAAGATATTGGACAACCAAGTATTGGGGGCTCCATAGCATAAACCCGTAAGGTATAACAAAGTGCAAGATAGAATTGGCACCAAATAAATACTCGGACCAAATGCGGTAGATATGTGTTGGACCTAAATCTGAAACAAGTATATAATATGTGTATATAGCACGATTACGACGAAGCCAAACATATCAATACTCTCGAGCTACAGCGCCACCAGCAATATAGTAAAACAATAGCAAAAGGAACGAACTGTAAAGACTTTCTTTTTGAACTCTATTTTAAATTGCGGTTTAATACACAGACTACTCCAAAAATACCATTTGACTATAGTGATTGTTGAGGATAGACCTCTCACCTACTCGAAGTATCAATGCAGCATCAATTTCCAAAGATTTCATGTTGCCGAGGGAAATAAGGTTACACATATAAATTTAAAGCGTGTGCTCCACATCCACCTCTATTTCTCGGACCTGATGTCAATATCGGCCACCAAACATGAATTTTAATGTAAATAGACATATCCAAGCAACCACAAAAGTTCCCTTGGCATTAGGTATATTCCCATGGTTGCATACGTACCCTAGATAACCGACAATAAAATGAAAAATCCCCCTCTCCCCTTGCACTATGGTGCGAGATCTCCATGCCCGCTTCGACACTAGCGAAACGAGAGAATTGATGTCAATTCCATTTGAAACTGCCAAGGAACATATTATGTGCCTCAAAGTACATGATGACCTCTCGATAATGGTGAACAAAGCATCTGAAATTTAGCATGTCCCACTTGGTCTGGAGCATGAAGGAGGTCATGGGTCGTGGCTGAACCGGCCTCACCCGGACTACCTCGATATCCGGCACACACCATGTTTAGAAAACGCATTAATTATTAATTAGGAACCGGAGTGTTGGACTCTCAAAAAATCAAATGCGCGATCACGGAATCCGCAACTCCCTAACACTTCAAAAATTTATACCAAGAAAAGAAAGTAGCTAATCGATAAAAATAGCATGCCTTGTTTACCGTCGCTACGAAGGTAAAAGAATAGTGTCGATCCGGGTGAGTGTTGCCACACGCGCCACCGAGATACTACCACACGCCATGAGTCCGCACCGCCACGCGGAGAGAGAGACTCGGAGGAGAGGGATGAGATGAACTTGCCTCGGCCCGGTCGTCGCCCACAGCTAGCGCTCCATCGGTAACCACAACATCTTCACACATCCTTTCTCTCTTCCATGGCCTCCTCCTCCATTGATTCACGGGCTCGTCGTCATCTGACTTGGGGGCGATCAATAAATGGTTGCCAAGTAAACATAATGGGGAAAATGGATTCCATAATGAAATAAACAATCCACTTTGGGAGGAGGGATAATTGCACCTGTGGTAATATTCATAGAAATTTGCTAATCATGTGTCATCCTGCATGCCGACACCATCCTCGCAGCCAACACCACTCCATAAAATGGTCGGATGATTCTTACTCAAGTGGAGTTTAAAAGGCAATCTCAATCTAAGAAAGCTTCATTCCAACAAGGTAGGACATATATAACACATGATAAGTGCACATTCTACAGAGGATGTATCAAGTTTTCTGTTGCAACGGAATTCGAAATTGGAATCCTTTTACCATATTGAAACTTCCCTACTGGTTCAATAAGATTGCAACAGGAAAGGAGAAGACAAGCGAACCAGCCAACCGGGCAAGATGAGCTTCTCATCCTGCAGAGTGACGAACATTTTAGATTTGAAAACAAATATTGTGAGGATTCAGCAGCGCAAACATGATGAAAAGATGAGTAAAATTAGACCAGATGGCTTACAAAGAAGAAGGTAGAGGGGATCCGGATGGGCATCGGTCGTTCTCCATGATGAACTAAGGCCGCTTGCTCTTCCCTCCTCGTCGCCGGCCTCCTTCCTCTCCCTGTAACTCCTCTAAGCGGAGCACCGCCGCCCCTGCTGATTCATGTCCGCGCTGCCCCGTGGCTTCTTGTCTGTAAATTCAGCCACCTAATAGTTTAAGCAAGATCTATGAAATGGAGATGTCGCATGTGGTACAATTTGACGACCATTGATTTATGATTATAAATCCCTCCCGTAAAGGATTTCTCAAGCTCCACTATCACTCTCACTACCCTTCTGACAAAAGTACCTATGCAAAAGAACCGCAATATAGTTAGGCACTATCTACTACAGTGCAGATGCAGAGGCAAAAAGTGATGTAAATATAAGGAACCGGAAATACAATATTATCTCGCCATACAATAATGTGATATCCACGCCGTTACACAATAAGAGCTAGACCAATTCTAAGATGCTTAGCAAGCCGATCTTCCGAAAAAATTGTCATTAACCACTCGTTTTCACATTTGCTGCGCGATACCATGTGTAGTAGACATCGGTGCTTAGTTTAATCATTGACATTTCAGATGGTGTTTACGGCATTAACCTAGGCATTAATCACACACTGCCAGCACAATGTATAGATGTGAAGCGCTTCAAATTTTTAATCAACAAAAAGGTCAAATCACTGACATGTCTGCATTGTAAATGCAAGCGGGTAGAGTACAATAGAAAGCATACCATAGCCCTAAATCTTATTTTTGAATGAACAAAAGTTTATACCTTAACAAAATTTATTTAAATGCATCTGCTCTATCAATTTGTTTAATGGGCTTACCAAACCCTGCATAAAGAGACCAAACGATGTTCAGACATTTAGTAGTATGAGAAGTTCAAGATTATCTTTCAAACTAAGTTCAGCTCATAATCCACCTACATACGGTGTCTCTACCTAGTAGCTATATGGCCATGGCCCATCCATAGTCATCAAATTTGGTTGCTAATTGGATTGCACCTACAACAGCCCTACCAAAATTGGTTAGCCAATTTTTAAGAGCAGGATTGTTCCATCCATGGGCTGCCATTTTGGCTTGAATCGGTGAAGGAAACAGACAAGTGGTCCATGGGCAGCCAAATGTTTGGCAATGAACCAAACAAGTAATAATAATGGTGTATATATCCCATTGAAAGCAAGACTGAAATAATGGAAAAACATCCGTACTTTGAATACACCAAGTAAAACAAAAATGTGTGGCCAAATAAGAATGATCTCAAGTGTGCTTGAATACACATACGCAACAAGTAAATCAATAGCGAGGCAAAAAGCACAAAATTTGTACGAGAGAAAAATGCAAATCTTAGCACGGACGGAGGAGCACAGGAGCAAAGCATGCGTCGATCCTGAAAAAGAGGAATTTTAGCTTAAAATTTGAAATAGCCAACTTTGTAGCTCCATCCTCGCCACCGTCAAACTCGAAAGACACAAGGTGCTCCGTTTTCAATGGTCTTGCGAGATAGGAACATCATTTGTAGCTCTCAAATAATACGAGAAGAATGACATGGCATCAAACTTAACATTTATAGTTCCTAACAAAAACATCATCGGCAAGATTACGCACCGAGGTTCAGTATGGCATTAAATTAAAAAGAGCTAACAAGTTCATTTCCCAACGGACACGGTGAGCGAGGGCATAATCAACCATACGAACAAGTAATCGGTACCAAGAGGCAAAACCTCGACATCCAAAATGAACAAGTTTTCAATTAAACAAGTTCATCGTTCCTAGGTGTCCACTCCCTGGATATTCAATGCGGTAATTGTGGACATAATTAAATCAGCCTTGAGAACTTTCTCCGTTCGTTCCTTTGTTATTTAGATTCTCACCATAAATAGAAAATAAATGAATTGTAAAGGAATCATGAAAATAAATCACAAGAAATAGGAAAGGACAGGATAATAGAGAACACTTATAGCAGATTCATTCGGGAGATAACGGAAACAGTTAAAATAATGAATTGCAAACGAAAAAGATGAACAACCTCTTACGGATCCGAGTACCCTTGGATCGAGATACAAGGACTTTTACACGCATTTGCATTTTTAACTTCTGATGGATAAAATCAAGACAAACATGCGCTTCTATTCAACTAAATTCAAGTTCGGAAAATATAGAAAATCTGCAGGACTATGATAATAAGAAGAGCAAAGGCTTAAAAATCAATATGACCAGTTTTGAGGCCATAATAAAACAAAACAAATGAGGCATTAGCAAAAAGCAAACACACAACAGAAGACATTACTACAATCTATCCAGTTTTCAGGCCAAGACATACATGGATTTAGTTTACTTGTACCTGAAAACGTCTCCTAGGCATTGTCTGGAGCGGCGTCGCTGCACTACCAGTCTACCACGATGACGTGAGCTCATAGGAGCGTCCACCGAAGATGGCCGTTCGGCAGCTGCTGTTGTCATCGCTGCGCAAGACAAGGAAGAGATGCAGTCAGGAAGGATTGAGGCAACGGCAGGCATGCAGCAGCTCTCTTTTCATTGGCCAGAAGTTCAGTTTCTTGAGTCTTGACAAAACTTGGCTAATTCATAGGGCAGTCAACCAATTTTAATAGTTAGATCAGTATATTTAAGTCTGGTTCAAATACAAGCTCAGCGAGAAAATATACTCGCATCATGAAAATGTAAGCTGAGAATTTTTTAACCAAATGGTAACATTTTAGATAATGGAAAATCATTATGCCTAGGTTTCCAAATGCTCTTGGGGCAATGAAAACCGTAACCCCATTGCAGACTTGGCTATTCTCAAGATCAGCCTACCTCTCGTGAAGGTTGTTTGTCGTGCGGGTACTCGGGTACTCTGTACTCTCCCGGTAGGCGGTCTAGGTACCAAAGAGACGGTATAAAAGCGAGGGCCGAGGAGACTCCAAACAAGAAGCGGTATAATTTCCTGGAGATTTTATAGAAGTAGTGTACATAGATATCACATATGCATAACTACCTTGACGGACGGATTCTTGGTGATGTTCGTCACAAAAGCCACCTTCCTGAACTTCATGTAAGGCGCTACCTTCAGAACATCACACATCAGCAGGTCAGAGAAATCGCAGGAATCAGCCAAACAAATCTATGTATCAATGGTGAACATGATGGTTCATTTTATTGGATCTGATCATTCACAACTGGTTTTCTTGCTCACCTGTTTTGCTGCAAACTCCATCACCACATTAGCACTCTTTTTTCCTCACGACATAGGCCATTGGGACACGGCCGACATCCCTACCAGGAAACCTCCAAAATGGGGACTGAATATAAAACCCGACGTAATCAAACAAATAGAAGTAGCGGGGTAACGGTGACATCGGTAGCATCCGGATGTGCCAGCGAGAAGAGCTTCCAACTTTGCTGGGGGGTCTATTTAAAAACAAATTCCATTCAGAGTTACGGACGTAAGAAACACTCGGTGGTTTAGAGGCCGGCCTTTCGGGATAGATATAACAATGTACTCCATTCAATGATATTTACCTCATAGCCTTTGCATTTGATCAACTCTTTCGGACGATCCACATATATCCATCCTCGATCGTCTATGTAGCACGGATCACCGGCCTTGTCTTGAGCCATCCATCGGGTGTCATCATGCGACTGTGTTACCTCTACGTTCTTGATGTAGCCCGAGATGATCAATATTAAAATTTAAGATACCTTTATCACCATTTTTTTTGCCAAGGGATATAAAACCTATAAGTTTTGACTGGTAAATTCACCGTGTCGTTGTCCAATTCCTCCACTAACTCCCTCCTCTAAACACAAATTCCTCTTCTCATTAACCGCCAAACATCTTAGCACTAATTTTAAATTTTGTGTCAAATGTATGTGTGCATGAGTCGGACTTGGTGTTAGCGCAGGGTGAACCACATGTGGATAACTGGCTTAAATTTAGTTTAAAAATCTGTCATAAACACATAATTGACACTTCTTCCTTCAGGGAAATAATGCAACAGATGCAGTAGTGTAGGAACTAAATCCAACAAAATTCGGTCCGAATGTAGCTGCTCCAAACAATTTAAGTTCTCTAATAGCAGTCGGATAGTGTAAAGACCTGAAATGAAATAACTCAGCTCTACTTGGAGTGTGGTCTCGTCGGAGCATGACCCTACGTGTGTATGGTGATGTGGAAATGAATCTATCTAAAGATATATTTCATGACCTGTATAAGTAGAAAAGGATTATTGTGGAGCGAAAGTAAAGGGCCAATTTCATGAGCCAGGACTCCGGAGATCTTAAGAACATGCATGTCGTTTTAAATGTTGACACTTGTGTAGACATGGACACAAAAGAGATCAACCGAGCATCAAACACTTCATTAAAACCAGATCATACCACATGAATTTTCAAACTATAAGGACAACATTGAGAATCACTATCGGACAAACCTAGACTAAGACAACATGATAGGAATATCTTATGCACTACAATGGGAAAAAGGAGAGCAAATAACCAGGTGAACCTTCGAGGTGATAACAGAGCAAAACAACTGCAGAGGTACCTATGTAATAAGCAAAAATGCACATCACGGTGTTGTATGTATTTTCTACATAACATGCTATGGACAAGTGTTCTATAGACCGAGATAAAAGGAAATAACCCGCTGGTATTTCTTGATGATGCATACCTACAGGCGAAATGGAAAACAATTACTTGTCCAGTTGGTGAAAGAAGCAAGATCCTAAAAAGAAATGCAGTATTAGAATTGTCTTAAGCTACAAATGAACCTGATTTGATTCGACATTTGTAGTAACCGTGGAAATACAGACATTGCCTTCACTAATTGCAATAAGCGAGTTACAGTATAAATGTAGAAATAAACAACTTGATATTAGTCACCATCCTAATTTTCCGGTGCAGCAAATAAATCCTAATCACCACATTTCAAGCAGATTCGATGTGTATAGGCTACAGATTGAGAAGTATACGCATAGCAAGATGTTTCGACGAAGAGCTGACCTTTTTCAAGTGAATGGCTCGGACAGAGTCGTGGTCGTATGTCGAGGATGAGGAGGCGCTGCGCTTCCTAGCCGTCTTGGCCGGATCCTCCGGGGAGTCCACCGCGGTGCTCCACCGTCCCGGCGCCGCCCCTTGCTGCTCCTCCACCTCCGGCTGGCATGTCTCCGGCCGCGCCCGTCGCCGGAGCGAATCCGCCCCGCGTCGGCCCATCCTCGGCCGCGCCGGCGCCTCCGGTCGCCATCGCCGCGGAAAAGAAGAGGCAAGCAACCTACCTCGGACCGAGGGCTCCTCCCGAGCGCCTAGGGCCACCGAGACGAGGCGCCGCCGCCCCGTTCCCGCTCTCGCTCACCGCCACAACGTTCATTTCGGCCGCCGCCGTCCCCTTCAATTCCGGCGGCCACTACTGTCGACGGGGTTGCAGAGGCTTCTCCCGAGCAGCACAACGGTGAAGGCGTCCATGGTCCCCACATCAGCCATGCCGCCGCCTGACCCGCGCCTCCTAAGCATGCCGGCCTTCCGGCCATCCACCTCCGGTGAGCCTCCACCGCTGCAACATCCAGCCGGCTGCGCCGCCGCCGCGCCGCCGCATCGGCTCGGGGAGGAGAGGAGGAGGTGCGGGGAGGAGAGAATGAGGCTGGAAGTGGGAGGGGATTAGGATTGGCTCGATCTAGGTTTTCACCGCCATGTGCTATCCGAGCGACCTGAAACGAGCAGGTGTCGCCGACTCGATCGCTCGGTCCCGCACACTCTTGGTCCCGGCCGTCGGTGACCTACCAAAGGAAGCGAGCGAGTGAGAAAAAGTTACCGCATCCGACGGCTGCAGTCAAAAGTGGGAACCAAAATTTACTGTACAGGTGAAATGGACGGATCAGATGGATTTGCCCCCTTTGGATAGCCTGGTTGGCCGGGTATGCTAGGAACATTTATAGAAGAAATTAAGATGGGCTCAGCAATTTAAATAACGCACTCGCAAGAAATAGTAGTTGAAGCAAAAGAGAGCATCAAAAGGAAAATTCAAAACACATTTAAGTCTAACATGCTTCCTATGCATAGGAATCTTGTAAATAAACAAGTTCATGAAGAGCAAAGTAACAAGCATAGGAAGATAAAACAAGTGCAGCTTCAAGATTTTCAGCACATAGAGAAGTGTTTTAGTAACATGAAAATTTCTACAACCATATTTTCATCTCTCATAATAATGTCCAGTAGCATCATGAGCAAACTCAACAATATAACTATCACATAAAGCATTCTTATCATGAGTCTCATGCATAAAATTATTACTCTCCACATAAGCATAATCAATTTTATTAGTAATAGCGGGAGGAAATTCAACAAAGTAGCTATCATTATTATTCTCATCATCAAATATAGGAGGCATATTGTAATCATAATCAAATTTATCCTCCATAACAGGCGGTACCAAAAGACCAATATCATTATAATCATCATAAATAGGAGGCAAAGTATCATCAAAGTAAATTTTCTCCTCAATGCTTGGGGGACTAAAAAGGTCATGCTCATCAAAACCAGCTTCCCCAAGCTTAGAATTTTCCATAGCATTAGCAACAATAGTGTTCAAAGTGTTCATACTAATATGTTCCATGGGTTTTTTAATTTTCGGATCAAACCATCCATGTCTTAAATCAGAAATAGAATAAGAAGCTCATTGTTGTCCATTATGCCTTACTAGTGTAAACAAGAAACAAAAAGATGCAATTGCAGGATCTAAAGGAAATAGCTTCGAGCACAAACACAATGGCGCCAGAAAAGTACTTAGTTACCTGGAACCGAAGTGTGAGTACCTTTTACCTTTCCTCCCTGGCAACGGCGCCAGAAAAGTGCTTGATGTCTACGCTCGCTTCTATTCTTGTAGACATTGTTGGGCCTCCAAGAGCAGAGGTTTGTAGAACAGCAGCAAGTTTTCCCTTAAGTGGATCACCCAAGGTTTATCAAACTCAGGGAGGAAGAGGTCAAAGATATCCCTCTCAAGCAACCCTGCAATCACGATACAAGAAGTCTCTTGTGTCCCCAACACACCTAATACACTTGTCAGGTGTATAGGTGCACTAGTTCGGCGAAGAGATAGTGAAATACAAGTAGTATGGATGTATATGAGTGGTAATAGCAATCTGAATAAAATATGGCAGCAAGTAAACATGCAACAGAACAGTAAATAAACGGAGATTCGATGTTTGGAAACAAGGCCCAGGGATCCTACTTTCACTAGTGGACACTCTCAATATTGATCACATAATAAAACCACTCTACACTCTCTTGTTGGATGATGAACACCGCTATTTGTGTAGGGCTACAAGAGCACCTCAATGCCGGAGTTAACAAGCTCCACAACATTCGATATTCATATTTAAATAACCTTAGAGTGCATGATAGATCGACACAATTATCCCGAGTACTAACATAGCATGCACACTGTCACCATCACACTATGAAGGAGGCATAGATCACATCAATACTATCATAGCAATAGTTAACTTCATAATCTACAAGAGATCACAATCATAACCTACGCCAAGTACTACACGATGCACACACTGTCACCATTACACCGTGCAGGAGGAATAGAGTACTTTGATAACATCACTAGAGTAGCACATAGATGATATTCAACTAGATCACAAAGAGAGAGAGATGAACCACATAGCTACAGCGGAGCCCTCAGCCCCAGGGGTGAATTACTCCCTCCTCATCATGGAAGCAGCGATGGCGGTGAAGATGGCGGTGGAGACGGCTTCCGGGGCAATTCCCCGTCCCGGTAGGGTGCCGGAACAGAGACTTCTGTCCCCCGAATTGGAGTTTCGCGATGGCGGCGGTGATGGCGTGTAACTCACACGTTCGTTGGGAACCCCAAGAGGAAGGTATGATGTCGTATAGCAGCAGGTTTTCCCTCAGTAAGAAACCAAGGTTTATCGAACCAGTAGGAGCCAAGAAGCACGTTGAAGGTTGATGGCGGCGAGATGTAGTGCGGCGCAACACCGGGGATTCCGGCGCCAACGTGGAACCTGCACAACACAACCAAAGTACTTTTCCCCAACGAAACAGTGAGGTTGTCAATCTCACCGAGCTTGCTGTAACAAAGGATTAGATGTATAGTGTGGATGATGATTGTTTGCGGAAAACGAGAGAAACAGATGATTGCAGTAGATTGTATTCGATGTAAAAGAATGGACCGGGGTCCACAGCTCACTAGAGGTGTCTCTCCCATAAGAAATAGCATATTGGGTAAACAAATTACAGTTGGGCAATTGACAAATAGAGAGGGCATGACAATGCACATACATGACATGATGAGTATTGTGAGATTTAATTGGGCATTACGACAAAGTACATAGACCGCTATCCAAAGCATGCATCTATGCCTAAAAAGTCCACTTTCAGGTTATCATCCGAACCCCTTCCGGTATTAAGTTGCAAGGAACGGACAATTGCATTAAGTATGGTGCGTAATGTAATCAATAACTATATCCTCGAACATAGCATCAATGTTTTATCCCTAGTGGCAACAAGCACATCCACAACCTTAGAACTTTTCGTCACCGTCCCGCATTTAATGGAGGCATGAACCCACTATCGAGCATAAATACTCCCTCTTGGAGTTACAAGCAATGACTTGGCCGTGAGCCTCTACTAGCAACGGAGAGCATGCAAGATCATAAACAACACATAGGTAATAGATTGATAATCAACATAACATAGTATTCTCTATTCATCGGATCCCAACAAACACACATGTAGCATTACAGATAGATGATCTTGATCATGATAGGCAGCTCACAAGATCAGACAATGATAGCACAATGAGGAGAAGATAACCATCTAGCTACTGCTATGGACCCATAGTCCAGGGGTGAACTACTCACACATCAATCCGGAGGCGACCATGGCGGTGTAGAGTCCTCCGGGAGATGATTCCCCTCTCCAGCAGGGTGCCGGAGGCGATCTCCTGAATCCCCCGAGATGGGATTGGCGGCGGCGGCGTCTCGCATGTTTTCTCGTATCGTGGCTCTCGGTACTGGGGGTTTCGCGACGGAGGCTATTTGTAGGCGGAAGGGCAGGTCAGGGGGCCTGACAGGGGGCCCACACACTAGGGCGGCGCGGGCCCCCCCTTGGCCGCGCCGCCTTAGCGTGTCGGCGCCCTGTGGCCCCACTTCGTCTTCCCTCCGGTCTTCTGGAAGCTTCGTGTGAAAATAGGACCCTGGGCGTTGATTTCGTCCAATTCCGAGAATATTTCCTTACTAGGATTTCTGAAACCAAAAACAGCAGTAAAACAAAGAATCGGCTCTTCGGCATCTCGTTAATAGGTTAGTGCCGGAAAATGCATAATAATGACATATAATGTGTATAAAACATGTGAGTATCATCATAAAAGTAGCATGGAACATAAGAAATTATAGATACGTTTGAGACGTATCAAGCATCCCCAAGCTTAGTTCCTACTCGTCCCGAGTAGGTAAACGATAACAAAGATAATTTCTTAAGTGACAATGCTACCAACATAATCTTGATCATACTATTGTAAGCACATGTAATGAATGCAGCGATCAAAACAATGGTAATGACATGAGTAAACAACTGAATCATAAAGCAAAGACTTTTCATGAATAATACTTAAAGACAAGCATCAATAAGTCTTGCATAAGAGTTAACTCATAAAGCAATAAATTCAAAGTAGAAAGCATTGAAACAACACAAAGGAAGATTAAGTTTCAGCAGTTGCTTTCAACTTGTAACATGTATATCTCATGGATATTGTCAACATAGAGTAATATAACAAGTGCAATATGCAAGTATGTAGGAATCAATGCACAGTTCACACAAGTGTTTGCTTCTTAAGGTAGAGAGAAATAGGTGAACTGACTCAACATAAAAGTAAAAGAAAGGTCCTTCAAAGAGGAAAGCATCGATTGCTATATTTGTGCTAGAGCTTTTATTTTGAAAACAAGAAACAATTTTGTCAACGGTAGTAATAAAGCATATGAGTTATGTAAATTATATCCTACAAGTTGCAAGCCTCGTGCATAGTATACTAATAGTGCCCGCACCTTGTCCTAATTAGCTTGGATTTACATGGATTATCATAGCATAGCACATGTTTCAACCAAGTGTCACAAAGGGGTACCCCTATGCCGCCTGTACAAAGGTCTAAGGAGAAAGCTCGCATTGGATTTCTCGCTTTTGGTTATTCTCAACTTAGACATCCATACCGGGACAACATAGACAACGAGATAATGGACTCCTCTTTTAATGCATAAGCATTCAACAACAGATAATATTCTCATAAGAGATTGAGGTTTGTTGTCCAAACTCGAAACTTCCACCATGGATCATGGCTTTAGTTAGCGGCCCAATGTTCTTCTCTAACAATATGCATACTCAAACCATTTGATCATGATAAATCACTCTTACTTCAGACAAGACGAACATGCATAGCAACTCACATGATATTCAACAAAGAAATAGTTGATGGCGTCCCCAGGAACATGGTTATCGCACAACAATCAACTTAATAAGAGATAAAGTGCATAAGTACATATTCAATACTACAATAGTTTTTAAGCTATTTGTCCCATGAGCTATATATTGTAAAGATAAAGAATGGAAATTTTAAAGGTAGCACTCAAGCAATTTACTTTGGAATGGCGGAGAAATACCATGTGGTAGGTAGGTATGGTGGACACAAATGGCATAGTGGTTGGCTCAAGGATTTTGGATGCATGAGAAGTATTCCCTCTCGATACAAGGTTTAGGCTAGCAAGGTTATTTGAAACAAACACAAGGATGAACCGGTACAACAAAACTCACATAAAAGACATATTGTAAACATTATAAGATTCTATACCGTCTTCCTTGTTGTTCAAACTCAATACTAGAAATTATCTAGACCTTAGAGAAACCAAACATGCAAATCAGATTTTAGCATGCTCTATGTATTTCTTCATTAATAGGTGCAAAGTATATGATGCAAGAGCTTAAAAATGAGCACAACAATTGCCAAGTATCACATTATTCAAGATGTTATACCGATTACCACATATATCATTTTCCAATTCCAACCATATAACAATTTAACGAAGAAGAAACTTTCGCCATGAATACTATGAGTAAAGCTAAGGACATATTTGTCCATATGCAACAGCGGAGCGTGTATCTCTCCCATACAATGAATGCTAGGATCCAACTTTATTCAAACAAAACAAAAACAAAAAACAAACAGACGCTCCAAGCAAAGTACATAAGATGTGACGGAATAAAAATATAGTTTCAGGGGAGGAACCTGATAATGTTGTCGATGAAGAAGGGGATGCCTTGGGCATCCCCAAGCTTAGACGCTTGAGTCTTCTTGATATATGCAGGGGTGAACCACCGGGGCATCCCCAAGCTTAGAGCTTTCACTCTCCTTGATCATGTGTATATCATCCTCCTCTCTTGATCCTTGAAAACTTCCTCCACACCAAACTCAAAGCAACTCGTTAGAGGGTTAGTGCACAACTAAAATTCACATATTCAGAGGTGACACAATCATTCTTTATACTTCTGTACATTGCACAAAGCTACTGAAAGTCAATGGAATCGAAAAATCCATCAAGCATGACAAAACAGGCAATGCAAAATAAAAGGCAGAATCTGTCAAAACAGAACAGTTCGTAAAGACGAATTTTTATCAGGAACCAGACTTGCTCAAATGAGAAAACTTAAAACTAATGAAAGTTGCGTACATATCTGAGGATCACTCATGTAAATTGGCATAATTGTCGGAGTTTCCTACAGAGAATTAGACCCATATTCGTGACAGCAAAGAAAATTGTTTCTGCGCAGTAATCCAAATCTAGTATCATACTTTTATTAGAGACTTTACTTGGCACAACAATGCAATAAAACTAAGATAAGGAGAGGTTGCTACAGTAGTAAACAACTTCCAAGACTCAAATATAAAACAAAATTACTGTAGTAAAAACATGGGTTGTCTCCCATAAGCGCTTTTCTTTAATGCCTTTCAGCTAGGCGCAGAAAGTGTGTATCAAGTATTATCGAGAGATGAAGCCTTGACATTCTTACCAGGGGTTTTGCTACCCTTCTTACCCTTTGATTTAGGGAATATATGATGGCATCCAGGTATGGAGGAGCCTAGAGTGCCTTTTTCCACATCTATGATTGCTCCGAAGAGCTTTAGCAGGGATCTTCCAACTGTGATTCGTCCTGTACCTACACATTCAATAACGAGATAATCAGTGGATACCGTTTTTCCAAGAAGGTTTGTGAATACTCCTTCAGCTATTCCCTTGGGAATTATAACAGAGTTATCAACGAGAGTTATTCCTTCTCCTCCTTTGGTAAGTCCCCAGAGTGTCAAAGATTTATAAATACTTTCAGGCATAAGGCAGAATTCAGTCATAATATCACAACGAGCATCAAAATTTTTACCATCAATAGTAACTTTAAGAGTGGGATCCCACATTGAGGGTTCAGAGTTTATTGGAACATAATCAAAATGCTCACGAATTCGACCATACCCTTCTTTTAAGCAAGATACATTTGTCTCAAGAGTGTTCAATCTATTATAAATACTAACAAGGGATGGATCATAATTATTAGTGGAACTGGATGATGCAACCAATTTTTTTATGGCATTAAAAGCTCTATCCCCGTCGCAATGAAGGAAATCTCCTCCCACTACAACATCTAAGGCATATCTATAACGAAGAATAAGCCCAAAATAAAAATTACTAAGAAGCAAACTTAGCGTCATTTTAGGTTCAGTTTTACTATAAAAATCAAAAATTCTAGACCAAGCTTCTTTAAAACTCTCTTCACCTCCTTGTTTAAAAGTGAAGATTGATTCCTCAGGTGATAGACTAACAACTACGGGACAGTCATGATAATAGAAATAAAGCAATTGCGAGTAACTAATTTTTTTTTGTGTTTTTGATATAGCAAACAAGATAGTAAATAAAGTAAAACTAGCAACTATTTTTTTGTGTTTTGATATAATGCAGCAAACAAAGTAGTAAATAAAATAAAGCAAGACAAAAACAAAGTAAAGAGGTTGGATTGTGAAGACTCCCCTTGCAGCGTGTCTTGATCTTCCCGGCAACGGCGCCAGAAAAACTGCTTGATGGCGTGTAACTCACACGTTCGTTGGGAACCCCAAGAGGAAGGTATGATGTCGTATAGCAGCAGGTTTTCCCTCAGTAAGAAACCAAGGTTTATCGAACCAGTAGGAGCCAAGAAGCATGTTGAAGGTTGATGGCGGCGAGATGTAGTGCGGCGCAACACCAGGGATTCCGGCGCCAACGTGGAACGTGCACAACACAACCAAAGTACTTTGCCCCAACGAAACAGTGAGGTTGTCAATCTCACCGGCTTGCTGTAACAAAGGATTAGATGTATAGTGTGGATGATGATTGTTTGCAGAAAACAAGAGAAACAGATATTGCAAGTAGATTGTATTCGATGTAAAAGAATGGACCGGGGTCCACAGCTCACTAGAGGTGTCTCTCCGATAAGAAATAGCATATTGGGTAAACAAATTACAGCTTGGGCAATTGACAAATAGAGAGGGCATGACAATGCACATACATGACATGATGAGTATTGTGAGATTTAATTGGGCATTACGACAAAGTACATAGACCGCTATCCAACATGCATCTATGCCTAAAAAGACCACTTTCGAGTTATCATCCGAACCCTTCCGGTATTAAGTTGCAAGCAACAGTACAATTGCATTAAGTATGGTGCGTAATGTAATCAATAACTATATCCTCGAACATAGCATCAATGTTTTACCCCTAGTGGCAACAAGCACATCCACAACCTTAGAACTTTCTCGTCACTCGTCCTGCATTTAATGGAGGCATGAACCCACTATCGAGCATAAATACTCCCTCTTGGAGTTACAAGCAATGACTTGCCAGAGCCTCTACTAGCAACGGAGAGCATGCAAGATCATAAACAACACATAGGTAATAGATTGATAATCAACATAACATAGTATTCTCTATTCATCGGATCCCAACAAACACACATGTAGCATTACGTATAGATGATCTTGATCATGATAGGCAGCTCACAAGATCAGACAATGATAGCACAATGAGGAGAAGACAACCATCTAGCTACTGCTATGGACCCATAGTCCAGGGGTGAACTACTCACACATCAATCCGGAGGAGACCATGGCGGTGTAGAGTCCTCCGGGAGATGATTCCGCTCTCCGGCAGGGTGCCGGAGGCGATCTCCTGAATCCCCCGAGATGGGATTGGCGGCGGCGGCGTCTCAGTATGTTTTCTCGTATCGTGGCTCTCGGTACTGGGGGTTTCGCGACGGAGGCTATTTGTAGGCGGAAGGGCAGGTCAGGGGGCCTGACAGGGAGCCCACACACTAGGGCGGCGCGGCCCCCCCCCCCTTGGCCGCGCCGCCTTAGCGTGTCGGCGCCCTGTGGCCCCACTTCGTCTTCCCTCCGGTCTTCTGGAAGCTTCGTGTGAAAATAGGACCCTGGGCGTTGATTTTGTCCAATTCCGAGAATATTTCCTTACTAGGATTTCTGAAACCAAAAACAGCAGAAAACAAAGAATCGGCTCTTCGGCATCTCGTTAATAGGTTAGTGCCGGAAAATGCATAATAATGACATATAATTCGTATAAAACATGTGAGTATCATCATAAAAGTAGCATGGAACATAAGAAATTATAGATACGTTTGAGACGTATCAGGCGGCTCTGGAAGGTTTTCTGGAGTTTCGTCAATACATATCGAAGTTTTAGGTCAGGGACCTTTAAATAGGCGAAGAGGCGGAGTCGGAAGGTCGACGAGGCGGCGACACAACAGGGGGGCGTGGCCCAGGGCCTGGCCGCGCCGCCTACCTGTGTGGGCCCACCAGGGCTCTCCTCTGGCGGCTCTCGGGTGTTCTGGAAGCTTCATGCAATTCTAAGATGCTGGGCGTTGATTTCGTCCGATTCCGAGAATATTTCCTTACTAGGATTTCTGAAACCAAAAACAGCAGAAACAAAGAATCGGCCCTTTGGCATCTCGTCAATAGGTTAGTTCCGGAAAACGCACAAAATCATCATAAAGTATGTATAAAACATGTAGGTATTGTCATAAAACAAGCATGGAACATAAGAAATTATCGATACGTCGGAGACGTATCATATTGCAGTAGATTGTATTCGATGTAAAAGAATGGACCGGGGTCCACAGTTCACTAGAGGTGTCTCTCCCATAAGAATAAGCATATTGGGTGAACAAATTACAGTTGGGCTATTGACAAATAAGGAGAGCATAACAATGCACATACATGATATGATGAGTAATGTGAGATTTAATTGGGCATTACGACAAAGTACATAGACCGCTATCCAGCATGCATCTATGCCTAAAAAGTCCACCTTCAGGTTATCATCTGAACCTCTTCCAGTATTAAGTTGCAAACAACAGACAATTGCATTAAGTATGGTGCGTAATGTAATCAACAAATACATCCTTAGATATAGAATTGATGTTTTATCCCTAGTGGCAACATCACATCCACAACCTTAGAGGTTGCTGTCACTCCCCCAGATTTAATGGAGTCATGAACCCACTATCGAGCATAAGTACCCCCTTTTGGAGTTACAAGTAATGACTTGGCCAGAGCCTCTACTAGCAACGGAGAGCATGCAAGATCATAAACAACACATAGATAGATTGATAATCAACATAGCATAGTATTCATTATTCATCGGATCCCAACAAACGCACATGTAGCTTTACAGATAGATGATCTTGATCATGTTAGGCAGCTCACAAGATCAGACAATGATAGCACAATGAGGAGAAGACAACCATCTAGCTATCGCTATGGACCCATGGTCCAGGGGTGAACTACTCACACATCAATCCGGAGGCGACCATGGCGGTGTAGAGTCCTCCGGGAGATGATTCCCCTCTCCGGCAGGGTGCCGGAGGCGATCTCCTGAATCCCCCGAGATGGGATTGGTGGCGGCGGCGTCTCTGGAAGGTTTTCCGTATCGTGGCTCTCGGTGCTGGAACTATCATCGACGAAGGCTTAAGTAGGCGAAGAGGTAGGTCAGGGGGCCTCACGGGGGACCCACACGACAGGGCCGCGCGGCCAAGGCCCAGGCCGTGCCGCCCTGGTGTGTCGTCGCCCCGTGGCCCCACTTCGTTTCCTCTCCGGTGTTCTGGAAGCTTCGTGGAAAAATAGGACCCTGGGCGTTGATTTCGTCCAATTCCGAGAATATTTCCTTACTAGGATTTCTGAAACCAAAAACAGCAGAAAAACGAAGAATCGGCTCTTCGGCATCTCGTTAATAGGTTAGTGCCGGAAAATGCATAATAATGACATATAATGTGTATAAAACATGTGAGTATCATCATAAAAGTAGCATGGAACATAAGAAATTATAGATGCGTTTGAGACGTATCAGTAGGCCGCCTGCGCCTCGAGCTCCATTTCCCACCACTTTTGTGACGGTGGCGGCTGGTGCACGACTTCCTCCTTGGGGTAACCGATACGTCCATTTTGCATCACTATTTTATATCATAATTTACTGTTATTCATTGATATATTTCATCTTTGGAGTTGATACTTATGTTATTTCATCTATTTTGCACGTTTCATAGTTTTTGGAGGATCGCGCACCAGAGCTAGGATTCTGCTGGAAAAAGCGTCGTCAGAAGGCAATATTTCGGAAGATCAACAATTGACAGAAATTATACGGAAAATCCTATTTTTCCAGAAGACGAAGGGAGCCAGAAGGGAGAGCCGAGGAGGGCCGCCGTGGGCCCACCTCACAGGCCGGCGCGGGCCAAGGCCTGGCCGCGCCGCCTTGTGGGGAGGGGGCCCATAGCCCCCTCTGGCCTCCTCTTCTTCACGTACATCTTCGTCCCGAAAACCTAAGCTGCGGAGGATAGTCGCGAAGAGTCACAGCCGCCTCTGCGGGGCGGAAAACACCAGAGAGAAAAGAGCTCTCCGGCAGGCTGAAATCTGCCGGGGAAATTCCCTCCCGGAGGCGGAAATCGACGCCATCGTCACCGACATCGAGCTGGACATCATCTCCATCACCATCATCATCATCTCCATCATCATCACCGCCGTCTCCACCGCTGCACATCGTCACCGCTGTAACAATTAGGGTTGGATCTTGATTGTTTGATAGGGGAAACTCTCCCGGTATTGATTTCTACTTGTTATTGATGCTATTGAGTGAAACCATTGAACCAAGGTTTATGTTCAGATTGTTATTCATCATCATATCACCTCTGATCATGTTCCATATGATGTCTCGTGAGTAGTTCGTTTAGTTCTTGAGGACATGGGTGAAGTCTAAATGTTAGTAGTGAATTATGTTGGTTAATATTCAATGTTATGATATTTAAGTTGTGGTGTTATTCTTCTAGTGGTGTCATGTGAACGTCGACTACATGATACTTCACCTTTATGGGCCTAGGGGAATACATCTTGTACTCGTTTGCTAATTGCGGGGTTGCCGGAGTGACAGAAACCTAAACCCCCGTTGGTATATCGATGCAGGAGGGATAGCAGGATCTCAGAGTTTAAAGCTATGATTAGATTTATCTTAATTACTTTCTTGTAGTTGCGGATGCTTGCAAGGGGTATAATCACAAGTATGTATTAGTCCTAGGAAGGGCGGTGCATTAGCATAGGTTCACCCACACAACACTTATCAAAACAATGAAGATTAATCAGCCTATATGAAGCGAAAGCACTAGACTAAATACCCGTGTGTCCTCAAGAACGTTTGGTCATTATAAGTAAACAAACCGGCTTGTCCTTTGTGCTAAAAAGGATTGGGCCACTCGCTGCAATTATTTCTCTCGCACTTTACTTACTCGTACTTTATTCATCTGCTACACTAAAACCCCCTGAATACTTTTCTGTGAGCATTTACAGGGAACCCTTCATCGAAACTGCTTGTCAACACCTTCTGCTCCTTGTTGGGATCGACATTCTTACTTATCGAAAATACTACGATACACCCCCTATACTTGTGGGTCATCAAGACTATTTTCTGGCGCCGTTGCCGGGGAGTGAAGCGCTATTGGTAAGTGGAATTGGTAAGGGAAACTTTTACTGTTTGTGCTGATTTTATCTCCGCCTACCGGTATAATTCATTATGGAGAGATCTTCTCTTGAATTTTTATTTGGAAAATCTACTACTACCGCAAAGGTAGTGGATGAGGCGCCATGTGAGGAAGAGGTTCCATACAAAATACCTATGAAAATTATTGAACGTGTTGTGGATAACCGTTATACGTGGGATGGAACCTGTCCATCCCGGAGATCATTTACTGTTCTTACATGAATTATGCGGTTTATTCAAGTGTGCAGTATTGCTATGGATGAAGTGAGGAAGAAACTATTCTCTATATCGCTGTCTGGTAAAGCGGCGCATTGGTATAAATTACTGGATGATGGGGATTCTCTTGAATGGAATGATATTGTGCCCCGATTTTATTCTAAGTTATGTCCTTCAAGTGAAATTCACAAAGACCGGAACCGCATATATAATTTTTGGCCTCATGATGGAGAGAGTATTGCCCAAGCGTGGGGGAGATTGAAGTCTTTAATGCTCAGATGCCCCATTCATGAGCTTCCTGGTAATGTTATCATTGATAATTTCTATGCAAGATTTTCTTTTCAAGACAAGACCTTGCTGGATACTTCTTGTTCTGGATCATTTACACGCAACAAAGAAGAGTTTAAAAGGGACCTTCTTAATCGGATCCAGGAGAATACTGAAGGATGGGAGAACGACAAGGATAGAGAATCGAGTATAAATTATGATTATAAATGCATTGAAGCTTTTATGGATACTGATAAATTTCATAATATGAGTGCTACTTATGGTCTCGATTCTCAAGTTGCTGCAAATCTTTATAAAGCTTTTGCCTCTCATTGTGAATTGCCTAAGAAGAATTTTGATAAGTATAATGAACCGTATAAAGATAAAATTGATTCATCTATAAATAAATGTGTTGTAGTTGAAACTGTTGATCATGTTATTCCTGAAGCTTATATTGAAAAAACTCCTTTTCCTGCTAAAATGAAGGAGTACTCTGTTATAAATAGTGCGGTTAATAAAAGTGAAAAGAAACCTATAGAACGTGAAGAGCAAATAAAAGTTCAACCTGCTATTGCAATAGTTAAAGATCTTGTGACCGAAAATGTAGAAGATGGTCATATTATTTTCTGTGAAGATGCTTCTAATATTGTTTCACATCCTAATAAGTCTAGGAAAGCTAGTGTTCCTATGCTCTCTGTTAGAATTGGTGATCATTGCTATTATGGTTTATGTGATATTGGTGCAAGTATTAGTGCTATTCCTTATGAGCTTTACACGGAGATCATGCATGAAATTGGTTCTTGTGAACTTGAAGATATTGATGTGGTTATTCGGCTAGCTAATAGAGAGACTATCTCTCCAATTGGTATTGTTCGAGATGTGGAAGTTCTATGTGGTAAGATTAAGTATCCTGCTGACTTTTTGGTACTTGGTTCTGCTGCTAGTAAGTATTGTCCTATCATTTTTGGTAGACCTTTTCTAAATACTTATGGGGCTGTTATAGATTGCAAGAAAGAGAAAATTTTGACTAAATTTGCTGCTGAATCTTATGAGTTTAATTTCTCTAAATTTGCCAAAACTCCTTATAAAGCTGATTCGCCTAATAATGATTTTAGAGTTGAACAGTGTGCATCTATTGCTCTTGCTCCTAATAATCCTTTGCAGCAACATTTGGAGAATAGTGAGAGTGAAGTTTTTAGGGAAGAAAGAAATCAGCTTGATGAAATTTTCCTTCGTCAACCTATACTTAAACATGATTTACCGGTAGAAGATCTAGGTATAACATTGCCACCAAAAGAAGATCCTGTTTTTGATTTAAACCCATTGCCTGATAATCTTAAATATGCTCATATTGATGATAAGAAAATATATCCTGTTATTATTAGTTCTAAGCTTTCAGTGATTGAGGAAGAAAGGTTATTGGAAATATTGAAGAAACACCGAGGAGCTATTGGCTACACTCTTGATGACTTGAAGAGGATTTCTCCCTCTATTTGCCAACATGCCATTAATATGGAAGATGATGCAAAGCCTGTTGTTGAACATCGCCGTCGTCTAATTCCTAAGATGAAGGATGTGGTAAGGAATGAGGTATTAAAACTTCTTGAAGCTGGTATTGTATATCCTATTGCCGATAGTAGATGGGTTAGTCCCGTACATTGTGTTCCTAAGAAAGGAGGAATGACCGTTGTACCTAATGATAATGATGAGCTCATCCCTCAAAGAGTAGTTGTAGGGTATAGAATGTGCATTGATTATCGAAAAGTTAATAAGGTTACTAAGAAAGATCATTACCCTTTACCTTTTATTGACCAAATGTTAGAAAGGTTATCTACAAATACTCATTTTTTGCTTTCTTGATGGTTATTCTGGGTTTTCACAAATTGCTGTTAAAACTAAAGATCAAGAGAAAACCACTTTCACTTGTCCCTATGGAACTTATGCTTATAGACGTATGCCTTTTGGTTTATGTAATGCTCCTGCTACTTTTCAAAGATGCATGTCTGCTATTTTTCATGGTTTTTGCGAGAATATTGTAGAGGTATTCATGGATGATTTTTCTGTCTATGGGAATTCTTTTGATAATTGCTTGCGAAACCTTGATAAAGTTTTGCAGTAGATGTGAAGAAACTAACCTTGTTCTTAATTGGGAGAAATGCCACTTTATGGTTAATGAAGGAATTGTATTGGGACATAAAATTTCCGAGAGAGGTATTGAAGTTGATAGAGCTAAAGTTGAAGCAATTGAGAAGATGCCCTATCCCAGGGATGTTAAAGGTATTCGTAGTGTTCTTGGTCATGCTAGGTTTTATAGGAGATTTATTAAAGACTTCTCCAAGATTTCAAAACCCCTTACTAATCTTCTTCAAAAAGATGTACCTTTTGTTTTTGATGATGATTGTAAGGAAGCTTTTGAAACTCTAAAGAAAGCCTTAACAACTGCTCCTATAGTTGAACCTCCTGATTGGAACGTACCTTTTGAAATTATGTGTGATGCTAGTGATTTTGCTGTAGGTGCTGTTCTTGGACAGCGAGTAGATAAAAAATTGAATGTTATTCATTATGCTAGTAAAACTCTTGATGCTGCTCAAAGAAATTATGCTACAACCGAAAAAGAATTGTTAGCTGTAGTCTTTGCTTGTGATAAGTTTAGATCCTATATTGTTGATTCAAAAGTTACAATTCATACTGATCATGCTGCAATTAGATACCTTATGCAAAAGAAAGATGCTAAGCCAAGGCTTATTATATGGGTGCTTTTGTTGCAAGAATTTGATTTGCATATTATAGATATGAAAGGTGCTGATAATCCTGTTGCTGATAACTTGTCTAGATTGGAAAATATTGCTTATGATCTTGTTCCTGTTAATGATAGTTTTCCAAATGAACAATTGGCTGTAATAAAGGTGAGATCGCGAGATAGCCCTTGGTATGCTGATTATGCTAACTTTATTGTTTCCAAGTACTTGCCTCCAACCTTTTCAGCTCAGCAAAGGAGGACATTCTTTTATGATTTGAGGCATTATTTTTGGGATGACCCACACTTATATAAAGAAGGAGTGGATGGTATTCTGCGAAGATGTGTTCCCGAATATGAACAACAAGAGATATTGAGTAAATGTCATGGTAGTGTTTATGGAGGACATCACGCCGGAGATAGAACCGCGCAAAAGGTTCTACAATCAGGTTTTTATTGGCCAACTCTCTTCAAAGATGCAAGGAAGTTTATTTTATCTTGTGATGAATGTCAAAGGGTTGGTAATATCTCCGGACACAATGAAATGCCTATGAATTATACTCTTGTTATTGAACCATTCGATTGTTGGGGATTTGACTTCATGGGACCTTTCCCCTCTTCGAAGGTAACACTCATATACTTGTTGCTGTTGATTATGTTACTAAATGGGTGGAAGCCATACCCACAAAAAGTGCTGATGGTGAGACTTCTTTAAGAATGCTTTTAGATATTATTTTTCCTAGATTTGGAGTTCCTAGATATCTTATAACTGATGGAGGTTCTCATTTTATTCATGGTGGTTTTAGAAAAAATCTTGCTAAATATGGTATTAATCATAGAATTGCTTCCGCTTATCATCCTCAAACTAGTGGGCAAGTAGAACTATCAAATAGAGAGATTAAATCTATCTTGCAAAAGACTGTTAATAAATCTAGAAAGAATTGGGCTAGTAAATTGAAGGAAGCATTGTGGGCTTATAGAACTGCTTATAAAAATCCCATGGGTATGTCACCGTATAAAATGGTCTATGGGAAAGCTTGTCATTTACCTTTAGAACTAGAGCACAAAGCTTATTGGGTGGTAAGAGAACTAAATAAAGATCCTAAACTTGCCGGTAAGAAGAGGTTGCTACAATTGAGTTCTCTAGATGAATGGAGAAGCGAAGCTTATGAGAATGCTAAACTCTTTAAAGAGAAAGTTAAGAAATGGCATGATAGAAGAATTATCAAAAGAGAATTTAATATTGGGGATAAAGTCCTATTGTATCGGTCTCGTCTCAGATTCTTTGTAGGGAAATTACTCTCAAAATGGGAAGGACCATATGTGGTTGAAGAGGTGTATCGATCAGGAGCAATTAAAATTAGCTCTCTCCAAGGCAATGCCACACAAGTAGTGAATGGACAAAGACTCAAGCATTATATCTCAGGTGATTCTTATAATGAAGATGTTGATGTTATTCGAGTGGTAACTCCGGAAGCTTTCATAAAAGGTCAAATTGACAGTTCTGCAGAGTTCGACTTTGAATAGGTAACAGTACTGGTAATAAAAAGTTCGCGTTTTACTTTCCGAACAATGTTTTTGCTGATTTTGAAAAATATAAAAAATTACGAGATCGAAACGGAGTGGAGGAGACGCACGAGGGCGTGCCCTCATAGGCCAGCGTGGGCCCCAGCCTGGCCGCGCCGCCCTATGAGGTGGCTCCCTCGTTGCCTCTCTCCGACTCCGGTTTGACCTGGTACTTTCCTTTTGCCGTAAAAATTTATTCTATATAATCCCCCGGGCCCCTGTAGGTCCGTATATCGTTTTCTCGACGTGTTTTGTTTCGAGCTGTTTCTGCTAGGATCTGTTTTCAATATAGAAGCACCATGGTCAACAACAACAAAGGCAAGGGGCTTTCGGATGAAGATATTCAAGATCCCGAGTGGAAAGAGGTGGACGAGAGCGTCAAGGAAGAAGATGAAGAAGAAGTGGAGGAAGACTCGCGTGCGCACCTGCGTGCTACAATCGCAAGCATCAGGGTGGTGGAGAACCCTTTCAGTGCCAAGAGGAGCGCAAGAATTCGCACCGGAGGAAAGGTTCCACGTCACTACCTAGCTCCAAAGACATCTTCTCCAGGCACCTACAACCCCTTCCTTAATCTAATTTACAATAGTCAAATTGAAAGGACTCCCAAGGCAGCATTGCCTAGCAATTGGGATATAGATCGTTCTAACACTGCAGGAAGGATGAAGCCTGAAGTCGAAGAGTGGGGAGATAACTCCAAGAGTTGGGACTCGCCGTCGGACATACTTCTCAACCGCGTCGAGCACAATTCGGAGATGATCCGCAACCTCATGTACAAGATTGATGAGCTTCAGGAGCTGGTTGAGAAGCTTGTCAAGAATTCATCATCACCACCGCCGAAGGAGTAATTTATCATCGGTATTGGCATCCCCTTGGTTTGTTCCAAGCTTGGGGAGTGCCGCGGTATCACATCATCACTATCTTTTACTTTTTACTATCAAGTAGTGTCATATCATGAGTAGGGAAGTTATCATATAAGATGGGTTGCAGTGTGGAAGTATCTCTCCTTTAGTTGGTTGTCTATGTATCCCTTGGTGTGAGTTATCGTTATGAAATACTAATGAGAAGTCTTATCATTTACATATTGCACATCTCATTTTAGTTTGCAATCTCTATTATATGATTGATCTTGTTATTAGTATTGGTATCACTTTGGGAGCATTGAGTGAATCTATTTGGTTTTGGCAAACTTAGCATTGGTCAATAGCAACAACACTCTGAGGATTAAGTAGGAAAGAGAAATTCATGTAGTTGTTTCATTGTCTTCCTTTCTTGTTAGCTCATAGCTTATTATTCTGAAGTTAAAATTGTTTGTGCTTACAAGGAAGATGCATGATTGTTTCTATCACATGTATATTTGTTTGCTTCCCTCAACTCTTATGCTTGCTAATTAACCTTGCTAGCCAAAGACCTGTACTGAGAGGGAATGCTTCTCGTGCATCCAAACTTTAACCTAAACCTATGCCATTTGTGTCCACCATAACTACCTACTACATGGTATTTCCTGCCATTCCAAGTAAATACTTCGTGTGCTACCTTTAAACAATTCAAAATTTATCATCCCTTATTTGTGTCAATGTTTTATAGCTCATGAGGAAGTATGTGGTGTTTTATCTTTCAATCTTGTTGGGCAACTTTCACCAATGGACTAGTGGCTTCATCCGCTTATCCAATAATTGTGCAAAAAGAGCTGGCAATGGGGTTTCCAGCCCCGATTAATTAACTTTCATAATTTTACAAATAGACACTCCTCCATGGTATGTGATTGTTGGAAGGCACCCGAGGATTCGGTTAGCCATGGCTTGAGAAAG
Organism: Lolium rigidum; assembly: GCF_022539505.1. Classification (NCBI taxonomy): domain Eukaryota; kingdom Viridiplantae; phylum Streptophyta; class Magnoliopsida; order Poales; family Poaceae; genus Lolium; species Lolium rigidum. The sequence goes on from NC_061513.1 coordinate 131,470,526, forward strand.
CAAAGGTGGGGAGGAGTGTCATCTAAATAAAACTAAAACAAAAGGGCACTCCTTCATGGTATGAGATTGTTGGCAGGCACCCGAGGATTCGGTTAGCCATGGTTTGTGAAAGTAAAGGTTGGAAGGAGTGTCAACTAAAAAACCTTATGGGAGCCGCTCTTCGAGAGTTTGTCTGGCAAGGGGGTTAGAGTACCCGCTACCATTCGTTGACAACAACAAACACCTCTCAAATTGTTACTTTTATTCTCTTCATATGATTTCAAAACTGAAAAAGCTCTAGCACATGATTTAATCCCTGCTTCCCTCTGCGAAGGGCCTATCTTTTACTTTATGTTGAGTCAGTAAACCTATTTCCCTCCATCTTAAGCAAGCATTTGAGTTGTTGTAATCAAACCATCTATATTGTGATTTACTTCATCATGTCTTTTATTCTTCCTTGTTTAGTACAAGTTTTATTTGAATGAATATAGCTTTGAAGGTTATCAATGATTATGAGGAGATTATTATGATTGAGTACGCAAGTTGTGCCATATTAGCTTTAATATAATATGTTAATTGTTCTCTGACCAAGAACGAAGTTTGCCATCACCAATTATGATTTCTTATGCACCTTTATTTGTGATTACCCTCTACTTGTTTCAAGCTGAATTATATGAGGAAGTTGTTCATTAGAATGTCTTGTGTGAATTGATATGATGCTTCTTGTCAGTATTTCATTTATCGACTCTTCACTCCATAAACATGTGGTCCTATTTACCGAGTTCAGATTCGCTTGGGGACAAGCGAAGTCTAAGCTTGGGGGGAGTTGATACGTCCATTTTGCATCACTATTTTTTATCATAATTTACTGTTATTCATTGATATATTTCATATTTGGAGATGATACTTATGTTATTTCATCTATTTTGCATGTTTCATAGTTTTTGGAGGATCGCGCACCAGAGCCAGGATTCTGCTGGAAAAAGCGTCGTCAGAAGGCAATATTTCGGAAGATCAACAATTGACAGAAATTATACGGAAAATCCTATTTTTCCAGAAGACGAAGGGAGCCAGAAAGGGGAGCCGAGGAGGGCCGCCGTGGGCCCACCTCACAGGCCGGCGCGGGCCAAGGCCTGGCCGCGCCGCCTTGTGGGGAGGGAGCCCACAGCCCCCTCTGGCCTCCTCTTCTTCGCGTACATCTTCATCCCGAAAACCTAAGCTGCGGAGGATAGTCGCGAAGAGTCACAGCCGCCTCTGCGGGGCGGAAAACACCAGAGAGAAAAGAGCTCTCCGGCAGGCTGAAATCTGCCGGGGAAATTCCCTCCCGGAGGGGGAAATCGACGCCATCGTCACCGACATCGAGCTGGACATCATCTCCATCACCATCATCATCATCTCCATCATCATCACCGCCGTCTCCACCACTGCACATCGTCACCGCTGTAACAATTAGGGTTGGATCTTGATTGTTTGATAGGGGAAACTCTCCCGATATTGATTTCTACTTGTTATTGATGCTATTGAGTGAAACCATTGAACCAAGGTTTATGTTCAGATTGTTATTCATCATCATATCACCTCTGATCATGTTCCATATGATGTCTCGTGAGTAGTTCGTTTAGTTCTTGAGGACATGGGTGAAGTCTAAATGTTAGTAGTGAATTATGTTGGGTAATATTCAATGTTATGATATTTAAGTTGTGGTGTTATTCTTCTAGTGGTGTCATGTGAACGTCGACTACATGATACTTCACCTTTATGGGCCTAGGGGAATACATCTTGTACTCGTTTGCTAATTGCGGGGTTGCCGGAGTGACAGAAACCTAAACCCCCGTTGGTATACCGATGCAGGAGGGATAACAGGATCTCAGAGTTTAAAGTTGTGGTTAGATTTATCTTAATTACTTTCTTGTAGTTGCGGATGCTTGCAAGGGGTATAATCACAAGTATGTATTAGTCCTAGGAAGGGCGGTGCATTAGCATAGGTTCACCCACACAACACTTATCAAAACAATGAAGATTAATCAGCTATATGAAGCGAAAGCACTAGACTAAATACCCGTGTGTCCTCAAGAACGTTTGGTCATTATAAGTAAACAAACCGGCTTGTCCTTTGTGCTAAAAAGGATTGGGCCACTCGCTGCAATTATTTCTCTCGCACTTTACTTACTCGTACTTTATTCATCTGCTACACTAAAACCCCCTGAATACTTGTCTGTGAGCATTTACAGGGAACCCTTCATCGAAACTGCTTGTCAACACCTTCTGCTCCTCGTTGGGATCAACATTCTTACTTATCGAAAATACTACGATACACCCCCTATACTTGTGGGTCATCAGTAGCGAAGGTCGAGGTGCCCGCGTGGAAGCGAGCTCGACGCCTCCTTCTTCACCTCCTTCTTCACCGATGTCGTCCTTCTCATCGGTGCAGAGGAGCTGCCTCGCGGTCCGGCGCGGGCTGTTGGACCCGGACGAACCGGATCGAGAAGCGCCCGATGCCGCCCATGCCGGTGCGCGCGCAGGCGGCACCGCCATGCGCTGCGCCTGCGGGGAGTAGAGCGGCCAGCGAGGCAGATCGCCGTCGATCCGCAGCAGGTAGATGTACGCCGCGAGCGTCCTGCCGATGTCGCGGCCATACCACCAGCTCCGTCGGCCAGTGCGGTTGAACCGCCCGACATCAAGGCTGGCGGACTTGGCCACCTCGATGTCGCGCTCTTGCTGGCAGACGCTGCGCCATTCCGGGCTGGTCGGTGCCCACTCGAGGCGATGGCGCTCCTCCAGCGGCATCTGCAAGCTCAGAACTTGGCGACCTTATAACTTTATGCAATGGTTAGACATTTATGTCTTAATGTAGTCCTAGGTAATCATGCAAATAGTCTTAGGAACAATCATTAGTTTTTTTAGCATGAGAATATGGCTACACCTATTGTCGTTGCCTAATCGACGGTATCTCGGAGGAGGGATCCTCACGAGGGGGAAAAGAAGTAGGGGCCATAGGGCGGAGAGCACTTGGGACGGTGGTACGCGATTTACCCAGCTTCGGAACACCTGCTCGATGACAGGGCCTACTGCTGCTTGTTGATAGCGTGTATGCACACGTCCGTTGGGAACCCCAAGAGGAAGGTGTGATGCGTATAGAAGCAAGTTTTCCCTCAGTAAGAAACCAAGGTTATCGAACCAGTAGGAGCCAAGAAGCACGTTGAAGGTTGATGGCGGCGGAGTGTAGTGCGGCGCAACACCGAGGATTCCGGCGCCAACGTGGAACCTGCACAACACAACCAAATTACTTTGCCCCAACGTGACAGTGAGGTTGTCAATCTCACCGGCTTGCTGTAACAAAGGATTAGATGTATAGTGTGGAAGATGATTGTTTGCAGAAAACAGTAAAACAAGTATTGCAGTAGATTGTATTCGATGTAAAAGAATGGACCGGGGTCCACAGTTCACTAGAGGTGTCTCTCCCATGAGAAATAGCATATTGGGTAAACAAATTACGAGTTGGGCAATTGACAAATAAAGAGAGCATAACAATGCACATACATGATATGATGAGTAGTGTGAGATTTAATTGGGCATTACGACAAAGTACATAGACCGCTATCCAGCATGCATCTATGCCTAAAAAGTCCACCTTCAGGTTATCATCCGAACCCCTTCCAGTATTAAGTTGCAAACAACAGACAATTCATTAAGTATGGTGCGTAATGTAATCAACAAATACATCCTTAGATATAGAATTGATGTTTTATCCCTAGTGGCAACAGTACATCCACAACCTTAGAGGTTGTTGTCACTCCCCCAGATTTAATGGAGACATGAACCCACTATCGAGCATAAGTACCCCCTCTTGGAGTTACAAGCAATGACTTGGCCAGAGCCTCTACTAGCAACGGAGAGCATGCAAGATCATAAACAACACATAGATAGATTGATAATCAACATAGCATAGTATTCATTATTCATCGGATCCCAACAAACACACATGTAGCTTTACAGATAGATGATCTTGATCATGTTAGGTAGCTCACAAGATCAGACAATGATAGCACAATGAGGAGAAGACGACCATCTAGCTACTGCTATGGACCCATAGTCCAGGGGTGAACTACTCACACATCAATCCGGAGGCGACCATGGCGGTGTAGAGTCCTCCGGGAGATGATTCCCCTCTCCGGCAGGGTGCCGGAGGCGATCTCCTGAATCCCCCGAGATGGGATTGGCGGCGGCGGCGGCGTCTCTGGAAGGTTTTTCGTATCGTGGCTCTCGGTAATGGGGCTATTATCGATGGAGGCTTAAGTAGGCGGAAGGGCGGAGTCGGGAGGCTCACGGGGGCCCCACACGCCAGGGCCGCGCGGGCCCCCCTAGGCCGCGCCGCCCTAGTGTGGCGGCGCCCCGTGGCCCCACTTCGTCTCCCCCTAGGTCTTCTGGAAGCTTCGTGGAAAAATAGGCCCCTGGGCGTTGATTTCGTCCAATTCCGAGAATATTTCCTTACTAGGATTTCGAAACCAAAAACAGCGAGAAAACAACAACTGGCTCTTCGGCATCTCGTTAATAGGTTAGTGCCGGAAAATGCATAAATATGACATATAATGTGTATAAAACATCTGAGTATCATCATAAAAGTAGCATGGAACATAAGAAATTATAGATACGTTTGAGACGTATGAAGCATCCCCAAGCTTAGTTCCTACTCGTCCCGAGTAGGTAAACGATAACAAAGATAATTTCTTAGTGACAATGCTACCAACATAATCTTGATCAATACTATTGTAAGCACATGTAATGAATGAAGCGATTTGAAACAATGGTAGATGTAATGAGTAAACAACTGAATCATATAGCAAAGACTTTTCATGAATAGTACTTTCAAGACAAGCATCAATAAGTCTTGCATAAGAGTTAACTCATAAAGCAATAGTTTCATAGTAAAGGCATTGAAGCAACACAAAGGAAGATTAAGTTTCAGCGGTTGCTTTCAACTTGTAACATGTATATCTCATGGATATTGTCAACATAAAGTAATATAACAAGTGCAATATGCAAGTATGTAGGAATCAATGCACAGTTAACACAAGTGTTTGCTTTTTGAGATAGAAGGAAATGGGTAAACTGACTCAACAATAAAAGTAGAAGAAAGGCCCTTCACAGAGGGAAGCATGGATTGCTATATTTGTGCTAGAGCTTTTATTTTGAAAACAAGAAACAATTTTGTCAACGGTAGTAATAAAGCATATGTGTTATGTAAATTATATCCTACAAGTTGCAAGCCTCATGCATAGTATACCAATAGTGCCCGCACCTTGTCCTAATTAGCTTGGATTTACATGGATTATCATAGCATAGCACATGTTTCAACCAAGTGTGACAAAGGGGTACCTCTATGCCGCTCTGTACAAAGGTCTAAGGAGAAAGCTCGCATTGGATTTCTCGCTTTTGATTATTCTCAACTTAGACATCCATACCGGGACAACATAGACAACAGATAATGGACTCCTCTTTAATGCATAAGCATTCAACAACAAATAATATTCTCATAGGAGATTGAGGTTTGTTGTCCAAACTGAAACTTCCACCATGGATCATGGCTTTAGTTAGCGGCCCAATGTTCTTCTCTAACAATATGCATACTCAAACCATTTGATCATGATAAATCACTCTTACTTTAGACAAGACGAACATGCATAGCAACTCACATGATATTCAACAAAGAAATAGTTGATGGCGTCCCCAGGAACATGGTTATCGCTCAACAAGCAACTTATAAGAGATAAGATGCATAAGTACATATTCAATACCACAATAGTTTTTAAGCTATTTGTCCCATGAGCTATATATTGTAAAGATAAAGAATGGAAATTTTAAAGGTAGCACTCAAGCAATTTACTTTGGAATGGCGGAGAAATACCATGTGGTAGGTAGGTATGGTGGACACAAGTGGCATAGTGTTTGGCTCAAGGATTTTGGATGCATGAGAAGTATTCCCTCTCGATACAAGGTTTAGGCTAGCAAGGTTGTTTGAAGCAAACTCAAGTATGAACCGGTACAGACAAAACTCACATAAAAGACATATTGAAAGCATTATAAGACTCTATACCGTCTTCCTTGTTGTTCAAACTCTCACTAGAAAATATCTAGACTTAGAGAAACCAAACATGCAAACCAGATTTTAGCAAGCTCTATGTATTTCTTCATTAATAGGTGCAAAGTATATGATGCAAGAGCTTAAACATGAGCACAACAATTGCCAAGTATCACATTATTCAAGATATTATACCAATTACCACATATAGCACTTTCCGTTTCCAACAATTTAACGAAGCAGTTCAACCTTCGCCATGAATATTATGAGTAAAGCTAAGGACATATTTGTCCATATGCAACAGCGGAGCGTGTCTCTCTCCCACACAATGAATGCTAGGATCCAACTTTATTCAAACAAAACAAAAATAAAATAAAATAGACGCTCCAAGTAAAGTACATAAGATGTGACGGAATAAAAATATAGTTTCACTAGAGGAACCTGATAATGTTGTCGATGAAGAAGGGGATGCCTTGGGCATCCCCAAGCTTAGACGCTTGAGTCTTCTTGAAATATGCAGGGGTGAACCACCGGGCATCCCCAAGCTTAGAGCTTTCACTCTCCTTGATCATATTGTATCATCCTCCTCTCTTGACCCTTGAAAACTTCCTCCACACCAAACTCGAAACAAACTCATTAGAGGGTTAGTGCATAATCAAAAATTTCACATGTTCAGAGGTGACACAATCATTCTTAACACTTCGGACATTGCACAAAGCTACTGAAAGTTAATGGAACAAGGAAATCCATCTAACATAGCAAAACGAGGCAATGTGAAATAAAAGGCAGAATCTGTCAAAACAGAACAGTCCGTAAAGACGTATTTTTAGAGGCACCAGACTTGCTCAAATGAGAAAACTTAAAACTAATGAAAGTTGCGTACATATCCGAGGATCACGCACGTAAATTGGCATAATTTTCTGAGTTACCTACAGAGAATTCAACCCAAATTCGTGACAGCAAGAAAATCTGTTTCACGCACAGTAATCCAAATCTAGTATCATCCTTCGATTAGAGACTTTACTTGGCACAACAATGCAATAAAACTAAGATAAGGAGAGGTTGCTACAGTAGTAACAACTTCCAAGACTCAAATATAAAACAAAAATACTGTAGTAAAATGATGGGTTGTCTCCCATAAGCGCTTTTATTTAACGCCTTTCAGCTAGGCGCGGAAAGTGTACATCAAGTGTTATCAAGAGATGAAGCATTGACATTCTTACCAGGGGTTTTGCTACCCTTCTTACTCTTTGGTTTAGGGAATATATGATGGCATCCAGGTATGGAGGAACTTAGAGTGCCTCTTTCCACATCTATGATTGCTCCGAAGAGGTTTAGCAGGGATCTTCCAAGTGTGATTCGTCCTGTACCTACACATTCAATAACGAGATAATCAGTGGATACCGTTTTTCCAAGAAGGTTTGTGAATACTCCTTCAGCTATTCCCTTGGGAATTATAATAGAGTTATCAACGAGAATTATTCCTTCCCCTCCTTTGGTAAGTCCCCAGAGTGTCAAAGATTTATAAATACTTTCAGGCATAAGGCAAAATTCAGTCATAATATCACAACGGGCATCAAAAAATTTACCATCAATAGTAACTTTAATAGTGGGGTCCCACATTGAGGGTTTAGAGTTTATTGGAACATAATCAAAGTGCTCACAAATCCGACCATACCCTTCTTTTAAGCAAGATACATTTGTCTCAAGGGTGTTTAATCTATTATAAATACTAACAAGGGATGGATCATAATTAGTGGAACTAGATGATGCAACCAATTTCTTTATGGCATTAAAAGCTTGATCTCCATCACAATGAAGGAAATCTCCTCCCACTACAGCATCTAAGGCATATCTATAACGAAGAATAAGCCCAAAATAAAAATTACTAAGAAGCAAACTTAGCGTCATTTTAGGTTCAGTTTTACTATAAGAATCAAAAATTCTAGACCAAGCTTCTTTAAAACTCTCTTCCCCTCCTTGTTTAAAAGTGAAAATCAATTCCTCACGTGATAGAGTAACGACTACAGGACTAGTCATAATAAAAATAAGGTAAATAGTAACTATTTTTTTTTGTGTTTTTAATATAGCAAACAAGATAGTAAATAAAGTAAAACTAGCAACTAATTTTTTTGTGTTTTATTTTAGTGCAGCAAACAAAGTAGTAAATAAAAGTAAAGCAAGACAAAAACAAAGTAAAGAGATTGGAGGTGGAGACTCCCCTTGCAGCGTGTCTTGATCTCCCCGGCAACGGCGCCAGAAAAAGAGCTTGATAGCGTGTATGCACACGTCCGTTGGGAACCCCAAGAGGAAGGTGTGATGCGTATAGAAGCAAGTTTTCCCTCAGTAAGAAACCAAGGTTATCGAACTAGTAGGAGCCAAGAAGCACGTTGAAGGTTGATGGCGGCGGAGTGTAGTGCGGCGCAACACCAGGGATTCCGGCGCCAACGTGGAACATGCACAACACAACCAAATTACTTTGCCCCAACGTGACAGTGAGGTTGTCAATCTCACCGGCTTGCTGTAACAAAGGATTAGATGTATAGTGTGGAAGATAATTGTTTGCAGAAAATAGTAAAACAAGTATTGCAGTAGATTGTATTCGATGTAAAAGAATGGACCGGGGTCCACAGTTCACTAGAGGTGTCTCTCCCATGAGAAATAGCATATTGGGTAAACAAATTACAGTTGGGCAATTGACAAATAAAGAGAGCATAACAATGCACATACATGATATGATGAGTAGTGTGAGATTTAATTGGACATTACGACAAAGTACATAGACCGCTATCCAGCATGCATCTATGCCTAAAAAGTCCACCTTCAGGTTATCATCCGAAGCCCTTCCAGTATTAAGTTGCAAACAACAGACAATTGCATTAAGTATGGTGCGTAATGTAATCAACAAATACATCCTTAGATATAGAATTGATGTTTTATCCCTAGTGACAACAGTACATCCACAACCTTAGAGGTTGTTGTCACTCCCCCAGATTTAATGGAGACATGAACCCACTATCGAGCATAAGTACCCCCTCTTGGAGTTACAAGCAATGACTTGGCCAGAGCCTCTACTAGCAACGGAGAGCATGCAAGATCATAAACAACACATAGATAGATTGATAATAACCATAGCATAGTATTCATTATTCATCGGATCCCAACAAACGCACATGTAGCTTTACAGATAGATGATCTTGATCATGTTAGGCAGCTCACAAGATCAGACAATGATAGCACAATGAGGAGAAGACGACCATCTAGCTACTGCTATGGACCCATAGTCCAGGGGTGAACTACTCACACATCAATCCGGAGGCGACCATGGCGGTGTAGAGTCCTCCGGGAGATGATTCCCCTCTCCGGCAGGGTGCCGGAGGCGATCTCCTGAATCCCCCGAGATGGGATTGGCGGCGGTGGTGTCTCTGGAAGGTTTTTCGTATCGTGGCTCTCGGTACTAGGGCTATTATGGACGGAGGCTTAAGTAGGCGGAAGGGCGGAGTCAGGAGGCTCACGGGGGCCCCACACGCCTGGGCCGCGCCGCCCTAGTGTGGCGGCGCCCCGTGGCCCCACTTCGTCTCCCCTTAGGTCTTCTGGAAGCTTCGTGGAAAAATAGGCCCCTGGGCATTGATTTCGTCCAATTCCGAGAATATTTCCTTACTAGGATTTCTGAAACCAAAAATAGAAGAAAACAGCAACTGTCTCTTCGGCATCTCGTTAATAGGTTAGTGCCGGAAAATGCATAAATATGGCATATAATGTGTATAAAACATGTGAGTATCATCATAAAAGTAGCATGGAACATAAGAAATTATAGATACGTTTGAGACGTATCACTTGTCTGGTATTATCTGGGCGCTTTCGCGTTGTTACAATGAGTTGTTGTTCTGCCTCTAGGGCTCCCAGGATCCGGCTTATAAAGACGCACGGATCTAGGGTTTACACGGAGAGTCCTAGCCGGAATACAAGTCGCCTAACTACGGTACAAAGTCTTGCCGTGTACGTCAAGGATCCGCCTTCCCTCTTAGTACGTACTGGACCCGGATACTTCATGGGCCTTCACGGATCCGGCCTCCTTCGTAGGTCGGTGGGAATCCGGCTCCTTGCTCCTGGGCTGGACTTCATCCTTCAGGATCAACAGCAACTGGGCCGCCCGACGGGCCACATGCCACGTCACCTACTATGGGCCACCCGGGCTTGCCGGATCTAGGCCATGCCGTTGATATACCCATAAAGTATACCCACAACAGTAGCCCCCGAAGTTCTCCGAGATTCATCATTCCTCCGACTCCTTTCAGCTCGGATCCGAAGAGAATCTCGAAGAGCTTCAAAACTTCACTTGTTTCCGGCTTCAACGATCCGGAAATCTTCTTTTCTTCTAACTTGGTAATGCAACGGAAATTTCACTTTTCCCGCGCACAACTTCCTTTTCCCCGCGCTAAATTTTCGGAGATCCGAATCTTTATCCGGAAATTTCGGGAGTGCATAGTTAAATCACCTCCACGTTGTTTTACCGCTTGTTGACCTAAGACACGTGTCGATCATCCGTCGGTGTGACTGTTCCGTTTCCACCGTTAGATCCGAATCACGAATCTCCGCGTGAGGTCTATAAATACCCCCCCTCCCGCGCGGTAACTTAGCATTCTTTCACCGCTCCTCCACCACTTCATCTTCCTCCTCGCGCCGCGCCGCCCGCCGAATCTGATCTCCGGCGAGCTTCCGAACTGAGAACTTCGCGTGCCGCCGTTCCAAGCCCCTCCTCGAACCGAGTTCGCCACGGTTGATCGGGAAACTTCTCCGCCGCCGATCCATGGTCTTTGGAGGCCTAGAACCGCAAGTCCGTCGACCTCCATCTCACCGGAGCTTCGCCGGACCGCCGCGCCATTGACGGTACGTGCACCGGCCTCGTAGAAGAAGAAGTAGATTAGTGTAGATTCCGGGTTCTCAACTTAGTTTGCATGGGTGCAGCCGGAAGCATGTTGCACGGTTCTCCGCATTGTACTGGTAGTTCTCCGAGTAGCCCGGAACCCAGCACTGTGGAACCAATTTGCCCGGATCCCATTGCATATCTGCCACCGTTCGTTTCCGACATTAGGCTTGCTCAACCTTTCTCCGCCTCTTCCAGTACCGCATTAGGCCGGATTCCAACTGCTCAAGAGCTCCAAGAAGAACTCCAAGGCCAAGCTAGAATGGCAGCGAAAGTCCAGGAGGCGGAAAACAAGAAAGCTTCCAAGGCCCGGAGTCGCGAGGGAGTGAGAGGCAAATGGTGGCCCTGCGAGACCACCGATGCGGAGCTCAGAGAGCTCCAGAACGAGGGCATGATCTCCGAACATTGGAGTTTCATGCGCGACTCCGACATCCCCAAGCCCGACGCGGATGAACGAGTCATGACAAAGGCGTGGGTCGAGCGCGGTCTATCGCTCCCCTGTTCGGAGTTTTTTCCCTCCGTCCTCAACACATATGGGCTCCAGCCCCACAACATCTGCCCAAACTCATACCTCCTGCTCTCCAACTTCGCAACTCTCTGTGAAGGGCATCTTGGGATCCGACCAGATGTCAGATTGTGGCAATTTTTCTTCGAAGTAAAGAAAGAAACAAAGGACAAGGCTATCCTGAACTGCGGGAGCATGACCTTCATGCTCCGACGTGGCCGTATGTATCCGCCTCACGACTCCCACGCAATTTATGGAATTGATACACCATTTAATTGATATCATTTAGCAAAATGAAACACAGCATATGCATCCATCTTTCGGCTCGAGAATTTTGTCCGGTACTGGAATGCCGGATGGTTCTACGTGAAGAATGCTTCAGTTCCGAATGTCCACGACGGACTCCCCCCCTTCAGTAACTCCCCTCCAGAAGAACTTGCTAGCTGGAGCTTTATCCCCTCGCTCGCCCAAACCCCTATCTTGGAGAAGGCAGCCCGGAGGATTTCTTGGTTGGTCCACGACGGACTAACCGGAGCCCAGCTAACCTTGAGCTGGTTTTACCGGAGAATCCAGCCTCTCCGCTACAACGCACGCAAGATGTGCGAGTACACGGGGGTGGACGATCCTCTCCGGGTAACGCGCCACGATCTTCCGGCTGAATCTCTGAAAAGGAGATTCAAGACGCTGGTGATGGTAGGCCGGGGCCAGCCGGTCCCGGAACTGATCAAAGACATCAACACCAACGACAAATGTCCTCCGGTAAGCCCTTGTTCCTTCGACGTTCTTCAGCTTCCAATTTTTTTATAGCATATTTGAACTTGTTCTCCTAACCTTCCTCATAGCTCGATACTTTGGCGGAGGAAGATCTACGCGCAATACTCCGAGTACCCGTCAGTGGTGACGCGGCGGAGGAGGATCCGGAAGACCCTGAGGAGGAAGAGGTGCATGCGCCCCGAAAGGCTGCCCCTCGACCTTCGAAGCGTCCCCGCGCTAAAGTTTCCGGCCCTGAAGCCGGAGGCAGCAGCGAGGCCTCCGCCAAGAAACCCAAAGTGACCAAGCCGCCTCCGCTCGATTCCAAGAAGGCGGAACGCGAGCGCCTTAAGCTGCTGACAACAACATGGAAGCGCTCTTGTCCCAACATTCCGGGAGCGGCGTAAGTTTCCGGGTATCGTGCGTTTTTCATCTTAGTGAACTTCGTTACTTATGTGTTTCCTTCGCATGCTTGCAGGATTCCGAGTACCACCACCGCGCGGACCAGCGCCCAAGAGCCTATCACCAAATATATGACAAAGAAGTCACCCGCCGTTGGTCCCGCGACGCCAGCTCCACCCAGCATCCCCTTACCTACTCCACAGCCATCTCCCCCTCCCGCGGATCAATCTCCAGCAGTCCAGCTCCTGCTGCATCCACTCCACCGGAAATAATTCCGGTTAGCAGCGGCAGAGTGGGCGGAGAAAGTTCCGGCGACAAAGGCCCTGCCCCTGAAGAAACTGAAGCAGAAGTCCGTGAAGAGGCAGAAGTCACTTTTTCCGGCAAAGCTGCAGCTGCAACTGGTGATATGGTCGTCTTCCCCAGAATTTCGGAGATCCGGCTGATCTTACCTCCACCCCCAAAGCCTATGCCACCAAGTTTTTCAACAAACTAACTGAGGCGGAAAAGTGGGAGTTGGAGCAAGATCTGCTCAACTCAATGCTTAACAATGCCTGGGGCAAACCCGACGCCGAGATGTCGGAAATCCAAAACTTCAAGAAGGAGACATGCCAATTCCTTGACAAGCTCATCTGCAAACGAAAGGTACCTCCCCAGTAGCCCCCAAGTATTTAGGCGGAAACTCACTTAGTTAGCGTCTAGATACTTAGAGAAAAAATTCAAACTGAGGGAAAAATTAAATGTCGTGGTAGCCCCCAAGCATTATGGCGGAAATTTTTTCCGGCAACAATGCTTCAGAAAGACTTAACCATAAAGAAGATGTGGAACTTACTCCTGCACTGGCTGGATTTTCAGGAACAGCAGGCTTTACACTATGAATTGCACAAGAATATTGCTCTTCAGCGCCGCGTTACCCTCAGCCAGGCGGAAAAAATTCAAAATTTCAAAGAGGAGAATGCGGATCTGAAGAAGCAGCTATTGGAAGCTCAAGGTTAGTTTCCGACGCTCCTTTTGCTTGCGAGTTTCTTCCGCATTCCAAATTATGTTTACATATCTTTTTAGCAGGTGCATCCTCATCTCTTGCTGCGGCCTCTTCCGAGCTGGAAACCTTGTGTACCTCCCAAAAAAATCTTGAGGCAAAGCTTGCCGAGGCGGAGAAATCGCTCACTGAGAAAAACTCGGAGCTTATTGATACGTCCAAAACGTATCTACTTTCCCGAACACTTTTGCTATTGTTTTGCCTCTAATTTATGTATTTTGGATGCAACTAACACGGACTAACGCTGTTTTCAGCAGAACTCTTCTGGTGTCTCGTTTTTGTGCAGAAATCCAACTTTCAGGAAAATCCTCGGAAATTATGCGAAAGGTCCTATTTTTCCAGAAGACTGACGGAGCCAGAAGGGCAAGCCAGGTGGAGGCCCGAGGGCCCCACACCCTAGGGCGGCGCGGCCCAGGAGGGGGGCGCGCGGCCCTACCGCGTGGCCCCCTCGGCCGGCCTCCGACACCCTCCTTTGGACTACTTAACGCCTTCGACCTAAAAACGCACGAGAGATAAGTCGAAGTCGCCAGAAACCCTCCAGAACGCCGCCGCATCGCGAAACCCCGTCTCGGGGACCAGAAGTCTCTATTCTGGCACTCCGCCGGGACGGGGAATTGGAGGAGATCATCGCCGCCATCACCACCGACGCCTCTCCATCGACCAGCAATGTTTCCCCCATCCATGTGTGAGTAATTCCCCCGCTGTAGGCTGAAGGGGATGGTAGGGATTGGATGAGATTGGTCATGTAATAGCATAAGATTGTTAGGGCATAGTGCCTAGTGTCCGTAATTGTTACTTTGATGATATTGTTGCAACTTGTTATGCTTAATGCTTGTCACTAGGGCCCGAGTGCCATGATCTCAGATCTGAACATGTTATTATTTCATCATGATATGCATTGTTTTATGATCTTACCTGCAAGTTGTATACACATGTCGCTGTCCGGAACCAAAGGCCCCGAAGTGACAGAAATCGGGACAACCGGAGGGGATGGCGGTGATGTGAGGATCACATGTGTTCACGGAGTGTTAATGCTTTGCTCCGTTACTCTATTAAAAGGAGTACCTTAATATCCAGTAGATTCCCTAGAGGCCCGGCTGCCACCGGCTGGTAGGACAAAAGATGTTGTGCAAGTTTCTCATTGCGAGCACGTACGACTAAATATGAAACACATGCCTATGGATTGCTTTGTACTTGGACACTGTTTTATTATTATCTGCAAATGCCCTGCTTTGATTGTTACATGAGTTTCTCTCATCCATGCAACGCCCGTCATCCATCCATGTGCCTACAATATTTTAATCATGTTGTTTACTATAATCACTACTGCTGTCTCTGTTACTCTGCTGCTGTTATTTCACTACTGCTACTGCTATAAATTGTTACTACTAATAAACTCTTGCGAGCAAGTCTGTTTCCAGGTGCAGCTGAATTGACAACTCCGCTGTTAAGGCTTTCAAGTATTCTTTGTCTCCCCTTGTGTCGAATCGATAAATTGGGTTTTACTTCCCGCGAAGACTGTTGCGATCCCCTATACTTGTGGGTTATCAAGACTATTTTCTGGCGCCGTTGCCGGGGAGCATAGCTTTATTTGGAAGTTCACTTGGATTGATATTGTTCTCTGCAAATTCTCCATCATGGGTAAATATCGCGATCCTAAAGTCGCCATATTACCATCCACTAGAAGAAAAGGTACAACTCTGAGTACCTCTGCTGGTCTTGATTCACCATCTGTGATAAGTCAACTTGTTTCACCGCCGCAAGCTTCACTTGCTGGTACTTCTGCTGAATCTGAAAACTCTTATAATATTGATAATGTTTCTGCTGTGCTTGATGATAGTGGTTCATTGGGATCTTTTCTAGATGCTACAATTGCTAGGTCTAGACAAATTGAAAATGCTTGAAACTCCTAATGCTACTACACCTGTTAGTTCACCTGAGTCTGTTGATTATTCTAGTGATGATCCTGATGAGGATTATGTGGAGCTTAATGATGATTTTATTGATAAATGCAATTCTATTACTGATGCAAGTAAAATTTAAAAGTTTCTCGCACAACATACTGTTAGATATAAGCTATCTCCTGATCCTAAATTTGCCACATCTCCTATAAACATTAAGGATAAAGATTATGATTTTTCTCTTGATCTATCTCATATAGTTATTGTTGAGAAAACACCCTTTGTGGTACTGAAAAAGAAAGTGCTGTAGAACACATGATTGAACTTTCTTCTATGAGTAGCTTGTTTTCTGATGATATCAAGATGCGTACTTATTTTGTTGCTAAAATTTTTCCTTTCTCATTAAAGGATGATGCTAAAACTTGGTATAATAATTTTCCTCCTGGTTCTATTAAAAGTCCAACTGATTTGCGTGATGTTTTCTTTCGAAAATACTTTCCTGCTAGTGCTCAACATATTGCTTTGCAGAGAATTTATAGATTTGACCAGGAAGATGGAGAGAAATTGCCTGAGGCTTGGGCAAGATTTTGTTCTCTTATCAAAGCTCGACCTGGACATGATCTGGAAAAGAATGATCTACTTGATATATTTTATAGTGGACTAACCATTGAGTCTAGGGCATATTTGGATAGTTGTGCTTGGTTGTGTTTTCAGGAAAAGGACTCCAGACGAAGCTGAAGAATTATTGGCTAAAATAGGCCGGAATCATGATGATTGGTCTACACCTGAACCAACTCCGACGCCGATATTGAAGAAGATGGGTTTGATTAAATTAAATGATGAAGATATGAGGGAAGCCAAGAAGTCTCTTAAGGAGAAAGGTATTAAATCCGAAGATGTGAAGAACTTACCTCCCATAGAAGATCTATGTAAGATAACTTCCCCTTCATCCATGATTGAGGTAAACTCCCTTCAACGCTTTACTAGGGAAGATATTCCATATTCAAAACCTCTTGCTCAAGGCTTAGATGAGTTTGATAATTATATTGTTAAGCAAGAAAAATTCAATATGAGAGTAGAGAATCATTTAATGGAAAATTCTCAAGCTATTAGTGAATTGCATGATATTGTGGAGAGAACCTCCAATGATGTTAAGATGGTTGTTAAACATTTTCATATGATTCAAACTCAAATTGATCAACTAACTAAAGTGCAAAGTGACTTGTTAAAAAATAATTCTAAAGAGAAACATGCTTATGAAGTAACAACTAGAGGCGGTGTTTCTACCCAGGATCCTCTATATCATGAAGGGCACCCCAAAAGAGTTGAACAAGATTCTCAACGAACTAAAGAAATTAGTGCACCTTCAAATAAAAAGAAGAAGAAACATAAAAATGTTGTAGAATCCTCTGAACCTGTTAATGATCCTAATAGTATTTCTATTTCTGATGCTGAAACTGAAAGTGGTAATGAACATGATAAAGATAATGATAAGAATGATGCTTCTGATAAAGAAGAGGTTGAAGATGAACCTGAAAAGCATGCTAAAAATAAAAAGTATAATAAAGAAGATTTTATTGCTAAGAAACATGGTAATGAAAGAGAACCATGGGTTCAAAAGCAAATGCCTTTTCCTGCTAAGAAACTAAAATCAAAGGAAGAAGAACACTATAATAAATTTTGCGATTGGATGAAACCTTTATTCTTGCAAATCCCTTTGACTGATGCTATTAAATTGCCTCCTTATTCAAAGTATATGAAAGATATTGTCACTAACAAACGGAAAATTCCTAATGAGGAGATTTCCACTATGCTTGCTAATTACTCTTTCAATGGCAAAGTTCCAAAGAAGTTGGGCGACCCAGGTATACCTACTATTCCTTGTTCTATTAAGAATAATTATGTTAGAACTGCTCTATGTGATTTGGGAGCCGGTGTTAGTGTTATGCCTTTTTCTCTTTACAAGAGACTTCATTTAGACAAGTTGATACCTACTGATATATCTTTGCAAATGGCTGATAAATCTACTGCTATTCCTGTTGGTATATGTGAGGATGTTCATGTTCAAGTTACTACTAATTGCTTGATATTAACTGATTTTGTTGTGTTGGAAATGCCTGAAGATGATAATATGTCTATTATTCTTGGGAGACCTTTTCTTAACACCGCAGGGGCTGTTATTGATTGCAATAAAGGAAAAGTTACTTTCAATGTGGATGACAAGGAGCATACCGTCTATTTCCCCAAGAGGATTGATAAAGTATGTGGAGTTAATACTATTTCTAATATGAGAACTATCAAAGTTGGGACTATTGATTGTCCTATATATGAGCCTAAAGAAGGATATCAAAATCTTATGATTGGATCCATATCAATTCAATACAAGGTAACATGATTGATTTGAGGTTTATTTCTTCATATGTTATGTAAAATTTATTTGGTGACAAGACTTGATCAACCTTGTTAACAAATTCATTTTATATGCATAGAGGAGTTAAACAACATCTCTTTCTTCCTCCACTTGTTCTACTTGCTGTAGCACTTTTGATTTGCAAAGTTCTTTAGTCAATTAGAGATTTCAAAATCTTTTCCTGTCCAGTAATAATAAATTAATACCCAGAAATGTGCATTTTTCAAAGTTTTCAAAAATTCACAAAAATTATACCGTTGGTCCTATTTTTCGAAGAGACACCTGGGAACACCTGGGGATGACCAGTGGGGCACCCCAGGGTGGCACCCCACAGGCTGGCGCGGCCAGCAAGGGGGGCGCGCCACCCTGGCGTGTGGGCCCCCCTTTGCCCCACTTTTTCATCTCTTCCTCCCACACTCTTCTCTCTCCCGAAAAAGCTCGCACCAGTTTCCTCCCACTCGCGTTTCTGCTCAAGAACTCCAAATTTTTCGATCTCTTTGCTCAGCCCAGATTTCTTGCTGAAATTTGGCACATTTGCTCCATGGTATGTGGCTCCTCCAATGATCCAAGTAGAATTTTGTTTGGTTGAGTATATCTTGAATATTTTGCTGTTGTAGGTAACATGTTTAGTGAGCTTGCATGCTTGTTCTATGATGAAAAAACTAGTTTTGATGCATGATTAGTACTCTAGCAAGTTCCTATAGTAGTTTCCCTCAATTATATGTCACCAAATCAAATTTTATATTGATTGTTGAAAAATTTCAGAAAATGGAGTGGACTAGACATCAACTAAACCAACAAGAATTGGTAGTGCAACAAGTCATGAGAGTTCACCGGGAAGAGGGAGTGTACCCCTCTTACTACCCATGCACTGACTTCATGAGAAGTGCAGGAATCTTGGGAGATGTTCAGAATCTAATTTCTCGTGCAGGGTTGGATGATTTTGTTGATGATGAACCATGCCAATATGCCAAATTGACTATGTCTGTAGTGCAGGACTTTGAATTCAATTGGTCTCAATCTAACCCCATGGTTCGGTACAAAATCTATAACAAAACTGTCAACTTGCCTTTCGTTGATTTTTGTGCAGCCATTAGAGTGCCGCAATGGGGATCGTGCGAGAAGATGAGGGGATCGCCGCAAGAGCTCTTGAATCTCTACAAGATGATTTGTCATGGAAGAAGCTTCTCAGAGGATAGTGGAAAAATTAGTAGCATTCAACTCCCAACTATACGCTACTTTGCCTACTTCATTACCAAATGCGTTCTTGCTAGAAGGAATGGAAGTAAGCTATCTATTCAGGATTTAGCCTTTCTAGCTGTTGCATTACAAGGTGATAGGACTTATAATTTGGGAGCTTTGATAGCATATAGACTTGCTACTAACCGTGAGAAGGGAGGAATTTGTGGAGATCTCATCGCCTCCCGTTTATTAGCTATGCATGGAGTAGAACCTCACCATCTTGATATTCCGCTCTCCGTAGAGAAACTTGACATAGTCTCCATGATTAAACATGAATTTGTCTCTGATTCATCTAACTTGAGTAACCTGTCTTACAACATAACATTTTATAAGAAAACTTGGAGAACAACTAAGAAAACTGAAAAACTAGTAGGATTGCCTGCGCCTGTTCTATTTAACCTTGATTCCAGGGAGGAATGGTCAGTCAATGTATATTTGGAGGGAGATGGCCAGCATGCAAGAGGCGGCACGGAGGAGGCCGAGGAACCCCTCGACTCATCCGATGCAGCAAGTTCTTCGCATCAACATTTTGGGCATGTGGAGCCTTCATCCTTTCCTTCTGCACCGGGACCTTATTATGACTACGCCATGTACGATCCACCGGCGTGGAACCCTGACCCTCGCTGGGATTGATCTCCACTTAGGCCAAAAGCCTAAGCTTGGGGGGAGGTATACCGGCATCACTCATTCTTTGCATACTATGGTTGCTGGATACTTGTATATACTTTTTTAGTTTCTTTAAGTGGTTTTCTAATGAGAGGGAGATGATATTTGGGGAAGTGCTGCCTGAAAACAGATTCTGGACTGTCACCATAAAAATTCTCAAAAACAGCCAGAGCGTTATTTTGCGAAGACAATTTTTGTGCATGTTCCCCAGGTTGTTATCTAACTTTCATTAGTTGAACATTTTTCGATTTGAGCAGCGAAAGAATTTCTTAAAAATCGATTACTGTACTGCTGTCAAGTTTGACGAATTCCTGCTGCTTTGTGTTTATGTGACTTTTCTAGTTTTCATTTTCTAGTTTTTGCTTTGTTTCTTTCCTACAACACAAAAAGACCAAAAATATTTCGGTTGTTTCTCTTCACCATTTGCTTATTTTGGTTTCTTGCTTTTATTTTGCTTTATTTGCTATCGTTGGTTTGCTATAAGAAAATCCAAAAAGATTTTACTTTGTTTGCTTGTTTCCTTTCGTTCTTGTTCCCAATTCGAAAACACCAAAAATATTTGCTTTTCCTCTTTGGTTTTGTAAAGTTCATTATGAGTTCAATGGTCTTTGGTGGCTGGAGCGTGGTTTTCATTTCATATTATCCAAGCTACACAAGTGAAAGGCAATAATGACGATCTACGACAATTCGACTGTGGTGAGAGGCTGGTATGAACTCTATTTGTTTTCATTTTTTTACATATACTCATCCATGTGAGCATGCTTAGTTGGTTCATGTGAGGTATATGTCATTTAAGAAAGTCTAGTAGTTCATGATCTCTCATGTTTAGCTCCAGCTTTATTAATATGAGTAGCATGTCATAGATATTTGCTTGCATTGTTTTATTCATAAATAGGTATGACATTGTGGTATCCTCCTCTCGAATAATTCATTTGAATCGACTTGGCACATGCTCACGCATGCATATGACTGAACAAAAGTCAACTAAGCCTCGATGATTTAATTTGCTTCGCAGTTCTTGTATCACTTTTATGCCTCAGTTAATTTATTTTGCCGCAAGCATGATTATGACAGTTATTGCTCTCTTGATTGTCGCTCCCCAGTCTATTGCTAGCCTTCACTTGTACTGAGCGGGAACGCTGCTCGTGCCTCCAAACCCCTGAAAACCAAATTGTTCCAAAGTGTCCACCATAAATACCTATGCATGGCATTTCAAACCATTCCAAGTAAATTCTCACGCGCTACCTTTAAAACCTTCAAAATGCTTCTCAATTTGTGTAATGTTTATAGCTCATGAGGAAGTATGTGGTGTTTATCTTTCAACCTTGTCATTTACTCTTGACGGACTTTCATAAGGACTAGTGGCACATCCGCTTATCCAATAATTTTGCAAAAAGAGCTGGCAAAGGGTTCCCAGCCCCGATTAATCAAACTTCATTAATAATTCTCTTCACATGTTTTGCTCTGATTCATCAGTAAGCAACTTAATTTTACAAATAGACACTCCTCCATGGTATGAGATTGATGGAAGGCACCCGAGGATTCGGTTAGCCATGGCTTGTGTAAGCAAAGGTTGGGGGGAGTGTCACCCATAATAAAACTAAAATACATGTGTAAACAAAAGAGAAGAGGGATGATCTACCTTGCTGGTAGAGATAACGTCCTTCATGGGAGCCGCTCTTGAAAGTCTGGTTGGCGAGGTAGTTGGTGTACCCATTACCATTCGTTGACAACAACAAACACCTCTCAAAATAATTTTACTCCTGTTTTAAAAATGAAAAGCTCTAGCGCATGTTAATCCCTGCTTCCCTCTGTGAAGGGTCAATCTTTTACTCTTATGTTGTGTCTCCATCCTTTCTATGAGCACTTTCTTGAGAGCACGACTGTCATTCTTAGTATAATATGCTTGTCTCAGAATATTATTGATTGTGGTATAACTTTGATGCTTTTATCTTTGACAATCTCTATTTCTAGTCTTTCTATGAACTTCAGAGGTGCCTGAGCATTTATGTTTTGCTATTCAAATACAGGCAAGCGAGATACCACTCTATCATATCCTTTTATGAACATTGCAATCCTGCTTATAGACATGATTCATGATGCTTATTATTAATTGTTGGTACTTTTTCATGATTGGCATAGCTATTAGATGATCTTATTTGCATGTATCTTATTATGAACTGCCTAAGTGTTAGCCATATCATGAGAATATATACATCATATGAACAAATGTGTTCGTGAAAGTTCTTTTATCGCGTCGCTTGTTAATCGAATTGCTTGAGGACAAGCAATAAGCTAAGCTTGGGGGAGTTGATACGTCCAAAATGTATCTACTTTCCCGAACACTTTTGCTATTGTTTTGCCTCTAATTTGTGTATTTTGGATGCAACTAACACGGACTAACGTTGTTTTCAGCAGAACTGTTCTGGTGTCTCATTTTTGTGCAGAAATCCAACTTTCAGGAAAATCCTCAGAAATTATGCGAAAGGTCCTATTTTTCCAGAAGACTGACGGAGCCAGAAGGGCAAGCCAGGTGGAGGCCCGAGGGCCCCAAACCCTAGGGCGGCGCGGCCCTAGCGTGTGGCCCCCTCGGTCGGCCTCCGACGCCCTCCTTTGGACTACTTAACGCCTTCGACCTAAAAACGCACGAGAGAGAAGTCGAAGTTGCCAGAAACCCTCCAGAACGCCGCCACATCGTGAAACTCCGTCTCGGGGACCAGAAGTCTCTGTTCTGGCACTCCGCCGGGACGGGGAATTGGAGGAGATCATCACCGCCATCACCACCGACGCCTCTCCATCGACCAGCAATGTTTTCCCCATCCATGTGTGAGTAATTCCCCCGCTGTAGGCTGAAGGGGATGGTAGGGATTGTATGAGATTGGTCATGTAATAGCATAAGATTGTTAGGGCATAGTGCCTAGTGTCCGTAATTGTTACTTTGATGATATTGTTGCAACTTGTTATGCTTAATGCTTGTCACTAGGGCCCGAGTGCCATGATCTCAGATCTGAACATGTTATTATTTCATCATGATATGCATTGTTTTATGATCTTACCCGCAAGTTGTATACACATGTCGCTGTCCGGAACCAAAGGCCCCGAAGTGACAGAAATCGGGACAACCGGAGGGGATGGCGGTGATGTGAGGATCAGATGTGTTCACGAAGTGTTAATGCTTTGCTCCGGTACTCTATTAAAAGGAGTACCTTAATATCCAGTAGATTCCCTAGAGGCTCGGCTGCCACCGGCTGGTAGGACAAAAGATGTTGTGCAAGTTTCTCATTGCGAGCACGTACGACTAAATATGGAACACATGCCTATGGATTGCTTTGTACTTGGACACCGTTTTATTATTATCTGCAAATGCCTTGCTTTGATTGTTACATGAGTTTCTCTCATCCTTGCAACGCCCGTCATCCATCCCTGTGCCTACAGTATTTTAATCATGTTGTTTACTATAATCACTACTGTTGTCTCTGTTACTCTGCTGCTGTTATTTCACTACTGCTACTGCTATAAACTCGTTACTATCGATAAACTCTTGCGAGCAAGTTCTGTTTCCAGGTGCAGCTGAATTGACAACTCCGCTGTTAAGGCTTTCAAGTATTCTTTGTCTCCCCTTGTGTCGAATCAATAAATTGGGTTTTACTTCCCGTGAAGACTGTTGCGATCCCCTATACTTGTGGGTTATCACTTATCCGCAAGGAGGGCGAATTCCAGCTCAAGAGGAGAACTGACAGTGAAACCATCAAGGCACAGCAGAAGGAGCTAGGGGGACTCCGGAAATACATGGAAACAGCGGAGGGTTGTTGGGACTTGCTGAACTCCGACTTCATGGGTATGTCCTCCAAGCTTATAGAGTAATGCATGTGTTGTGCTAATTTTTACTATACTTATCCAAAATTGCGCCCTTCAGATCCGCTTGGATACAATGAAGAACGCCGGAGCCAGTTCCCGCGCGACGATCTGCTTCAGTTAGCCGGGGAAGACTACAAAGACCTCATCTCCGCCTCCAGGAAGATATGCCACAACCTTAATATCAAAGAGAGCCGAACCTGCGATGTGCGCGAGCTCATTGAGAGGATGGATGTGCTCCCGGAATTGGTAGTGGATTGATACGTCTCAAACGTATCTATAATTTCTTATGTTCCATGCTACTTTTATGATGATACTCACATGTTTTATACACATTATATGTCATATTTATGCATTTTGTGGCACTAACCTATTAACGAGATGCCGAAGAGCCGATTCTGTCGTTTTCTGCTGTTTTTGGTTTCAGAAATCCTAGTAAGGAAATATTCTCGGAATTGGACGAAATCAACGCCCAGGGGCCTATTTTCACACGAAGCTTCCAGAAGACCGAAGGAGTCACGAAGTGGGGCCACGAGGTGGCCAAACACTAGGGCGGCGCGGCCTGGGCCTTGGCCGCGCCGGCCTGTTGTGTGGGGCCCTTGTGTGCCCCCCTGACCTATCTCTTCCGCCTACTTATAGCCTTCGTCGCGAAACCCCCAGTACCGAGAGCCACGATACGGAAAACCTTCCAGAGACGCCGCCGCCGCCAATCCCATCTCGGGGGATTCGAGAGATCGCCACCGGCACCCTGCCGGAGAGGGGAATCATCTCCCGGAGGACTCTACACCGCCATGGTCGCCTCCGGATTGATGTGTGAGTAGTTCACCCCTGGACTATGGGTCCATAGCAGTAGCTAGATGGTCGTCTTCTCCCCATTGTGCTATCATTGTTAGATCTTGTGAGCTGCCTATCATGATCAAGATCATCTATCTGTAAAGCTACATGTGCGTTTGTTGGGATCCGATGAATAATGAATACTATGCTATGTTGATTATCAATCTATCTATGTGTTGTTTATGATCTTGCATGCTCTCCGTTGCTAGTAGAGGCTCTGGCCAAGTCATTGCTTGTAACTCCAAGAGGGGGTACTTATGCTCGATAGTGGGTTCATGTGTCCATTAAATCTGGGGGAGTGACAGCAATCTCTAAGGTTGTGGATGTGCTGTTGCCACTAGGGATAAAACATCAATTCTATATCTAAGGATGTATTTGTTGATTACATTACGCACTATACTTAATGCAATTGTCTGTTGTTTGCAACTTAATACTGGAAGGGGTTCGGATGATAACCTGAAGGTGGACTTTTTAGGCATAGATGCATGCTGGATAGCGGTCTATGTACTTTGTCGTAATGCCCAATTAAATCTCACACTACTCATCATATCATGTATGTGCATTGTTATGCTCTCCTTATTTGTCAATTGCCCAACTGTAATTTGTTTACCCAATATGCTATTTCTTATGGGAGAGACACCTCTAGTGAACTGTGGACCCCGGTCCATTCTTTTACATCGAATACAATCTACTGCAATACTTGTTCTACTGTTTTCTGCAAACATCATCTTCCACACTATACATCTAATCCTTTGTTACAACAAGCCGGTGAGATTGACAACCTCACTGTCACGTAGGGGCAAAGTAATTTGGTTGTGTTGTGCAGGTTTCACGTTGGCGCCGGAATCCCTGGTGTTGCGCCGCACTACACTCCGTCGCCAACAACCTTCAACGTGCTTCTTGGCTCCTACTGGTTCGATAAACTTTGGTTTCTTACTGAGGGAAACTTGCTGTTGTACACATCACACCTTCCACTTGGGGTACCCAACGGGCGTGTGTTTTACGCGTCAACAAGCTAATTTCTGGCGCCGTTGCCGGGGAGATCAAGACACGCTGCAAGGGGAGTCTCCACCTCCAATCTCTTTACTTTGTTTTTGTCTTGCTTTACTTTTATTTACTACTTTGTTTGCTGCACTAAAACAAAACACAAAAAAATTAGTTGCTAGTTTTACTTTATTTACTATCTTGTTTGCTATATTAAAAACACAAAAAATTAGTTACTTGCATTTAATTTACTTATTTCATCATGTTTCCTCCTAAGTTCACTCTAAAAGACATACCGGTAGGACGAGGGTCTATCATTGGAAGAGATAATATAAAAGAATTTTTCACCCATATTAGTATGCATGAAGAGCTTGAAGATATACCCCTGGCAAAAACCGTCCCTACTTATGAAAATGCCTCTGTCTGTTTGGTACGCATGATAGAAACTAGATTTATTAGTCTCAACCCCCTGATACAACACATGTTTCTTACACTTTCTGATATGGAGAGGGGAGAAAAGAGAGATTTTGTTTTAAAATTCCTTGTTCGAGAATTTGAAGATATAGCTAAAGAAGCTAGAAAAGTTTTTATTAAGCATAAGAGGCTTGGTATGTTTACCGATTTTAAAAGAACACTTGAAAAGATGGATATGGATAGAATAAGGTACACTAATAATGTTAATGATGGTGGGGAGATTAAAGTACCGATACCTATTAAGCTCCTAGGAATGCATGAAACACTAGAAAAGAATTTCGATTGGATTGTTCCTGAAAATTTGTTTGATGAGAATAGCAAGCCTAAAAGTAATGTAAAAGGAGCCTCTGAAACTTACATAGATAAGATACAATGTGTTGATGCTTCATCTCTTTATAACACTTGATTCACACTTTCTGCGCCTAGCTGAAAGGCGTTAAAGAAAAGCGCTTATGGGAGACAACCCATCATTTTACTACAGTATTTTTGTTTTATATTTGAGTCTTGGAAGTTTTTACTACTGTAGCAACCTCTCCTTATCTTAGTTTTATTGCATTTTTGTGCCAAGTGAAGTCTTTGATAGTAGAGTTGATACTAGATTTGGATTGCTGCGCAGTAACAGATTTCTTGCTGTCACGAATTTGGGTTAAATTCTCTGTAGGTAACTCAGAAAATTATGCCAATTTACGTGAGTGATCCTCAGATATGTACGCAACTTTCATTCAATTTTAGCATTTTCATCTGACCAAGTCTGGTGCCTCTAAAAAATTCGTCTTTACGAACTGTACTGTTTTGACAAATTCTGCCTTTTATTTCACATTGCCTGTTTTGCTGTGTTGGATGGATTTCTTTGTTCCATTAACCTCCAGTAGCTTTGTGCAATGTCCAGAAGTGTTAAGAATGATTGTGTCACCTCTGAACATGTGAAATTTTTGATTATGCACTAACCCTCTAATGAGTTTGTTTCGAGTTTGGTGTGGAGGAAGTTTTCAAGGGTCAAGAGAGGAGGATGATACAATATGATCAAGGAGAGTGAAAGCTCTAAGCTTGGGGATGCCCCGGTGGTTCACCCCTGCATATTTCAACAAGACTCAAGCGTCTAAGCTTGGGGATGCCCAAGGCATCCCCTTCTTCATCGACAACATTATCAGGTTCCTCTAGTGAAACTATATTTTTATTCCGTCACATCTTATGTACTTTACTTGGAGCGTATGTTTGTTCTTATTTTTGTTTTGCTTGAATAAATGCTTGTGTGGGAGAGAGACACGCTCCGCTGTTGCATATGGACAAATATTTCCTTAGCTTTACTCATAATATTCATGGCGAAGGTTGAACTGCTTCGTTAAATTGTTATATGGTTGGAAACAGAAAATGCTATATGTGGTAATTGGTATAATATCTTGAATAATGTGATACTTGGCAATTGTTGTGCTCATGTTTAAGCTCTTGCATCATATACTTTGCACCTATTAATGAAGAAATACACAGAGCTTGCTAAAATCTGGTTTGCATGTTTGGTTTCTCTAAGTCTAGATATTTTCTGGTGAGAGTTTGAACAACAAGGAAGACGGTATAGAGTCTTATAATGCTTTCAATATGTCTTTTATGTGAGTTTTGCTGTACCGGTTCATACTTGAGTTTGCTTCAAACAACCTTGCTAGCCTAAACCTTGTATCGAGAGGGAATACTTCTCATGCATCCAAAATCCTTGAGCCAAACACTATGCCATTTGTGTCCACCATACCTACCTACCACATGGTATTTCTCCGCCATTCCAAAGTAAATTGCTTGAGTGCTACCTTTAAAATTTCCATTCTTTATCTTTGCAATATATAGCTCATGGGACAAATAGCTTAAAAAACTATTGTGGTATTGAATATGTACTTATGCATCTTATCTCTTATAAGTTGCTTGTTGAGCGATAACCATGTTCCTGGGGACGCCATCAACTATTTCTTTGTTGAATATCATGTGAGTTGCTATGCATGTTCGTCTTGTCCGAAGTAAGAGTGATTTATCATGATCAAATGGTTTGAGTATGCATATTGTTACGGAAGAACATTGGGCCGCTAACTAAAGCCATGATCCATGGTGGAAGTTTCAGTTTGGACAACAAACCTCAATCTCTTATGAGAATATTATTTGTTGTTGAATGCTTATGCATTAAAGAGGAGTCCATTATCTCGTTGTCTATGTTGTCCCGGTATGGATGTCTAAGTTGAGAATAATCAAAAGCGAGAAATCCAATGCGAGCTTTCTCCTTAGACCTTTGTACGAAGCGGCATAGAGGTACCCCTTTGTGACACTTGGTTGAAACATGTGTTATGCTATGATAATCCATGTAAATCCAAGCTAATTAGGACAAGGTGCGGGCACTATTGGTATACTATGCATGAGGCTTGCAACTTGTAGGATATAATTTACATAACACATATGCTTTATTACTACCGTTGAAAAAATTGTTTCTTGTTTTCAAAATAAAAGCTCTAGCACAAATATAGCAATCCATGCTTCCCTCTGTGAAGGGCCTTTCTTCTACTTTCATTGTTGAGTCAGTTTACCCATTTCCTTCTATCTCAAAAAGCAAACACTTGTGTTAACTATGCATTGATTCCTACATACTTGCATATTGCACTTGTTATATTACTTTATGTTGACAATATCCATGAGATATACATGTTATAAGTTGAAAGCAACCGCTGAAACTTAATCTTCCTTTGTGTTGCTTCAATGCCTTTACTATGAAACTATTGCTTTATGAGTTAACTCTTATGCAAGACTTATTGATGCTTGTCTTGAAAGTACTATCCATGAAAAGTCTTTGCTATATGATTCATTTGTTTACTCATTACATTTACCATTGTTCCAAATCGATGCATTCATTACATGTGCTTACAATAGTATTGATCAAGATTATGTTGGTAGCATTGTCACTAAGAAATTATCTTTGTTATCATTTACCTACTCGGGACGAGTAGGAACTAAGCTTGGGGATGCTTGATACGTCTCAAACGTATCTATAATTTCTTATGTTCCATCCTACTTTTATAATGATACTCACATGTTTTATACACATTATATGTCATATTTATGCATTTCCGGCACTAACCTATTAACGAGATGCCGAAGAGCCGATTCTTGTTTTATCGCTGTTTTTGGTTTCAGAAATCCTAGTAAGGAAATATTCTCGGAATTGTACGAAATCAACGCCCAGGGGCCTATTGTCACACGAAGCTTCCATAAAACCGAAGGAGTCACGAAGTGGGGCCACGAGGTGGCCAAACACTAGGGCGGCGCGGCCTGGGCCTTGGCCGCGCCGGCCTGTTGTGTGGGGCCCTCGTGTGGCCCCCTGACTTATCTCTTCCGCCTACTTATAGCCTTCGTCGCCAAACCCCCAGTACCGAGAGCCACGATACGGAAAACCTTCTAGAGACGCCACCGCCGCCAATCCCATCTCGGGGGATTCAGGAGATCGCCTCCGTTACCCTGCCGGAGAGGGGAATCATCTCCCGGAGGACTCTACACCGCCATGGTCGCCTCCGGATTGATGTGTGAGTAGTTCACCCCTGGACTATGGGTCCATAGCAGTAGCTAGATGGTCGTCTTCTCCCCATTGTGCTATCATTGTCTGATCTTGTGAGCTGCCTATCATGATCAAGATCATCTATCTGTAAAGCTACATGTGCGTTTGTTGGGATCCGATGAATAATGAATACTATGCTATGTTGATTATCAATCTATCTATGTGTTGTTTATGATCTTGCATGCTCTCCGTTGCTAGTAGAGGCTCTGGCCAAGTCATTGCTGCCTCTCTCCCACACAAGCATTTATTCAAGCAAAACAAAAATAAAAACAAACAGACGCTCCAAGTAAAGTACATAAGATGTGACCGAATAAAAATATAGTTTCAAGAGAAGTGACCTGATAATGTTGTCGATGAAGAAGGGGATGCCTTGGGCATCCCCAAGCTTAGACGCTTGAGTCTTCTTGATATATGCAGGGGTGAACCACCGGGGCATCCCCAAGCTTAGAGCTTTCACTCTTCTTGATCATAGTATATCATCCTCCTCTCTTGACCCTTGAAAACTTCCTCCACACCAAACTCAAAACAAACTCATTAGAGGGTTAGTGCATAATCAAAAACTCACATGTTCAGAGGTGACACAATCATTCTTAACACTTCGGACATTGCTCAAAGCTACCGGAAGGTAATGGAACAAAGAAATCCATCCAACACGAGCAAAAGAGGCAATGTGAAATAAAAGGCAGAATCTGTCAAAACAAAACAGTCCGTAAAGACGAATTTTTTAGAGGCACCAGACTTGCTCAGATGAAAATACTCAAATTGAATGAAAGTTGCGTACATATCTGAGGATCACGCACGTAAATTGGCTTAATTTTCTGAGTTACCTACAGAGAATTAGGCCCAGATTCGTGACAGCAAGAAATCTGTTTCTGCGCAGTAATCCAAATCTAGTATGAACCTTACTATCAAAGACTTTACTTGGCACAACAATGCAATAAAATAAGATAAGGAGAGGTTGCTACAGTAGTAACAACTTTCAAGACACAAATATAAAACAAAGTTACTGTAGCAAAATAAACACATGGGTTATCTCCCAAGAAGTTCTTTCTTTATAGCCATAAAGATGGGCTCAGCAGTTTTAATGATGCACTCGCAAGAAATAGTATTTGAAGCAAAAGAGAGCATCAAGAGGCAAATTCAAAACAACTTTAAGCCTAACATGCTTCCTATGAAAAGGAATCTTGTAAATAAACAAGTTATGTAGGCATAATGCAATAAGCATAGGAAAACTAGACAAGCGCAACTTCAAGATTTTTAGCATATAGAGAGGTGTTTTAGTGACATGAAAATTTCTACCACCATATTTTCCTCTCTCATAATAATGTCCAGTAGCATCATGAGCAAACTCAACAATATAACTATCAAATGAAACATTCTTATCATGAGTCTCATGCATAAAATTATTACTCTCCACATAAGCATAGTCAATTTTATTAATTGTAGTGGGAGAAAATTCAACAAATTAGCTATCATTATTATTCTCATCAAGTGTAGGAGACATAGTGTAATCATCATAAAATGTACTCTCCATAGTAGGTGGCACCAAAAGGATACTATCATTATAATCATCATAAATAGGAGGTAAAGTATCATCAAAGTAAATTTTCTCCTCAATGCCAGGGGACTAAAAAGATCATGCTCATCAAAACCAGCTTCCCCAAGCTTAGAATTTTCCATATCATTAGCAACAATAGTGTTCAATGTGTTCATGCTAATATGTTCCATGGGTTTTTTAATTTTCGGATCAAACCATCCATGTCTTAAATCGGGAAATAGAATAAGAAGCTCATTGTTGTCCATTATGCCTAACTAGTGTAAACAAGAAACAAAAAGATGCAATTGCAGGATCTAAAGGAAATAGCTTCGAGCACAAACACAATGGCGCCAGAAAAGTACTGTTACCTGGAACCGAAGTATGAGTGCCTTTTACCTTTCCTCCCCGGCAACAGCGCCAGAAAATAGCTTGATGTCTACGTCCCCTCCTTTTCCTGTAGACAGTGTTGGGCCTCCAAGAGCAGAGGTTTGTAGAACAGCAGCAAGTTTTCCCTTAAGTGGATCACCCAAGGTTTATCGAACTCAGGGAGGAAGAGGTCAAAGATATCCCTCTCATGCAACCCTGCAACCACAAAGCAAGAAGTCTCTTGTGTCCCCAACACACCTAATAGGTGCACTAGTTCGGCGAAGAGATAGTGAAATACAGGTGGTATGAATAAGTATGAGCAGTAGTAACGGCGCCAGAAAAGTGCTTTGCCCAGGACTGGCGTGTAGTTGATGGTGGTAATGTTGCGGGAAGTACAGATGCAGTAAAACAGTAAACAAGCAGCGATAGCAGTATTGGAAACAAGGCCTAGGGATCATACTTTCACTAGTGGACACTCTCAACATTGATCACATAACAGAATAAATAGATAGATGCTAGACTCTACACTCTCTTGTTGGATGATGAACACCACTAATTGTGTAGGATTACACGAACCCTCAATGCCGGAGTTAACAAGCTCCACAATATTCGATGTTCATATTTAAATAACCTTAGAGTGCTCAACGGATCAACATAACCAAACCAAGTACTAACATAGCATGCACACTTGTCACCTTCACGCTACGAAAGGAGGAATAGATCACATCAATACTATCATAGCAATAGTTAACTTCATAATCTACAAGAGATCACAATCATAGCCTACGCCAAGTACTACACGATGCACACACTTGTCACCATTACACCGTGCGGGAGGAATAAACTACTTTAATAACATCACTAGAGTAGCACATAGATAAATTGTGATACAAAACACATTGCAATCATAAAGAGATATAAATAAGCACTTCACTATGCCATTCAACGAGTGAATAAGTATTCTCGTGAAATATAGCCTAAGAGACCCACACGGTGCACACACTCGTCACCTTTACACACGTGGGACAAGGAGTCTCCGGAGATCACATAAGTAAAATCCACTTGACTAGCATAATGACATCTAGATTACAAGCATCATCATATGAATCTCAATCATGTGAGGCAGCTCATGAGATTATTGTATTGAAGTACATAGGGAGAGAGATGAACCACATAGCTACCGGTACAGCCCTTAGCCTCGATGGAGAACTACTCCCTCCTCATGGGAGACATCAGCGTTGATGGAGATGGCGGTGATGTCGATGGAGAAGCCTTCGGGGGCACTTCCCCGTCCCGGCGGCGTGCCGGAACAGAGACTCCTGTCCCCCAGATCTTGGCTTCGCGATGGCGGCGGCTCTGGAAGGTTTCTCGTACCGTGGCTTTTTCGTCGATCGTGATAGGGTTTTCGCGACGGAGGCTTTAAGTAGGCGGAATGGCAAGGTCGGTGGAGTCCTGGTGGGACCACACACTAGGCCGGCGCGGCCAGGGCTTGGGCCGCGCCGCCCTACTGTGTCCCCACCTCGTGGCCCCACTTCGTTTCCCCTTCGGACTTCTGGAAGCTTCGTGGAAAAATAGGACCCTGGGCGTTGATTTCGTCCAATTCCGAGAATATTTCCTTACTAGGATTTCTGAAACTAAAAACAGCAGAAACGACGAAGCGGCCCTTCGGCATCTCGTCAATAGGTTAGTTCCGGAAAACGCATAAATATGACATAAAGTGTGCATAAAACATGTAGGTATCATCAATAATGTGGCATGGAACATAAGAAATTATCGATACGTCGGAGACGTATCAATTGCTTGTAACTCCAAGAGGGGGTACTTATGCTCGATAGTGGGTTCATGTCTCCATTAAATGCGGGGAGTGACAAGCAACCTCTAAGGTTGTGGATGTGTTGTTGCCACTAGGGATAAAACATCAATTCTATATCTAAGGATGTATTTGTTGATTACATTACGCACCATACTTAATGCAATTGTCCATTGTTTGCAACTTAATACTCGGAAGGGGTTTGGATGATAACCTCGAAGGTGGACTTTTTAGGCATAGATGCATGCTGGATAGCGGTCTATGTACTTTGTCGTAATGCCCAATTAAATCTCACACTACTCATCATATCATGTATGTGCATTGTTATGCTCTCCTTATTTGTCAATTTCCCAACTGTAATTTGTTTACCCAATATGCTATTTCTTATGGGAGAGACACCTCTAGTGAACTGTGGACCCCGGTCCATTCTTTTACATTGAATACAATCTACTGCAATACTTGTTCTACTGTTTTCTGCAAACATCATCTTCCACACTATACATCAAATCCTTTGTTACAGAAAGCCGGTGAGATTGACAACCTCACTGTCACGTTGGGGCAAAGTAATTTGGTTGTGTTGTGCAGGTTCCATGTTGGCGCCGGAATCCCTGGTGTTGCGCCGCACTATACTCCGTCACCAACAACCTTCAACGTGCTTCTTGGCTCCTACTGGTTCGATAAACCTTGGTTTCTTACTGAGGGAAACTTGCGATTCCGGCGGACCAGGTCTCCGGCCATAAACGACCGATTCCGGACTCGACGACTATGGTAGCGTCGGAGCTTCTGCTGGTATATGGTGGAGCGTTGGTCAGCTAAATTCCGAGCTTCTTCGATCAGGTCCACAGATAGCTGTCTGGCCTTGTCAGCAGTTTCTTCATCATAGGCGGAAACTCGCGGTGAATCGTGGATGATGTCGGAGGGGAGTACGGCCTCGGATCCGTATACCAGGAAGAAAGGAGTAAATCCAGTTGACTCTGTTAGGGGTAGTTCGTAAACTCCACAGGACGAATCTAACTCATCAGCCCAAGCTCCAGCTGCGCGGCGCAGCGGTTCTTCAAGGCGTGGTTTAATTCCTGATAATATGAGGCCATTGGCCCTTTCAACCTGTCCATTGGACTGTGGATGAGCGACAGAGGCAATGTCCAGCTGTATCCCTACGTCCTCACAGTAATCCTTCAGCTCTCCCTGTGCGAAGTTAGTGCCGTTATCTGTGATTATGTTGTGCGGGATGCCGAATCTCATCACGAGGCTGCAGACAAATTTTAGTGTCGTAGCACCGTCGGCTTTTCTCACTGGCTTTGTGTCGTCGTGGTGAACGAGCAGATGCCATAGGATGGCTTAAGTTGGGGCCGAATGTGCGCTAGAGGATTCGGAGGAGGGTTTGTGATAAGATTAGATGAACTTCCGGATGCTTTCCTCAAGAACACAACCAAGGGTAGCGAAACAAGAAGAAGAACACAAGGAAGAACTCCGCTCTAGATCTTTCTCTTTATTGCTCTTAGCAAATTACAGGTTTGTGGCTACAGCATAACAGCTTACACACTTGCACGCAACAGGCTGTATAAGATCGTACTCAATCGTGCCCGTAATGGGGCTACCCCCTCTCCTTATATAGTGGAGAGATGGCTTGCAGGGCAAGAAACCCTAATGGCATCTAATGGTATCTGATGGCATCTAATGGCATCTTTGACTAGACAAACTACTTTTACAAAGTCACTTTAATCATAAACGGCGGCGCCGGTATCTTTAATCATGGAGGCTGACGTCCTGCGGCTGCTTTTGGCGTCATCCTCCTCCTTTGGCGTCAGGGCTTCGCTTAAAGCTACTTTGCTTAGCTCATCCTTGTCTTCTAGCTCTGGAGAATCTTTGACCAGCCTTGCCGACAAGCACCTCTTACCGGTAACCCGGTGTCTTCTTTATCCGGCTCTCGGTATACCCTCTTGGGGATACCGGCTTAGCTTTACCTAACCAAATTCTTAGTTTCGACCTCCGGTATCAATATTAAACCGGTATCTTGATGGCTCAGACCATCCGGTTTGGCATGCCTTTGGCATACCGGGGGTCACCCCCCCAACATTAGTCCCCGAAGCTGGTGTAGTCTGGTGGATTCTATCCAACAGACCATGCCAGGTTCCCATATCTTAAGATTCCGGTTTAATCTTTCCGGAGGTCAGCTCTGTTTCCGGCATCTTTGCCGCACTCGTCTCTTTTCTCTCTTTGCAAAGTGTTTTCCGGTATCTCATTCTCCGGTATCTTAGATATTAACTCTCTCCTCGGCGAAGTCGAGAATTTCTCGGGTACAGTGCCTGTCAGTGACATGCGCACTGTACCTGACCGCGCCAGCGTCAGGGGTCACTTCCCTTCGGCTCCCGCGCCCTTATTAAATGTGGCGCACCGGATCCTGGCTGCCGTTCCGGATCCGTGCGGCGAGCCTGTGGCCTCTCCTTTTTCGCGTGTGTACCGACGTGCCACGTGGCGGCCCACGAGGCGAACCGCCGCGGGCCGGCAGTTGCCAGCCCACTAAGCCCTCCTCCTATAAATGGGGGAGTTGCTTCTTCCTCTTTTTTCCTTCGCACTTCTCCAGTTCTTCGCGCACAGAGAACTTTCGCCTCCTCACGCCCTTGCCATAGCAGTTCCTCGCCGGAGCTCTGACGCCCAGCGAACTTCCGCCGCAGCATCGCCAAACCTCGCCAAGGTTTTGCCGTGCGGAGACTCCTCGCGGCGTTGCTCCTGCGGCCCCGCGTTCGTGCTTCTTCGAGTTCATCTTCGCCCGCCCGTCGCCGGACTTCTCCAACGACCTCGAGCTCTCTGCTCCACCGGCAAACTTCTTCCTCTACATCTCCGCCGCCTCAGGTTAGGCTAGATTGGCTTTTACCCTTCTTTTCCTCACTTTCTAGATCTTGGGCCGATAGCGTATTTATTTCCCCTTTTCTTTTGCTTTTCCTCTTACTCGTAGATCTTCGCGCGAGGGTAGATCTGGGGAAAACGGTTTTCCGGTTAAATTCCGATGTCTAGCGAGCAGTTTCTTTCCGAGTCCTCCTCCAGTAGCGAACAAAGTGCATCTTCCGACGGGCTGAGTGCGGAACTCGCCGAGATGGAAATAGACTCCGGCAGGGATCAAGAAGCCGGTAGTTCTAGCCAAGCTTCCGGACAAGATCTATCCCACATCACACGCGGAGCCTGGAAAGGCTCCGACGTCACCCAACACGAAATAGACTGGCTCTACCGGTTTAGGAGGATACCGGAAGGAGTCTCCTGCCGGCTTCCTGGCGACGAAATCGAACCGGTACCCAACCCCGGTGAGTACGTCGTTTTTCTTGCTCACTTCGAGCGTGGCTTCGGCCTTCCGGTTTCCGATTTCTTCCGCCGGTTTCTTGACTTCTACAAACTTCAACCTCACCATCTTCCTGGCAATGCCATTTTCTATCTTTCTTGTTATGCCACCTTCATGGAGGCTTACATTGGCATTCGCCCCTCTCGCGAGACTTTTGCTCGCTTCTTTGCTCTTCGGATTAACTCCGTTCAGGGCAAGGATATTCCCAAGCCTAAACCCCCCGTACAATGCGGGTCTTGCATCATTGGCAAGCGCCAAGGGAGCCCCTTTTTCAAGTTTATCGGTCTCGAGTCATGCCGGGCATGGCAAGAGACCTTCTTCTACGTGAAGAACGACGGTGCCGCGAATCTCATTGATTTACCGGCTTACGATCCGGCGCCGCCCCGAAGAACCAACTGGAGCTACTTCCCCGGATCCAATCTTTCCGAAACAAACCGGATAGTGCGCTTCATCGAGAAGCTGAGGAAGGAAACCAACATCTGCTCCGACGATATCGTCCGCACATTAATCTCACGCCGTGTGCTCCCTCTTAAGCGCCGGGTGCACAAGATGAGCGAGATGTACGGCCCTGGCAATCCCACGAAGATCACCGGCCTCCCTTTGAGCAAAAAGGACGTAGTCCGCAAGGCTAAGCAGATCTGCAAGACTGCCATGCCCTATGATTGGGAGTGGGGCCTCCGGCCTCTTAGCTCCACCAACCCTCCGACTCAGGAAGTAAGAGTTTGCGTAATCCGGGTTCTCGTACCGGTAACTTTTGCGTTGTGATTAACTTGCTTTTCATTTGTTTTCAGGCCAAAGACCGCTTCCCGGGCATCTTATCAGATCGGCGGGGCATCTGCCAGAAGCGCCCCTTGGACCGGGTTGATCCCGACCCTTACATCCTCTGGGGTGACCTTAAGATGGGCCGAACCCACCTTTCGCGTCCCGGTAAATCCTCGTCGGAAGCTCCTGGCTCCATGAACTCCCTTTGCATGAGGTAGCTTTTACTTCCCGGTATCTTATGTTTCTTGTTACTTTTCCTCTGTAGAGGCCCCCTCAACTGGCGTGCCACTGCAGGTCCATGAGCACGTTGCGCCCCTGCGCGCCGAGGCCGGCGATGAGTTCATGGCCAATCTTGCTCCGCGGCTCAAGAAGAACAAGGCCCCGGCAGCCGATGCCGGCCCGAGCGACAGCCCTCCCAGCAAACGCTTCCGGACGGAAGTTGTCGCAGGGAAGGAGTGCGGCAAGAGGCGCCACAAGGGCAAGCAAATGCCGACCGCCTCCGGGTAAGCCCTTGCTTCACTTTTTGCCTTGCTTTTACCAACTTTTCTCCTTCCGGTTTCTTTTTTGCACACTCTTTTCCGGTTGCTTTTTCCAACCTTTCTCTTTTTCTTGCTCAGCCCTGCGCTCAAGCTAGGCCCAAGGCCCGAGAGCTCTGAGGGAACCACAAGGACCTCATCTCCCTCACACCCAAGCCCGGCACCATCTGGTGCCGGCAACACCTCTGCCTCCCCTCTGGGGGGCACAACAAGTTCGGGGCGCGCGGCCCCTACACCTCCAGATCACCGCGCAGAGGAGGAGCAAGCCTCACCTCTAGGAAAGCAAGATACCGGCGCCAGCAACACCGGCGCCGATGCAGAAGCTTCCAGGCAGGCGGAACCTGTGGTTTCTCCTGCCCCCAAGAAAAAGAAGAAGAAGATAGCGGAGCCTTCCCCCTCCACGGAGATGCCACCGCCGCAAGCTCCCAGCGCCAAGCCAACCGAGGCCGCGCCAACGCCACCGCCAGAAGCCCCCAAGATCGCCAAGGAGAAGGCCACAGCGCCCGGCAGCTCCTCCGCCAACCCGCAGCAGCTAGCGCTGCACGCCGGCCGCGCCGCTGTGGCTGCTGGAGGGAAACCTTCCGGCGTTCTTGGCCGGATAATCGAGCTTACCCGCAAAGGCCGCGACCTGGGGCACCTTCTCCCCTACGCGGAGAAGTGGAACGCCGCGGACATATCACCGGCTACACGCGGCCTGGGGAAGGACAGGCTTCCGGCGCCGGACCCCTCTGGCCCCCGGTGCACGGAGGAGCACTTCACGCGGCTACGGCGCGCGGTGCGGGAGCTGGATAACGCGTGGCACGATGCCAACAACAACCTGGTGGTAAGTTTAACTAAGCTCTTCAGTTTTCTCAGTTTTATCAATTCATGCCGGTTTCTTTCTTTCCGGATCTTATCTATCTTCCCAGTCCCCGAGTTTTGTGTTGAGAGCGCAGCTCTTAGCGCAAAACTTTAAGTAGGAACCCAAAAAACCGACATACCCAGTCCCCGAGTTTCGGGTTGAGAACGCAGTTCTTAGCGCGAAACTTTAAGTAGAAACTCAAAAAACCGGCATGCCCAGTCCCCGAGTGTCGGGTTGAGAACGCAGTTCTTAGCGCGAAACTTAGGTAGGAAACTTAGAGAACACCGGCTTCTTTTTCTAACATCTTTTCTTCAACAGAGCACCGCCGACGCCCGGACGCACCTCTTCGAGGAGCTTCTTTGGGAGCACCGGGACCTTTCTGAAGCGCACAGCAAGTGCCAAGGTAAAATTTCGCGCTTCCGGCAACTTTTACTGGAAGGTTTTCCTTCTCAGTATTTACAACTCCTTTGTTTAACGGCCATCCCGGAAGCCTCCCTTGAAGCCCTCCAGAAGCAGGTCAAGGCGCTTCAAGGTACCGGTAGTTTTTTGTCCGGCTTACTTGTCTCTTCCTTGCGTTGCCAACTGCAACTTTGTTAACTTTTTCTTTCCGGTTTTCAGCTGAAAAGGAGCAGCTCCTCCAGGACCATCGCAAGGCTCTGGACGCCCAAGAGATCTACTCCAAGGGGCTGAAGGACCAGCTGATTCAGGTTGGGCTGAAGCACAGCGAGGCAATGAAGGCCGCCGAAGCCGCCGCTGAAGCCAAGCTGAACGAGGCCCTGGAGGACGCCAACAACTCCACCGTGGTGCTTCGTGCTGAGCTGGAGGAGGGAACCAAGGCGTGGAAAGCAGCCGAGGATGAAGCCGCGCGCCTGAAGGCAGAACAGCAGGAGTATGACCTTTTGGTCATGCAAACTGACTCACTTGCCCTCCGTAAGTTTCTCTCTTTCTTTGCCGGTTTTGCTTATAAGCTTATCTTTTCCGGTAACATGTACTTATCTTTGTTTTGTGTGTTGCAGACCTCTTTCCGGACTCTCAGGCCTATGCCCAAAAGAAGGTAGCGGATCGTCGGGTTGCGCAAGCCTACAAGAATCTGGACGCGCCCTGGGATCCCTACGATCACCTGGTAGCCCTGAATGCGCGGGTTTCGCACATGCGCTCAGTGGATCACATCCCTGAAGTGGCGACCCAGCTCTGCAAGGTGCTGTGGCCTGAGGAGGAGGTGCCGGTCGATCCCTTGCTCGCCAACGAACGCTTGAAGAGCGCCGGCAGGAGGATCCGGGAGTGGCAGTGTTCTGCTGCCCGTGCCGGAGCGGACGCTGCGCTGCGCGTGGCTTGCTCCTGGTATCCGGAGCTGGACTTGGATGCCCTCGTTGGCGTGCGCGAGGAAGCTCTCACCGACCTGGATCCGGTCCTCACCGCCAAGCGCGAGGACCGAGCTTACCGGATCGCTGAGTACGCCACGATGCACACCTTCATCCCCCCTCCTCCAGGTGTCCAAGATTATCTCAGCGACGAGGAAGACGAGGAAGATGAAGATGCCGCGCTTCCGGAAGCTCCAGAAGCCGGTGCTGCCCGCCTTGAGGCTCCCCCTGTTTGAATGTTTGCTGTTTGCCTGTGATGTTTAACTCAAAACATTGTCTGTTAAATTCTGCCCCGGTATGCCGGGGTCTTAAGATGTAATATAAAACTTAGCCCTTTTGGCTTTTGGATGCGGTACAACATTTTATGCCGGTATGCTATACCGGTAAGTTATTAAGTTGTGTTTGCCTAACTTAGCATTTTGCTCACAATTTGGCTTTTTTATCTTGCACTGTGAAGATTCCGAAATTGTTTCAGCATTCAATCCGATGCACACTTGGTTCTTTTGCTTTGCCTATGCCTACCCTCTGGGTTTTTTGGCGTATGAGTTACAAAGTTCTTTTGCCAAGCAAGCACTTTCTTGAACTTAGAAATAACTCGAAATTTTTCACAAAAAACCGGTATAACCGGGGTTAGTTAAACTTTCCAGATTGTTTGTTCCCACTTTCTCTTTTCGTCGTTCGCGTGCTTAGTTCCTACCGGTTTATCTTGCTTGCCATGAAGCCGGGTTTCGGACAGCAGCAGAGTCGAAGACTCCGGTAGGTTTAGCACGCTACTAAGCCGGAAAGAAAAGATGTTCTGCAACCAACCGGTAACTGAAAAAATAAACATATTACATGCAATTTCGGTAGAGGCAGTCC
This sequence comes from Lolium rigidum, assembly GCF_022539505.1. Lineage (NCBI taxonomy): Eukaryota > Viridiplantae > Streptophyta > Magnoliopsida > Poales > Poaceae > Lolium > Lolium rigidum. The sequence continues at coordinate 131,511,558 of NC_061513.1, forward strand.
CCGAGATTCAATCGAGGGTGCCGGCATCTTTTATTCATTGCATATAAGGTACAAAAAAGAACTTCTTACAACACAGCCTCATGCATAGAAGGGACGCAAAAGAGCTACATTCCATGGGCGCTTGGTTTCTTCTCCGGACCTGTCCGCCTTTCCTTTCTTTGCTTCCTGTGCATCAACCAAGTAATAGGCATCATTGTGTAGAGCCTTGCTCACAATGAAAGGTCCTTCCCATGGGGGAGATAGCTTATGCCGGCCCTCAGTGCGCTGCACTAGGCGTAGCACCAGATCTCCTTCCCGGAATGTTCTCGGGTTAACCTTCCGGTTATGATAGCGTCTCATGTTTTGTTGGTAAATGGCTGTTCTTGCCAAGGCTAGCTCTCTTGCTTCCTCTAGCAAGTCCACATCATTTTCTCGTGCCTCTTTTACCTCTTCTTCGGTATATTGTTGAACTCTTGGTGAGTCATGTATGATATCGGTTGGAATCACGGCTTCAGCCCCATAAACCATGAAAAATGGAGTGTACCCGGTAGACCGGTTTGGAGTCGTTCTTATGCTCCACAACACTGATGGTAGCTCATCGAGCCAACATCCCGGTGTCTTTTCAAGTGGTTCAATTAGCCTGGGCTTGATACCGGAAAGTACCAAGGCGTTTGTTCTCTCCACTTGGCCATTGCCTTGTGGGTGCGCGACTGAGCACAGATCCAACCGGATATTGTTATCTTCACAAAATCTTTTGAACTCACCTTGAGCAAAGTTTGTGCCATTGTCTGTGATGATGCTATGCGGGTATCCATACTGCAAGATAACATCTTTTAAGAATTTTACGGCCGTATGCCCATCACACTTTGCGATAGGTTTTACCTCAAGCCATTTGGTGAACTTGTCCACCATGACCAAGATGTGGGTAAAACTGCTTCTTGCGGTTTTGAACGGGCCAACCATGTCAAGGAACCAAACAGCAAATGGCCAAGTCAGTGGTATGGTTTTTAAACCGGATCTTTGGGGTATGGTTTTGCTTGGCGTACCTCTGGCACCCGTTGCACTTTCGTACCAAACCCTCAGCATCCTCCAAAGCAGTGGGCCAATAGAACCCATGCCGGAAAACTTTTGCTACCAATGCCCTTGATGAAGCGTGGTGCCCACATTCCCCTTGGTGAATCTCTACGAGGATTTCTTTTCCCTCTTCCGGTTCCACACACCTTTGAAGGACACCGGTAACACTTCTCTTGTACACCTCACCATTGATGATGGTGTACGCTTTGGACCTTCTTTGGATTCGTCTCGATTCATTTTCGTCAACCGGCAAGGTGCCGTTGATCAGGAATTCCTTAATAGGTTTAACCCAAGATGGTGCTTCTCGAACCAGAAATACCGGTACGTCTATCTCCATGTTATCCACCAGCATTGCTTCTCCCGGTACGGACGCAGCAGTCCCCGAGTTTACCGGAGCAGTCCCCGAGTTTACCGGAACAGTCCCCGGGTCAACTTCATCGATATCCATGGGTACAACATGCGATTCCGGTACGAAAATTGACTCCGATTCCGGGCTTGGTTTTATCGATGGTATTCTTAAGTGTGCCAAGGCTATTCTAGGAGGAATTTCTTGCCTAGATGAGCCCATTTTGAACAAAGCATCCGCGGCCTCGTTTTCTGCCCGTGGCACATGGTGAAACTTGCAGCCCTCGAAGAAGCTGGCAATCTTTTGCACATGAAACCGGTACGAAGCCATGTTGGCATCTTTTGCGTCCCAATCTCCGGAACATTGTTGCACCACCAGATCTGAATCTCCATAGCAAAGGATCCGGTGTGCACCGATTTCCTTTGCGACCTTAAGCCCATGAATTAAAGCTTCGTACTCAGCCACATTGTTGGATGCTCTGAAGTGCACTTGAAAAACATACCGGAGATGATCTCCCTTAGGTGAGGTAAGTACTACACCAGCACCTAGCCCCTCCTTGAGCTTGGATCCGTCAAAGTGCATCTTCCAATACTCTATCTTTTGGTCTGGCGGCTTGTATTGCATTTCTGCCCAATCAACTAGGAAATCAGCCAAAGCTTGCGATTTTATGGCATCTCTCCTTTCGTATTCTGGTACGTATGGGGATATTTGAATCGCCCACTTGGCAATCCTGCCGCTAGCATCTTTGTTGCACATGATATCGGAAATGGGTGCCTCACTCACCACCTTCATGGGATGCTCCTCGAAGTAGTGCTTAAGCTTTGTGGCGGCCATGAACACGCCATAAGTCATTTACTGGAAGTGAGGGTAGTTTTGTTTTGAGAGGGAGAGCACCTCGCTCAGGTAGTATACCGGTCGCTGCACGGTTTTTCCTTCCTCTTCTCTTTCAACTACAACCAATACGCTCACAACCCGGTTTGTTGCTGCGATGTACAACAACATGGGCTCCCTTTCCAAAGGTGGAGCCAGTATAGGCGCGGTTGCTAGCATTGTTTTCAGCTCTTTAAACGCTGCATCTGCCTGAGGGGTCCAGACGAACGTGTCGGATTTTTTCATCAAAGCGTAGAGGGGCAAAGCTTTTTCTCCCAACCTGCTTATGAACCGGCTTAGCGATGCCAAGCTTCCGGTAAACTTTTGCACATCTTTTAGATCGTGCGGTATGGTCATTCTTTCGATCGCCCGGATTTTTACCGGATTTACCTCTATGCCCCGGCTTGATACGAGGAAGCCAAGCAACTTGCTGGCTGGGACACCAAAGGTGCATTTTGCCGGATTGAGTTTCATCCGGAACCTTCTTAGGTTATCAAACGTTTGCTGGAGATCGTCGATTAAGGTTTCTTTTTTCTTAGTTTTTATCACGACATCGTCTACGTAGACTTGCACGTTTTTACCGATTTGATCATACAAACACTTTTGCATACAGCGCTGGTACGTTGCACCAGCGTTGCGCAAATCGAAAGGCATAATGACATAGCAATAAGCCCCGTGCGGGGTGATAAACGCAGTCTTTATTTGGTCTTCCTTTTTCAAGGGGATTTAGTGGAAACCGGAATAAGAATCTAGGAAAGACAACAGTTCACATCCAGCGGTGGAATCAATCACTTGATCGATCTGGGGCAGCGGGAAAGGATCTTTTGGGCAAGCCTTGTTCAGGTTGGTGTAGTCGATGCACATGCGCCATACCTTTGGAGCTTTTGCTTCAAGGTTCTCTTCTTTCTTCTTCTCGACCATCACCGGATTGGCTAGCCACTCAGTGTGCAGCACTTCCACGATGAAACCGGGAACCAACAACTTTGTCACTTCTTCACCAATGATCTTTCTTCTGTCTTCAGCAAACCGGCGCAGCGGCTGCCTTACCGGCTTAGCATCTTTCCGGACGTTTAGACAGTGCTCAGCCAGCTCCCTCGGAACACCTACCAAGTCATCAGTAGACCAGGCAAAGATATTCCGATTCTCACGGAGGAAGCTGGTGAGCGCGCTTTCCTATGCGTCACTGAGGCCAGCACCGATACGAACGGTACGCTCAGGGTGAGCCGGGTCCAGCACAATATCTTTTGTTTCATTGGTTGGCTTGAAGGCCGGTGTGCCCAAGCTTCCACTCATCGCCGCTAAGCTCAACTGTGAGGACTGAGCCAGCGCAACAGCAGTTTGCATCCTTCTCTTTTCCTCTGCAATCACCAGCGACTCGGCCAGATTTGATCCGGCGGAAGCGGTTTCCAGCGAGACTTTGTAGTCTCCCACCACAGTTAAGGGTCCACGCGGTGCCGGCATCTTCATCTTGAGATAGGCTGTGTGAGTTGATGCCATAAAGGCTGCCAGTGCCGGTCTCCCCAGCAGTGCATGGTAAGGACTGTCCAGGTCCACTACTTCGAACAGAAGGTTTTCCACCCGGCAATTGTCACGTCCACCAAAGGACACATCCACCCGGACTTTTCCCATGGGCGAGCAAGACAACCCCGGAATGATTCCGTGGAAAGTCGTGTGCGTTGGCTGCAGCATATTCTCAGTCATCCCCAGTGTGCGCATAGTGTGCCGGTACATGATGTTGATGCTGGTCCCATTGTCTATCAGCACCTTGCTGAATTTGACTCGAGCATTTGGCCCATGCATGATAGGGTCAACCACGAGAGCATAACCACCCGGATTAGGCATTAGCTTGGGGTGATCCTTGAACGACCAGCTGATCTCTTGATCAGACCACATCATGTATTTCGGGACCGCCGGCATCACCGCGTTTACCTCCATGGAGCGACGGTGCACACTTTGCCTGTCTGTTGGCTCAGTGACGAACACAACGCAGCACATGTCCGCATCGTGGTAAACATTCCGGCCTAAAGGTGCCGGTGGAGGTGGACGCCGGTTTTGCGGGTGTACCGGTATGGCGTTTGGTCCAGTAAGTGGAGGTGGTGGTGGTATCTTTCCGGCATCTTTCGCCGTGCCTTGGCCCATCAATCTTTTGGTCCAGGTACAATCTTTTGTCAAGTGGTTAGCCGGCCTTCCGGGGTTTGGCGTGTGCCACCGGCATGGTTGATCCATAGCGGATTCCATGGTGTATCTTTCCTCATTACTTTGCCAGGGCTTCTTTTCAACCCATTGTTTCTTTCGACCCGCCCACGGCTGCGATCCAGTTTTTTGCCTTTGGCTTCCGCTGGCGCCGGAATTTTCCTGCATCGCGGCTACTTGTTGTGGACCATACCTTCGATCCGGAAACTCTTCCCTTCGTTTGTTTTGCCGATTATCCCGGTATTGTTCCTGGCATTGTTGAGGCTGGTTTGTTTGTTCCGGGTCAGCTTGCACTGCCGGTTGCATTGGGTCTCCCAATGCGTAGCTATCAGCCACACGTATCATTTCAGCCAACGTTGTTGGCATGTTTCTCTGTAGCTTTTGCCACAGAGGTGAACCTCGTCTGCATCCATTGCAAAACCAAGCAATGGCTTGTGCCTTGATTACCCCTTCACAGGAGTTTCTTGTGGAGTTCCACCGGGTTAGGTAGTCCCGGTCTGTTTCATTGGCGCGCTGCGTACATAGCGCAAGTTGTTGTGGCCTGTTTGGCCTCCGGTAGGTACTACTGAAGTTGCTTACGAAAGCTTCCTCAAAGTCCAGCCAACCGTTTATACTTCCTGCCGGCAAATTGTTTAGCCAGATGCGCGCTGGTCCTACAAGGAAAGATGGCACAATTCTTACGGCCCAGCGCCGGTTTCCTCCACCAGTGACGGTTCCTCCGCCACCGGCTACATATACTGCGGTCACGTAATCCGCGAGCCAGTCTTCCGGCTTGGTGGTGCCATCATAAGTTTTAGTGTCACGGGGCAATCGTGAAGTTACGAACCGGTGGCTCTTCCTTCATGATTCTTGGGCCAAAGCATTTTGGGCCTGGAGGACCTTCTGCCTCCACTATCTCAGACAAATACACCCTATCCAGACGGTGCCTCGCATCCCGATCTGGTAAGCATCTTTCGCCTAACCGACCTCCCAATGGGTTCCGGTAGACCACAACTCTTTCAGCTCCTGAATCAGCCTCTTCGTATCTTTCCGGTACCGCGGCTCTTGCCTGCCGGTACCTTGGTGGAGGCATCTCCTCTTCCATGTACACTGCTTTTGCAGCGCAGAAGTTTTGCCCACTTCCTTCTCTGCCGGCATGATCTTTTGCGGCGTAACCGTTTCCGGCATGGGCACCTGTTTTCCCCTTGATTTTTTCTACCGGCCTCGTACCGCCCGGCTTGTTGTTTTCCGGCATCGGCTTGCTGTTTTCCGGCAAGGACCGGGTCGTACACAGTCATCTGCTGCGCATTTGCCTTTTCTTTTCTTTTGTCCGGATGGGGGGACGATGCCTGCCCATGGGACTTGCTACCGGCATTCCTTGCGGAACGCAGGGATTTTGATGCCACAGCCTTGTTTATTTTAGCCTGCTGCTCAGCATTTTGCACCTCAATCATGTCAAGCAACTCTTTAACGCGATCTTGTTGCTTTGCCAACGCATCTCCGGTAAGCGATTCACACAGCTCTACTGCAGCCCTAGCAGCTTTTAAGGTTTTATCCGGGCTACTGTACTTGGGTTTCTCTACGATGCTAACAGATGCAGAGGCACTCTTGCCGGTAAGAATCTCTTTGCGCAAATCTTGATCTAGATTGCGACCTCTAAGCCTGTTTTCCGGTTGCCTAGCCGGATGAGCGCTAACAGAAGCAAAGCCATGGGCAGCGTTGTACTCACGTAGGGTTAGGTTCAGCTCGTGCTGCGCCCGGATGATGTCCTTGCCGTTCTCGAGCAGCTTTTGGCGTTGTGCCTCCAGCTCCGCCTGAGCCGCTGCCGGGTCGATGTTCTGCGCGATGGGTGTGGCGAGGACGCTCATCGCCGCCTAAAGTGGAGTTTCCGGTGGCGCCGCGGAGGTACCGGCAACCAATTGGTCACGCTCGGTTGGCGGTTTGGCTGTGCGCGTGGACTTTGTCGGTGCAGCCGCTTCTGCTGCAGCTCCCTTGCCGGCGTCGCCCGCGCCAACGACTAGCACCTCGATGCTGCCGGCAGCGCGGCCGCTGGAAAGCGCAGATCTTGGGGGTCCGGAGCCACCAGCACCGGCGAGAGGCACTGGCGCTCAGGGACGGTGCCGTAGTAGACGCGGAAGCTCCCGAGCTCGACGGTGTGCTTCTTCCTGGGGTACTTACCGCCGCTGGCGAAGTAGCCGGTGTTGTCGTTGATGTAGTCCAGGCCGAGGACGCGGTCGACGAGCGCGGTGACGACACGCTCGCCGTCGACGGTGAGGAGGCCCGCCCGAATATGTACTCCAGCAAGCGCAGCTGCCGGCCCCACGGTGGGCGCCAACTGTCGTCGTGGTGAACGAGCAGATGCCATAGGATGGCTTAAGTTGGGGCCGAATGTGCGCTAGAGGATTCGGGGGAGGGTTAGTGATAAGATTAGATGAACTTCCGGATGCTTTCCTCAAGAACACAACCAAGGGTAGCGAAACAAGAAGAAGAACTCATGTCATTACCATTGTTTTGATCGCTGCATTCATTACATGTGCTTACAATAGTATGATCAAGATTATGTTGGTAGCATTGTCACTTAAGAAATTATCTTTGTTATCGTTTACCTACTCGGGACGAGTAGGAACTAAGCTTGGGGATGCTTGATACGTCTCAAACGTATCTATAATTTCTTATGTTCCATGCTACTTTTATGATGATACTCACATGTTTTATAGACATTATATGTCATATTTATGCATTTTCCAGGCACTAACCTATTAACGAGATGCCGAAGAGCCGATTCTGCTGTTTTCTGCTGTTTTTGGTTTCAGAAATCCTAGTAAGGAAATATTCTCGGAATTGGACGAAATCAACGCCCAGGGGCCTATTTTCACACGAAGCTTCCAGAAGACCGAAGGAGTCACGAAGTGGGGCCACGAGGTGGCCAAACACTAGGGCGGCGTGGCCTGGGCCTTGGCCGCGCCGGCCTGTCGTGTGGGGCCCTCGTGTGGCCCCCTGACCTATCTCTTCCGCCTAATTATAGCCTTCGTCGCCAAACCCCCGGTACCGAGAGCCACGATACGGAAAACCTTCTAGAGACGCCGCCGCCGCCAATCCCATCTCGGGGGATTCAGGAGATCACCTCCGTTACCCTGCCGGAGAGGGGAATCATCTCCCGGAGGACTCTACACCGCCATGGTCGCCTCCGGATTGATGTGTGAGTAGTTCACCCCTGGACTATGGGTCCATAGCAGTAGATAGATGGTCGTCTTCTCCCCATTGTGCTATCATTGTCCGATCTTGTGAGCTGCCTATCATGATCAAGATCATCTATCTGTAAAGCTACATGTGCGTTTGTTGGGATCCGATGAATAATGAATACTATGCTATGTTGATTATCAATCTATCTATGTGTTGTTTATGATCTTGCATGCTCTCCGTTGCTAGTAGAGGCTCTGGCCAAGTCATTGCTGCCTCTCTCCCACACAAGCATTTATTGTGGCAAAACAAAAATAAAAACAAACAGACGCTCCAAGTAAAGTACATAAGATGTGACCGAATAAAAATATAGTTTCAAGAGAAGTGACCTGATAATGTTGTCGATGAAGAAGGGGATGCCTTGGGCATCCCCAAGCTTAGACGCTTGAGTCTTCTTGATATATGCAGGGGTGAACCACCGGGGCATCCCCAAGCTTAGAGCTTTCACTCTTCTTGATCATAGTATATCATCCTCCTCTCTTGACCCTTGAAAACTTCCTCCACACCAAACTCGAAACAAACTCATTAGAGGGTTAGTGCATAATCAAAAACTCACATGTTCAGAGGTGACACAATAATTCTTGACACTTCTGGACATTGCTCAAAGCTACTGGAAGGTAATGGAACAAAGAAATCCATCCAACACAGCAAAAGAGGCAATGTAAAATAAAAGGCAGAATCTTTCAAAACAGAACAGTCCGTAAAGACGAATTTTTTAGAGGCACCAGACTTGCTCAGATGAAAATGCTCAAATTTAATGAAAGTTGCGTACATATCTGAGGATCACGCACGTAAATTGGCTTAATTTTTTGAGTTACCTACAGAGAATTAGGCCCAGATTCGTGACAGCAAGAAATCTGTTTCTGCGCAGTAATCCAAATCTAGTATGAACCTTACCATCAAAGACTTTACTTGGCACAACAATGCAATAAAATAAGATAAGAAGAGGTTGCTACAGTAGTAACAACTTCCAAGACACAAATATAAAACAAAGTTACTGTAGCAAAATAAACACATGGGTTATCTCCCAAGAAGTTCTTTCTTTATAGCCATTAAGATGGGCTCAGCAGTTTTAATGATGCACTCGCAAGAAATAGTATTTGAAGCAAAAGAGAGCATGAAGAGGCAAATTCAAAACAACTTTAAGCCTAACATGCTTCCTATGAAAAGGAATCTTGTAAATAAACAAGTTATGTAGGCATAATGCAATAAGCATAGGAAAACTAGACAAGCGCAACTTCAAGATTTTTAGCATATAGAGAGGTGTTTTAGTGACATGAAAATTTCTACCACCATATTTTCCTCTCTCATAATAATGTCCAGTAGCATCATGAGCAAACTCAACAATATAACTATCAAATGAAACATTCTTATCATGAGTCTCATGCATAAAATTATTACTCTCCACATAAGCATAGTCAATTTTATTAATTGTAGTGGGAGCAAATTCAACAAAGTAGCTATCATTATTATTCTCATCAAGTGTAGGAGACATAGTGTAATCATCATAAAATGTACTCTCCATAGTAGGTGGCACCAAAAGGCTACTATCATTATAATCATCATAAATAGGAGGTAAAGTATCATCAAAGTAAATTTTCTCCTCAATGCCTGGGGGACTAAAATGATCATGCTCATCAAAACCAGCTTCCCCAAGCTTAGAATTTTCCATATCATTAGCAACAATAGTGTTCAATGTGTTCATGCTAATATGTTCCATGGGTTTTTTAATTTTCGGATCAAACCATCCATGTCTTAAATCAGGAAATAGAATAAGAAGCTCATTGTTGTCCATTATGCCTAACTAGTGTAAACAAGAAACAAAAAGATGCAATTGCAGGATCTAAAGGAAATAGCTTCGAGCACAAACACAATGGCGCTGGAAAAGTACGTTACACTGGAACCGAAGTATGAGTACCTTTTACCTTTCCTCCCCGGCAACGGCGCCAGGAAAATAGCTTGATGTCTACGCCCCTCCTTTTCCTCGTAGACGGTGTTGGGCCTCCAAGAGCAGAGGTTTGTAGAACAGCGGCAAGTTTCCCTTAAGTGGATCACCCAAGGTTTATCGAACTCGGGGAGGAAGAGGTCAAAGATATCCCTCTCATGCAACCCTGCAACCACAAAGCAAGAAGTCTCTTGTGTCCCCAACACACCTAATAGGTGCACTAGTTCGGCGAAGAGATAGTGAAATACAGGTGGTATGAATAAGTATGAGCAGTAGTAACGGCGCCAGAAAAGTGCTTTGCCCAGGACTGGCGTGTAGTTGATGGTGGTAATGTTGCGGGAAGTACAGATGCAGTAAAACAGTAAACAAGCAGCGATAGCAGTATTGTAAACAAGGCCTAGGGATCATACTTTCACTAGTGTACACTCTCAACATTGATCACATAACAAAATAAATAGATAGATGCTAGACTCTACACTCTCTTGTTGGATGATGAACACCACTAACTTTGTAGGATTACACGAACCCTCAATGCCGGAGTTAACAAGCTCCACAATATTCGATGTTCATATTTAAATAACCTTAGAGTGCTCAACAGATCAACATAACCAAACCAAGTACTAACATAGCATGCACACTGTCACCTTCACGCTACGAAAGGAGGAATAGATCACATCAATACTATCATAGCAATAGTTAACTTCATAATCTACAAGAGATCACAATCATAGCCTACGCCAAGTACTACACGATGCACACACTTGTCACCATTACACCGTGCGGGAGGAATAAACTACTTTAATAACATCACTAGAGTAGCACATAGATAAATTGTGATACAAAACACATTGCAATCATAAAGAGATATAAATAAGCACTTCACTATGCCATTCAACGGTGAATAAGTATTCCGTGAAATATAGCCTAAGAGACCCACACGGTGCACACACTCGTCACCTTTACACACGTGGGACAAGGAGTCTCCGGAGATCACATAAGTAAAATCCACTTGACTAGCATAATGACATCTAGATTACAAGCATCATCATATGAATCTCAATCATGTAAGGTAGCTCATGAGATTATTGTATTGAAGTACATAGGGAGAGAGATGAACCACATAGCTACCTGTACAGCCCTTAGCCTCGATGGAGAACTACTCCCTCCTCATGGGAGACAACAGCGTTGATGGAGATGGCGGTGATGTCGATGGAGAAGCCTTCCGGGGGCACTTCCCCGTCCGGCGGCGTGCCGGAACGGAGACTCCTGTCCCCCGGATCTTGGCTTCGCGATGACGACGGCTGCGGAAGGTTTCTCGTACACGTGGCTTTTTCGTCGATCGTGATAGGGTTTTCGCGACGGAGGCTTTAAGTAGGCGGAATGGCAAGGTCGGTGGAGTCCTGGTGGGACCACACACTAGGCCGGAGCGGCCAGGGCTTGGGCCGCGCCGCCCTACTGTGTCCCCACCTCGTGGCCCCACTTCGTTTCCCCTTCGGACTTCTGGAAGCTTCGTGGAAAAATAGGACCCTGATGGCGTGTAACACACACGTTCGTTGGGAACCCTAAGAGGAAGGTATGTTGCACACAGTAGCAAGTTTTCCCTCAGAAAGAAACCAAGGTTTATCGAACCAGTAGGAGCCAAGAAGCACGTTGAAGGTTGATGGCGACGAGATGTAGTGCGGCACAACACCAGAGATTCCAGCGCCAACGTGGAACCTGCACAACACAACCAAAGTACTTTGCCCCAACGAAACAGTGAGGTTGTCAATCTCACCGGCTTGCTGTAACAAAGGATTAGATGTATAGTGTGGATGATGATTGTTTGCGAGAAAACAGTAGAAACGAGTATTGCGAGTAGATTGTATTCGATGTAAAAGAATGGACCGGGGTCCACGAGTTCACTAGAGGTGTCTCTCCCATAAGAAATATAGCATATTGGGTAAACAAATTACAGTTGGGCAATTGACAAATAGAGAGGGCATGCCAATGCACATACATGACATGATGAGTATTGTGAGATTCAATTGGGCATTACGACAAAGTACATAGACCGCTATCCAGCATGCATCTATGCCTAAAAAGTCCACTTTCAGGTTATCATCCGAACCCCTTCCGGTATTAAGTTGCAAGCAACAGACAATTTCATTAAGTATGGTGCGTAATGTAATCAATAACTATATCCTCGAACATAGCATCAATGTTTTATCCCTAGTGGCAACAGCACATCCATAACCTTAGGGGTTCTTGTCACTCCCCCAGATTCACGGAGACATGAACCCACTATCGAGCATAAATACTCCCTCTTGGAGTTACAAGCATCAACTTGGCCAAAGCATCTACTAGTAACGGAGAGCATGCAAGATCATAAACAACACATAGACAATAGGTTGATAATCAACATAACATAGTATTCTCTATTCATCAGATCCCAACAAACGCACATGTAGCTTTACAGATAGATGATCTTGATCATGATAGGCAGCTCACAAGATCAAACAATGATAGCACAATGAGGAGAAGACAACCATCTAGCTACTGCTATGGACCCATAGTCCAGGGGTGAACTACTCACACATCAATCCGGAGGCGACCATGGCGGTGTAGAGTCCTCCGGGAGATGATTCCCCTCTCCGGCGAGGTGCCGGAGAGCGATCTCCTCGAATCCCCCGAGATGGGATTGGCGGCGGCGGCGTCTCAGTAAGGTTTTTCGTATCGTGGCTCTCGGTACTGGGGGTTTCTCGACGAAGGCTTTAAGTAGGCGGAAGGGCAGGTCAAAGGGCGTCACGAGGGGCCCACACAACAGGGCCGCGCGGCCAAGGGCCAGGCCGCGCCGCCCTGTGGTGTCGCCACCTCGTGGCCCCACTTCGTCTCTCCCTCGGACTTCCGGAAGCTTCGTGCAAAAATAGGACCCCGGGCGTTGATTTCGTCCAATTCCGAGAATATTTCCTTACTAGGATTTCTGAAACCAAAAACAGCGAGAACAACGAAGCGGCTCTTCGGCATCTCGTTAATAGGTTAGTGCCGGAAAATGCATAATAATGACATATAATGTGTATAAAACATGTGAGTATCATCATAAAAGTAGCATGGAACATAAGAAATTATAGATACGTTGGAGATGTATCAAGCATCCCCAAGCTTAGTTCCTACTCGTCCCGAGTAGGTAAACGATAACAAAGATAATTTCTTAAGTGACAATGCTACCAACATAATCTTGATCATACTATTGTAAGCACATGTAATGAATGCAGCGATCAAAACAATGGTAATGACATGAGTAAACAACTGAATCATAAAGCAAAGACTTTTCATGAATAGTACTTAAAGACAAGCATCAATAAGTCTTGCATAAGAGTTAACTCATAAAGCAATAAATTCAAAGTAGAAAGTATTGAAGCAACACAAAGGAAGATAAAGTTTCAGCGGTTGCTTTCAACTTGTAACATGTATATCTCATGGATATTGTCAACATGGAGTAATATAACAAGTGCAATATGCAAGTATGTAGGAATCAATGCACAGTTCACACAAGTGTTCGCTTCTTGAGGTGGAGAGAAATAGGTGAACTGACTCAACATAAAAGTAAAAGAATGGTCCTTCAAAGAGGAAAGCATCGATTGCTATATTTGTGCTAGAGCTTTGGTTTTGAAAACAAGAAACAATTTTGTCAACGGTAGTAATAAAGCACATGTGTTATGTAAATTATATCTTACAAGTTGCAAGCCTCATGCATAGTATACCAATAGTGCCCGCACCTTGTCCTAATTAGCTTGGATTTACATGGATTATCATAGCATAGCACATGTTTCAACCAAGTGTCACAATGGGGTACCTCCATGCTGCTTGTACAAAGGTCTAGGGAGAAAGCTCGCATTTTGGATTTCTCGCTTTTGATTATTCTCAACTTAGACATCCATACCGGGACAACATGGATAACATATAATGGACTCCTCTTTAATGCATAAGCATGTAGCAACAATTAGTGTTCTCATATGAGATTGAGGATATATGTCCAAAACTGAAACTTCCACCATGATTCATGGCTTTAGTTAGCGGCCCAATGTTCTTCTCTAACAATATGCATGCTCTAACCATAAAGTGGTAGATCGCCTTTATTTCAGACAAGACGGACATGCATAGCAACTCACATGATATTCAACAAAAGAGTAATTGATGGCGTCCCCAGAAACATGGTTATCGCACAACAAGCAACTTAATAAGAGATAAAGTGCATAAGTACATATTCAATACCACAATAGTTTTTAAGCTATTTGTCCCATGAGCTATATATTGTAAAGGTAAAGAATGGAAATTTTAAAGGTAGCACTCAAGCAATTTACTTTGGAATGGCGGAGAAATACCATGTGGTAGGTAGGTATGGTGGACACAAATGGCATAGTGGTTGGCTCAAGGATTTTGGATGCATGAGAAGTATTCCCTCTCGATACAAGGTTTAGGCTAGCAAGGTTATTTGAAACAAACACAATGATGAACCGGTACAGCAAAACTCACATAAAAGACATATTGTAAACATTATAAGACTCTATACCGTCTTCCTTGTTGTTCAAACTCAATACTAGAAATTATCTAGACCTTAGAGAGACCAAACATGCAAATCAGATTTTAGCATGCTCTATGTATTTCTTCATTAATAAGTGCAAAGTATATGATGCAAGAGCTTAAACATGAGCACAACAATTGCCAAGTATCACATTATTCAAGATATTATACCAATTTCCACATATATCATTTTCCAATTCCAACCATATAATAATTTAACGAAGAAGAAACTTTCGCCATGAATACTATGAGTAAAGCTAAGGACATATGTGTCCATATGCAACAGCGGAGCGTGTACCTCTCCCACACAATGAATGCTAGGATCCAACTTTATTCAAACAAAACAAAAACAAAAACAAACAGACGCTCCAAGCAAAGTACATAAGATGTGACGGAATAAAAATATAGTTTCAGGGGAGGAACCTGATAATGTTGTCGATGAAGAAGGGGATGCCTTGGGCATCCCCAAGCTTAGACGCTTGAGTCTTCTTGATATATGCAGGGGTGAACCACCGGGGCATCCCCAAGCTTAGAGCTTTCACTCTCCTTGATCATGTTGTATCATCCTCCTCTCTTGATCCTTGAAAACTTCCTCCACACCAAACTCAAAGCAACTCATTAGAGGGTTAGTGCACAATTAAAATTCACATATTCAGAGGTGACACAATCATTCTTTATACTTCTGGACATTGCACAAAGCTACTGAAAATCAATGGAATCGAAAAATCCATCAAGCATGACAAAACAGGCAATGCAAAATAAAAGGCAGAATCTGTCAAAACAGAACAGTTCGTAAAGACGAATTTTTAACAGGCACCAGACTTGCTCAGATGAGAAAACTTAAAACTAATGAAAGTTGCGTACATATCTGAGGATCACTCAAGTAAATTGAAAAAAATTTATGAGTTACCTACAGAGAATTAGACCCAGATTCGTGACAGCAAAGAAAATTGTTTCTGCGCAGTAATCCAAATCTAGTATCATACTTCTATTAGAGACTTTACTTGCCACAACAATGCAATAAAACTAAGATAAGGAGAGGTTGCTACAGTAGTAAACAACTTCCAAGACTCAAATATAAAACAAAATTACTGTAGTAAAAACATGGGTTGTCTCCCATAAGCGCTTTTCTTTAACGCCTTTCAGCTAGGCGCAGAAAGTGTGTATCAAGTATTATCGAGAGATGAAACATCAACATCATAATTTGTTCTAATAATAGAATCAAAAGGTAACTTCATTCTCTTTCTAGTGAAGTGTTCCATACCTTTCTTGAGAGGAAATTGATATTTAATATTACCTTCCTTCATATCAATGGTAGCACCAACAGTTCGAAGAAAAGGTCTTCCCAATATAATGGGACAAGATGCATTGCATTCAATATCCAAGACACCAAAATCAACGGGGACAAAGTTATTGTTAACGGTAATGCGAACATTATCAACTCTCCCCAAAGGTTTCTTTATAGCATTATCAACAAGATTAACATCCAAATAACAATTTTTCAATGGTGGCAAGTCAAGCATATCATAAATTTTCTTAGACATAACAGAAATACTTGCACCAAGATCACATAAAGCATTACAACCAAAGTCATTGACATTCATCTTAATGATGGGCTCCCAACCATCCTCTAGCTTCCTAGGAATAGAAGTTTCGCGTTCTAATTTCTCTTCTCTAGCTTTTATGAGAGCATTTGTAATATGTTTCGTGAAAGCCAAATTTATAGCACTAGCATTATGGCTCTTAGCAAGTTTTTGTAAGAACTTTATAACTTCAGAGATATGACAATCATCAAAATCCAAACCATTATAATCTAAGGCAATGGGATCATTGTCCCCAATGTTGGAAAAAATTTCAGCAGTTTTATCACGAGCGGTTTCGATGAGTTTTAGCAATTTTAGGCAGTTTTGCTCGCTTTGCATTAGGAGTAGAAACATTGCCAACACCAATTATTTTACCATTGATAGTAGGAGGTGCAGAAACATGTGGAGCATTAGCATTACTAGTGGTGGTAATAGTCCAAACTTTAGTTACATTATTCTCTTTAGCTAATTTTTCATTTTCTTCTCTTTCCCACCTAGCATGCAGTTCAGCCATTAATCTTATATTCTCATTAATTCTAACTTGGATGGAATTTGCTGTAGTAACAATTTTATTATCTATATCCTCAGGTTTAGCAGCCATTTTATTAATTAAAGAAGATTGTGACGCAGACATGTATGAGATTCGGGTTTCAGCATTTGCAAGTTTAGTTTGCAACCCAGAGATCTCCATATTCAGATTTTCAAGTTGATTTCCTATATTCTTCAACAAGGTAGATTGCTCATTCATAGTTTTAGTAAACAATTTATTTTGCTCATATTGTGATTGCATAAAGTTCTTGGTGGATCTTTCAATTTCTAACATCTTTTCCTCATTAGGTGAAGCATATCTACCATAAGAGTTACCATTAACAGGATATGGCCTAAAATTATTATAATTGTTATTTTTAATGAAATTCACATCAACATGTTCTTTTTGAGCAACCAATGAAGCTAACGGAACATTATTAGGATCAATATTCGTCCTATCATTCACAAGCATAGACATAATAGCATCAATCTTATCACTCAAGGAAGAGGTTTCTTCGACAGAATTTACCTTCTTACCTTGTGGAGCTCTTTCTGTGTGCCATTCAGAGTAATTAATCATCATATTATCAAGAAGCTTTGTTGCTTCACCAAGAGTGATGGACATAAAGGTACCTCCAGCAGCTGAATCCAATAGGTTCCGCGAAGAAAAATTCAGTCCTGCATAAAAGGTTTGGATGATCATCCAAGTAGTCGAGTCCATGGGTTGGGCAATTTTTAACCAAAGATTTCATTCTTTCCCATGCTTGTGCAACATGCTCAGTATCTAATTGTTTAAAATTCATTATGCTACTCCTCAAAGATATAATTTTAGCAGGGGGATAATATCTACCAATAAAAGCATCCTTGCATTTAGTCCATGAATCAATACTATTCTTAGGCGAGAGATAGCAACCAATCTTTAGCTCTTCCTCTTAGTGAGAAAGGGAACAATTTCAATTTTATTATGTCACCATCTACATCTTTATACTTTTGCATTTCACAAAGTTCAACAAAATTATTGAGATGGGCAGCAGCATCATCAGAACTAACACCAGAAAATTGCTCTCGCATAACAAGATTCGAGTAAAGCGAGGTTTAATTTCAAAGAATTCCAGCTGTAGTAGCGGGTGGAGCAATAGGTGTGCATAAGAAATCATTATTATTTGTGGTTGTGAAGTCACACAACTTAGTATTTTCAGGAGTACCCATTTTAGCAACAGTAAATAAAGTAAACTAGATAAAGTAAATGCAAGTAACTAATTTTTTTGTGTTTTTGATATAGAGTGCAAGACAGTAAATAAAGTAAAACTAGCAACTAATTTTTTGTGTGTTTTGTTTTAGTGCAGCAAACAAAGTAGTAAATAAAATAAAGCAAGACAAAAACAAAGTAAAGAGATTGGATTGTGAAGACTCCCCTTGCAGCGTGTCTTGATCTCCCCGGTAACGGCGCCAGAAAATATGCTTGATGGCGTGTAACACACACGTTCGTTGGGAACCCCAAGAGGAAGGTATGTTGCACACAGTAGGAAGTTTTCCCTCAGAAAGAAACCAAGGTTTATCGAACCAGTAGGAGCCAAGAAGCACGTTGAAGGTTGATGGCGACGAGATGTAGTGCGGCGCAACACCAGAGATTCCGGCGCCAACGTGGAACCTGCACAACACAACCAAAGTACTTTGCCCCAACGAAACAGATGAGGTTGTCAATCTCACCGGCTTGCTGTAACAAAGGATTAGATGTATAGTGTGGATGATGATTGTTTGCAGAAAACAGTAGAAACAAGTATTGCGAGTAGATTGTATTCGATGTAAAAGAATGGACCGGGGTCCACAGCTCACTAGAGGTGTCTCTCCCATAAGAAATATAGCATATTGGGTAAACAAATTACAGGTTGGGCAATTTACAAATAGAGAGGGCATGACAATGCACATACATGACATGATGAGTATTGTGAGATTCAATTGGGCATTACGACAAAGTACATAGACCGCTATCCAGCATGCATCTATGCCTAAAAAGTCCACTTCCAGGTTATCATCCGAACCCCTTCCGGTATTAAGTTGCAAGCAACAGACAATTGCATTAAGTATGGTGTGTAATGTAATCAATAACTATATCCTCGAACATAGCATCAATGTTTTATCCCTAGTGGCAACAGCACATCCATAACCTTAGGGGTTCTTGTCACTCCCCCAGATTCACGGAGACATGAACCCACTATCGAGCATAAATACTCCCTCTTGGAGTTACAAGCATCAACTTGGACAAAGCATCTACTAGTAACGGAGAGCATGCAAGATCATAAACAACACATAGACAATAGATTGATAATCAACATAACATAGTATTCTCTATTCATCGGATCCCAACAAACGCACATGTAGCTTTACAGATAGATGATCTTGATCATGATAGGCAGCTCACAAGATCAGACAATGATAGCACAATGAGGAGAAGACAACCATCTAGCTACTGCTATGGACCCATAGTCCAGGGGTGAACTACTCACACATCAATCCGGAGGCGACCATGGCGGTGTAGAGTCCTCCGGGAGATGATTCCCCTCTCCGGCAGGGTGCCGGAGGCGATCTCCTGAATCCCCCGAGATGGGATTGGCGGCGGCGGCGTCTCAGTAAGGTTTTCCGTATCGTGGCTCTTGGTACTGGGGGTTTCTCGACGAAGGCTTTAAGTAGGCGGAAGGGCAGGTCAAAGGGCGTCACGAGGGGCCCACACAACCGGGCCGCGCGGCCAAGGGCCAGGCCGCGCCGCCCTGTGGTGTCGCCACCTCGTGGCCCCACTTCGTCTCTCCCTCGGACTTCTGGAAGCTTCGTGCAAAAATAGGACCCTGGGCGTTGATTTTGTCCAATTCCAAGAATATTTCCTTACTAGGATTTCTGAAACCAAAAACAGCAGAAAACAACAACTGGCTCTTCGGCATCTCGTTAATAGGTTAGTGCCGGAAAATTCATAATAATGACATATAATGTGTATAAAACATGTGAGTATCATCATAAAAGTAGCATGGAACATAAGAAATTATAGATACGTTGGAGACGTATCAGACCCTGGGCGTTGATTTCGTCCAATTCCGAGAATATTTCCTTACTAGGATTTCTGAAACTAAAAACAGCAGAAAACAGCAACAGGCCCTTCGGCATCTCGTCAACAGGTTAGTTCCGGAAAACGCATAAATATGATATAAAGTGTGCATAAAACATGTAGGTATCATCAATAATGTGGCATGGAACATAAGAAATTATCGATACGTCGGAGACGTATCAATTGCTTGTAACTCCAAGAGGGGGTACTTATGCTCGATAGTGGGTTCATGTCTCCATTAAATCTGGGGGAGTGACAGCAACCTCTAAGGTTGTGGATGTGTTGTTGCCACTAGGGATAAAACATCAATTCTATATCTAAGGATGTATTTGTTGATTACATTACGCACCATACTTAATGCAATTGTCTGTTGTTTGCAACTTAATACTGGAAGGGGTTCGGATGATAACCTGAAGGTGGATGCATGCTGGATAGCGGTCTATGTACTTTGTCGTAATGCCCAATTAAATCTCACACTACTCATCATATCATGTATGTGCATTATTATGCTCTCCTTATTTGTCAATTGCCCAACTGTAATTTGTTTACCCAATATGCTATTTCTTATGGGAGAGACACCTCTAGTGAACTATGGACCCCGGTCCATTCTTTTACATCGAATACAATCTATTGCAATACTTGTTCTACTGTTTTCTGCAAACATCATCTTCCACACTATACATCTAATCCTTTGTTACAGCAAGCCGGTGAGATTGACAACCTCACTGTCACGTTGGGGCAAAGTAATTTGGTTGTGTTGTGCAGGTTCCACGTTGGCGCCGGAACCCCTGGTGTTGCGCCGCACTACACTCCGTCACCAACAACCTTCAACGTGCTTCTTGGCTCCTACTGGTTCGATAAACCTTGGTTTCTTACTGAGGGAAACTTGCTGCTGTACGCATCACACCTTCCACTTGGGGTTCCCAACGGGCGTGTGCTTTACGCGTCAACATGGATCTGCAAGCTTCCTCGGCGCGGGGCGCAGCTGCCATGTCTTTGGCCATGTGCTTGGCGCATCATCCGGAGCTGAATCTTGAACGAGTGACTGCTGGTGTTCCTCCGGGCGCGGACGTCAACGCGCTTCTGGATGCAGTTGTCGGTTATGACACGCGCATTGCCCGGAGAATTCGCCATAATGAATTTTATGATAAGGCAGTTCTTCCAGCCGACGAACCCCTTGAAGCGGAGCTTCTTCAGGAACGTGAGGCGGAGTCCAGACCTGCCGAATCCGGAAGTCAGTACACTTGGACAGGCTCAAAGGATCAAAGTGGCGCTGCGACTCCGGCTGCAGATGAGGAAGAAGATGACGAAGATGCCTCCTCTCCCGCAAAGGACGCAGAAAAAGAGGTCCCCGAGGCTGAAGTCAATGTTGAAGCTTCTCTAGCTAAGGAGAAGTATAAAACTTATTCCTGCGGAAAAAACAATGCATCATTTTGGCCCCAAGAGGGTTTGTAATATAACTTAAATTCTTAAGTAGCTAGGGACGAAACATAGCATGCATGGGCGGAAACAACTTATCCTGCTATCCTTTAATATTATTTGCATGTTTCGTTTTGTCGGAAAGCAAGTGCTGACTTCATTGTTTTCCGGCTTACTCATTTGACCTTCCACGAGCCGGAAGACCTATAGCCGGAAACACTCGCCAGCGGCGACGAAGCCCAATGGCAATCCGTCAATAACCGCGGAAACAAGCCCCCAGCTTAGGTGCCGGAAATCGCTACTAGGAATCCATGAGTTCGCAACAGAAAACATTTCCATCAGAAAACTTAAGCTTACGTCCTAAAGGACGATTTTTGAAAATCACAACTTTCATACACGCCTAGGCGGAAAAATCCAGCTCTCCGGTTTTAGTTGGAAAACATACACGATCTAAAAATGAACAAGTAAAGGAGGTAAAAGACTCAAAGAGTGAACCATAAGCTTTATTTCATTTGATCATGTATAACCATTACAGAGTATGATACTCGGAAAATTATGCTAAGTGTGGAAAGGACGTAGCTGTGAAATGTTCCAGGGTCGATCTGTTTCGTCGTATATGTCACCCGGATCCTCTCGCTTGTGTTTCCGGTGCCAATTTGCAGGTCTGTCTTTCAATTCCCGGAAATTGACGAGGTAGTACGATCCATTGTGAAGCACTTTGCTAACGACAAAAGGTCCTTCCCATGGAGACTGTAGCTTATGATCTTTCACCTGTCAAAGGCGGAGGACCAGGTCTCTGGCCATAAATGAGCGATTCCGGACTCGACGACTATGATAGCGTCGGAGCTTCTGCTGGTATATGGTGGAGCGTTGGTCAGCTAAATTCCGAGCTTCTTCGATCAAGTCCACAGATAGCTGTCTGGCCTTGTCAGCAGTTTCTTCATCGTAGGCGGAAACTCGCGGTGAATCGTGGATGATGTCGGAGGGGAGTACGGCCTCGGATCCGTATACCAGGAAGAAAGGGGTAAATCCAGTTGACCTGTTAGGGGTAGTTCGTAAACTCCACAGGACAGAATCTAACTCATCAGCCCAAGCTCCAGCTGCGCGGCGCAGCGGTTCTTCAAGGCGTGGTTTAATTCCTGATAATATGAGGCCATTGGCCCTTTCAACCTGTCCATTGGACTGTGGATGAGCGACAGAGGCAATGTACAGCCGTATCCCTACGTCCTCACAGTAATCCTTCAGCTCTCCCTGTGCGAAGTTAGTGCCGTTATCTGTGATTATGCTGTGCGGGATGCCGAATCTCATCACGAGGCTGCAGACGAATTTTAGTGTCGTAGCACCGTCGGCTTTTCTCACTGGCTTTGTGTCGTCGTGGTGAACGAGCAGATGCCATAGGATGGCTTAAGTTGGGGCCGAATGTGTGCTAGAGGATTCGGGGGAGGGTTTGTGATAAGATTAGATGAACTTCCGGATGCTTTCCTCAAGAACACAACCAAGGGTAGCGAAAGAAGAAGAAGAACACAAGGAAGCACTCCGCTCTATATCTTTCTCTTTATTGCTCTTAGCAAATTACAGGTTTGTGGCTACAGCATAACAGCTTACACACTTGCACGCAACGAGTCGTATAAGATCGTACTCAATCGTGCCCATAATGGGGCTACCCCCTCTCCTTATATAGTGGAGAGATGGTCTGCAGGGCAAGAAACCCTAATGGCATCTAATGGTATCTGATGGCATCTAATGGCATCTTTGACTAGAAAAACTACTTTTACAAAGTCACTTTAATCATAAACGGCGGCGCCGGTATCTTTAATCATGGAGGCTGACGTCCTGCGGCTGCTTTTGGCGTCATCCTCCTCCTTTGGCGTCAGGGCTTCGCTTAAAGCTACTTTGCTTAGCTCATCCTTGTCTTCTAGCTCTGGAGAATCTTTGACCAGCCTTGCCGACAAGCACCTCTTACCGGTAACCCGGTGTCTTCTTTATCCGGTTCCGGTATACCCCTCTTGGGGATACCGGCTTAGCTTTACCTAACCAAATTCTTAGTTTCGACCTCCGGTATCAATATTAAACCGGTATCTTGATGGCTCAGACCATCCGGTTTGGCATGCCTTTGGCATACCGGGGGTCATCCCCCCAACACTTTGCCTTGATCCACTTGCTGAACTTGTCAACAGCGACCAGGAGGTACTCAAAACCGCCAGGAGATGATTTCTTGAGTTTACCAACCATATCGAGCCCCCAGACCGCAAATGGCAAGGTGATAGGGATGGTCTTCAGCTCTTGGGCTGGTGCGTTTGGTTGAGTAGCGTAGTACTGACAACCTCGGCAGGTCTTAACTAGCTTGTCAGCATCTTCTTTAGCTGTGAGCCAGTAAAATCCGAGCCGAAAGGCTTTTGCAACGAGTGACCTGGGGGCGGCATGATGCCCGCAGTCCCCTGCGTGGATCTCTCTGAGGATCTCAATGTCGTCTTGATTTGAGACGCATTTAAGAAATACCCCTGTTGCGCTTCGCTTGTAGAGCTGTCCATCAACAGTTGTATAGGATCTTGCTCGTCTGATGATCTGTCGTGCGAGGACCTCGTCCTCTGGCAACTTTTGATCGATGAGGTAGTCCAGGAAAGGCTGTGTCCAAGCCGGAGTGATAAGCATCACTTCTCTGGCTGGAGATACTTCCACCTCTGGGTTTTCCGGATTAGCGCCCTTCACCGAGGGTATCCGTAGATGCTCCAGGAAAATGCCAGGCGGAATTTGTTTCCTGCCGGATCCGAGCTTGGATAGCATATCTGCCGCTGCGTTGTCGTCTCTTCTGACGTACTTGACTTCGTATCCGAGGAAGCATTTGGCGATCTCGTCAACTTCGTCTCTGTAAGCCGCCATGACGGAGTTTCTGGCGTTCCAGGTTCCGGCTACCTGCTGTGCCACCAAGTCGGAATCTCCGCAGCAAATGATGTGCTTGATCCTTATCTCCTTAGCGATGCGCAGTCCGTGTAGTAGAGCCTCGTATTCCGCCATATTCTTTGTAGCTTGGAAGTGAATCTGCAGAACGTACTGCAGTTCTTCTCCGGTAGGGGACTTCAGGGTGACTCCGGCTCCTGAGCCTTGATGCTGCTTGGATTCGTCGAAGTGCATAACCCATGTCTCTGGTTCCGGCTCCAGGCTTATGTCCGGAGCTTCCGTCCAATCTGCGACAAAATCCGCCAAGACCTGGGACTTGATCGCAGTCCTGGCTTTGTAGTTGATATCGAAGGCTGATAGTTCGATGCCCCATTTTGCTGTGCGTCCTGTTGCGTCAGCGTTATTGAGAATTGTTGCCAGCGGAGCTTTGCTCACGACCATTCATCGGGTGCTCCTGGAAGTAGTGTCTCAGCTTCCTGCTACCTAGGAATACTCCATAGGCTAGCTTTTGAAAGTGAGGGTATCTTTGTTTGGATTCCGTAAGCACTTCGCTAATGTAGTAGACTGGCCTTTGGACTCCATACTCGTGTCCTTCTTCCTGTCGCTCCACAACGATGACGAGGCTGACGACTCTGTTGGTGGCTGCCAAGTAAAGGAGCATAGGCTCTGACTCTCCTGGAGCTGCTAGGATAAGTGGGGAGGTGAGTATCTCCTTCAACCCTTGAAGTGCTGCATCTGCTGCCTCGTCCCAGACAAATTTGTCTGTCTTCTTCAATAGCTTGTACAGGGGTAGCGCCTTCTCGCCAAGACGGCTGACAAACCTGCTGATTGCTGCAACACAACCAGTTAGTCGATGCACGTCTTTGAGACAAGTTGGCCTTTTGATGCACAAGATTGCCTTGATTTTCTCCGGGTTCACCTCAATGCCCCTATTGGAGACAATGAAGCCAAGGAGTTTTCCAGCTGGAACGCCAAAGACGCACTTCAGCGGATTCAACATCATCTTGTACCGACGGAGATTCTCAAAGGTTTCTGTGAGATCCCTGATCAAGTCGGATCCTTTCCTGGTCATGACCGCGATGTCGTCGACGTAGGCGTGCACATTCCGGCCAATTTGGTCCTTCAAGCACCGCTGCATCGTACGTTGGTAGGTGGCACCTGCATTTTTCAAGCCAAAAGGCATAGTAACATAGCAGTAAGTGCCAAATGGGGTGATGAACGAGGTCGCCTTTTGGTCGGACTCCTTCATCCGGATCTGATGATACCCGGAATATGCATCAAGAAAACACAGAAGCTCCGCCCCCGCCGTCGAATCAATGACTTGGTCAATGCGCGGCAAGGGAAACGGATCCTTCATGCATGTTTGTTCAAGCCAGAGTAATCGATGCACATTCTTAGTATTTCAAAATTCTTTTTGGGTACAAGGACGGGGTTTGCGACCCAATCAGTATGGATAACTTCTATTACAAAACCTGCCTCTAGTAACTTTGCTAGTTCCATCCCTATGGCGCGACGCTTCTTATCTCCAAAGCGTCGCATAGTTTGCTTCACCGGTTTAGCCCCCGGATTTATGTTGAGGTAGTGCTCGGTGAGTTCCCTAGGTACTCCGGACATGTCAGAAGGCTGCCATGCGAAGATGTCCATGTTAGCGCGGAGGAACTCGACGAGCGCGTCTTCCTATTTGGGGTCCATGTTGGCTCCGATCGAGACCTATTTAGATGCATCTCCCTTCTTGAGGTCGATGTTTTTGGTCTCTATCGCGGCCTTGAACGAGTTTTCCTGTTCGGAGATTTGCCTCTTTGTGGTCTGCATCTCAGTCGGATCCACCGCGGCTCTGTAGCCTTCCAGCTCTTCTCCGGAAATCACAGATTCTGCGAAGGCGGCTTCGCCCAGCTCGCACTCGTGAGCTTTTTTGTAGTCTCCGGATATGGTAATCATGACATTAGGACCCGGAATCTTGAGCTTGTTGTAGATGTAGCACGCTCTTGCGTGGAACTTGTGGTAGGTGGGCCTGCCGAAGATGACGTGGTAGGAGCTCTTGAAGGGCACGACCTCAAACGTGATCATCTCTTCGCGGAAATTTTTAACATCGCCGAAGGCCACGGGAAGTCTGATGCTGCCTAAGGAATTCGCCTTTTTACCCGGAACTACACCATGGAATTCAGTGTTGCTGTGTTTAAGCTGTTCCTTGGTAAGGTTCATCCGCTCCAGAGTCTCCAGGTACATGATGTTCAGGCTGGCACCGCCGTCCATGAGGCACTTGGAGAAGTCATAGCCGTCTATGCGGGGACTTACAACCAATGCATAGCACTCCTTCGGAACGATAGTAGGATGGTCCTTCCTATCGAACGTACATGGAGTTTCCGACCACCTGACATACTGCGGCACAGCTGGAACTGTGGCGTTCAGGATCCGGAGAGCTGATTTGCTGTGCCTGACAGTTGGGGTTCCGAGGAAGGTGTGGTACGTGATGACCCACAAGTATAGGGGGTGTATCGTAGTATCTTCGATAAGTAAGAATGTCGATCCCAACGAGGAGCAGAAGGTGTTGACAAGCAGTTTCGATGAAGGATTCACTGTAAATGCTCACAGACAAGTATTCGGGGGGTTTTGATGTAACGAGTTGAATAAAGTACGAGTAAGTAAAGTGCGAGAGTAATAATTGCAGCGAGTGGCCCAATCCTTTTTAGCACAAAGGACAAGCCGGTTTGTTTACTTATAATTACCAAACGTTCTCGAGGACACACGGGATTTTAGTCTAGTGCTTTCGCTACATACGGCTAAATAATCTTCATTGTTATGATAAGTGTTGTGTGGGTGAACCTATGCTAATGTACCGCCCTTCCTAGGACTAATACATACTTGTGATTATACCCCTTGCAAGCATCCACAACTACAAGAAAGTAATTAAGAATAAATCTAACCACAGCCTTAAACTCTGAGATCCCGCGATCCCTCCTGCATCGATATACCAACGGGGGTTCAGGTTTCCGTCACTCCGGCAACCCCGCAATTAGCAAACGAATACAAGATGCATTCCCCTAGGCCCATAAATGGTGAAGTGTCATGTAGTCGACGTTCACATAACACCACTAGAAGAATAACACCACAACTTAAATATCACACCATTGAATATTACTCATCCATAGTTCACTACTAACATTTAGACTTCACCCATGTCCTCAAGAACTAAACGAACTACTCACGAGACATCATACGGAACATGATCAGAGGTGATATGATGATGAATAACAATCTGAACATAAACTTGGTTCAATGGTTTCACTCAATAGCATCAACAACAAGTAGAAATCGATACCGGGAGAGTTTCCCCTATCAAACAATCAAGATCAAACCCAAATTGCTACGGCGGTGACGAGGTGCTGCGGAGGAGATGGCGGTGATGATGGTGGAGATGATGATGATGGTGATGGCGATGATGTCCAGCTCGATGACGGTGACGATGGCGTCGATTTCCCCCTCCGGAGGGAATTTCCCGGCGGATTCCCGCCCGCCGGAGAGCTCTTTTCTCTCGGTGTTCTCCGCCCCGCGAGGCGGCCGTAACTCTTCGTGAGGAACCCTCCGTGGCTTCGGTCTTCGGGACGAAGGGTTTCGCGAAGAAAAGGAGGCGAAAGGGGTCGTGGGCCCCCGGACCACATGGCGGCGCGGCCGGGGCATGGGCCGCGCCGCCTAGGGTGTGGGCCCACCCTGGGTCCTCCCGGCCCCTCCTTCGGCTTCCTCCGTTATCTTGAAAAATAGGATTTTTGGTATAATTTCCTCCCACAGTTGATCTTCCGAAATATTGCGTTCGACGGTGCTTTTTCCGGCGGAATCTCGGCTCCGGTGCTTGATCCTCCAATAATGATGAAACATGCAAAATAGATGAAATAACATAAGTATTGTGTCCCAATATGAAATATATCAATGAATAACAGCAAATTATGATATAAAATAGTGATGCAAATTGGACGTATCAACTCCCCCAAGCTTAGACTTCGCTTGTCCCCAAGCGAAGCCGAGCTCGATAGACAGGACCACATGTTTATGGAGTGAAGAGTCGATAAATAAAATACGGACAAGAAGCATCATATTCATTCACACAAAACATTATAGTAAACAACCTCTCATAACTCAACTTGAAACAAGTATAAGGTAATCACAAGTAAAGGTGCATAAGAAATCATAATTGGTGATGGCAAACTTCGTTCCTGGTCAGAGAACAATTAACAGATTATATTTATCTCATTGAGCAGCGCTCTCATGTTAAAGTTTATAAGGCACAACTTGCATACTCAATCATAATGGTCTTTTCATGATCATTGATAACTTGCAAAGCTATATTCATTCAGATAAAACTTGTACTAAACAAGGAAGAATAAAAGACATGATGAAGTGAATCACAATATAATGGTTTGATCACAACAACTCAAATGCTTGCTCAAGATGGAGGGAAATAGGTTTACTGACTCAACATAAAGTAAAAGACAGGCCCTTCGCAGAGGGAAGCAGGGATTAAATCATGTGCTAGAGCTTTTTCAGTTTTGCAATCATATAAAGAGAATAAAAATAACATTTTGAGGGGTGTTTGTTGTTGTCAACGACTGGTAGCGGGTACTCTAACCCCCTTTGCCAGACAAACCTTCAAAGAGCGGCTCCCATATTATTTTCATTTTGTGTGGCACTCCTTCCAACCTTTCTTTCACAAACCATGGCTAACCGAATCCTCGGGTGCACGCCAACAATCTCATACCATGAAGGAGTGCCTTTTTATTTTAGCTTTATTATGATGATGACACTCCCCCCAACCTTTGCTTACACAAGCCATGGCTAACCGAATCCTTCGGGTGCCGTCCATCAATCACATACCATGGAGGAGTGTCTATTTAGTTTAATTAATTTGGGACTCGGGAATCCCATTGCCGACTCTTTTTGCAAAATTATTGGATAAGCGGATGAAGCCACTAGTCCATGGGTGAAAGTTGCCCAACAAGATTGAAAGATAAAACACCACATACTTCCTCATGAGCTATGAAACATTGACACAAATAAGAGATACTAAGTTTTGAATTATTTAAAGGTAGCACATGAAGTATTTACTTGGAATGGCAGAAAATACCATGTAGTAGGTAGGTATGGTGGACACAAATGACATAGGTTTGGGTTAAGGTTTGGATGCACGAGAAGTAGTCCCTCTCAGTACAGGTCTTTGGCTAGCAAGGTTAATTAGCAAGCATAAGAGTCGAGGGGAACAAACAAATATACATGTGATAGAAACAATCATGCATCTTCCTTGTAAGCACAAACAATTTTAACTTCAGAATAATAAGCTATGAGCTAACAAGAAAGAAAGACAATGAAACAACTACATGTATTTTTCTTTTCTATTTAAACCTCAAAGTGTTGTTGCTATTGACCAATGCTAAGTTTGCCAAAACCAAATAGATTTATTCAATGCTCCCAAAGTGATACCAATACTAACAACAAGGTAAATCATATAATAGAGATTGCAAACTAGAATAAGATGTGCAATATGTAAATGATAAAACTTCTCATTAATATTCCATAACGATAACTCACACCAAGGGATACATACATAACCAACTAAAGAGAGATACTTCCAACTGCAACCCATCTTATATGATAACTTCCCTACTCATGATATGACACTACTTGACAAATAAAAGTAAAAGGTAGTGATAATGTGATACCGCGGCACTCCCCCAAGCTTGGAACAAACCAAGGGGATGCCAATACCGATGATGAATTACTCCTGCGGCAATGGTGGTGATGAACTCCTCCCGCGCTTCTTAATAAGCTCCTTCATCTTCAGTTTCTCAGCTTGACAATTCTGCACTAAGATTCGGAGAGATTCATTGTTATCTGAAGTTGGCGACGACAACCTTGTGATGCGAATCGAGTGGTATTCAATCATCCTTCTGAGACAGCAATTCTCCTCCTCGGAGTATCTCCACTTCTCTTCTTAGAGCCCGATATTGATCACAAAACTCATCGGTAATCCGTAGCACTTCTTCCATCATGGGGAAGGAGTCGAGGCTAAGAGCGGGTGGTATAGGTCCCTGCAGGTTATGAGAAAAAGAACGTCGAGTATCAACAGATCCCACCAAGATTTGCTTGCTCCCTCCGGCTTGCTGCTCTTGTCTTGATGGCACCTCCTTCACTTCTTCCTCCGAAAGCCCCTTGCCCTTGTTCTTGGAGACCATGGCGCTTCTAAACTGAAAACAGATCCTGGCAGAAACAGCTCGAAACAAAACACGTCGAGAACACGATATACGGACCTCCAAAGGTCCGGGGAATTATATAGCAAAAATTTTCACGACAAACGGAAAGTACCAGATCGAACCAGAGTCGGAAAGGGGCGACGAGGCGGCCAAACCATAAGGCGGCGCGGGCCCAGGCTTGGCCGCGCCGGCCTATGGTGGCGCCCCCTCGTGCGTCCTTTCCACTCCGTTTCGAACTCGTATTTTTCCTTATTTTCCAAAAACAGCAAAAATATTGTTCGGAAAGTAAATTGCGTACTTTTCATTACCAGTACTGTTACCTATTCAAAGTTGAGTTCTGGCGGACTGTCAATTTGCCCTTTGATGAAGGCTTCCGGTGTTTCCACTTGAATAATATCAACATCAACATTATAAGAATCACCTGAGATATAATGCTTGAGTCTTTGTCCATTCACCACTTGCGTGGCATTGCCTTGGAGAGAGCTAATTTTGATTGCTCCTGAACGATACACCTCCTCGACAATATATGGTCCTTCCCATTTCGAGAGTAATTTCCCCGCAAAGAATCCGAGACGAGACCGATACAATAGGACTTTATCCCCAATATTAAATTCTCTTTTGATAATCCTTCTATCATGCCATTTTTTAACTTTCTCTTTAAAGAGTTTAGCATTTTCATAAGCTTCACTTCTCCATTCATCTAGAGAACTTAATTGCAACAACCTCTTATCACCGGCAAGTTTAGGATCCTTATTTAATTCTCTAACAGCCCAATAAGCTTTGTGCTCTAGTTCTAGAGGTAAATGACAAGCTTTCCCATAAACCATTTTATAAGGTGACATTCCCATGGGATTTTTGTAAGCAGTTCTATAAGCCCAAAGTGCATCCTTCAATTTACTAGCCCAATTCTTTCTAGTTTTATTAACGGTCTTTCCCAAAATAGATTTAATCTCTCTATTTGATAGTTCTACTTGACCACTAGTTTGAGGATGATAAGCGGAAGCAATTCTATGATTAATACCATACCTAGCAAGAGTTTTTCTAAAACCTCCATGAATAAAATGAGAACCTCCATCAGTCATAATATATCTAGGTACTCCAAATATAGGAAAAATAATATCTAAAAGCATTCTTAAAGAGGTCTCACCATCAGCACTCTTTGTAGGTATAGCTTCCACCCATTTAGTAACATAATCAACAGCAACAAGTATATGAGTGTTACCTTCTGAAGAGGGAAAAGGTCCCATGAAGTCAAATCCCCAACAGTCAAATGGTTCAATAACAAGAGTATAATTCATAGGCATTTCATTACGTCTGGAGATATTACCAACCCTTTGGCATTCATCACAAGATAAAATAAACTTCCTCGCATCTTTGAAGAGAGTTGGCCAATAAAAACCTGATTGTAGAACCTTTTGCGCGGTTCTTTCTCCGGCGTGATGTCCTCCATAAGCACTACCATGACATTTACTCAATATCTCCCGTTGTTCATATTCGGGAACACATCTTCGCATAATACCATCCACTCCTTCTTTATATAAGTGTGGGTCATCCCGTAAATAATGCCTCAAGTCATAAAAGAACTTCCTCCTTTGTCTGAGCTGAAAAGGTTGGAGGCAAGTACTTGGAAACAATAAAGTTAGCATAATCAGCATACCAAGGACCTGTCTCGCGAGCTCACCTTTATTACAGCCCAATTGTTCGTTTGGAAAACTATCATTAACAGGAA
Organism: Lolium rigidum; assembly: GCF_022539505.1. NCBI lineage: Eukaryota > Viridiplantae > Streptophyta > Magnoliopsida > Poales > Poaceae > Lolium > Lolium rigidum. The sequence continues at coordinate 131,543,237 of NC_061513.1, forward strand.
CAGGATCATAAGCAATATTTTCCAATCTAGACAAGTTATCAGCAACAGGATTATCAGCACCTTTCCTATCTACAATATGTAAATCAAATTCTTGCAAAAGAAGTACCCATCTAATGAGCCTTGGCTTAGCATCTTTCTTTGTCATTAGGTATCTAATTGCAGCATGATCAGTATGAATAGTAACTTTTGAATCAACAATATAAGGTCTAAATTTATCGCAAGCAAAGACTACAGCTAATAATTCTTTTTCAGTTGTAGCATAATTTCTTTGAGCAGCATCAAGAGTTTTACTAGCATAATGAATAACATTCAGTTTTTTATCTACTCGCTGTCCAAGAACAGCGCCTACAGCAAAATCACTAGCATCACACATAATTTCAAAGGGTAAGTTCCAATCAGGAGGTTCAACTATAGGAGCAGTTGTTAAGGCTTTCTTAAGAGTTTCAAAAGCTTCCTTACAATCATCATCAAAAACAAATGGTACATCTTTTTGAAGAAGATTAGTAAGAGGCTTTGAAATCTTGGAGAAATCTTTAATAAATCTCCTATAAAACCCAAGATGACCAAGAACACTACGAATACCTTTAACATCCCTCGGATAGGGCATCTTCTCAATTGCTTCAACTTTAGCTCTATCAACTTCAATACCTCTCTCGAAATTTTATGTCCCAATACAATTCCTTCATTAACCATAAAGTGGCATTTCTCCCAATTAAGAACAAGGTTAGTTTCTTCACATCTCTGCAAAACTTTATCAAGGTTTCGCAAGCAACTATCAAAAGAATTCCCATAGACGGAAAAATCATCCATGAATACCTCTACAATACTTTCACAAAAACCATGAAAAATAGCAGACATGCATCTTTGAAAAGTAAGCAGGAGCATTACATAAACCAAAAGGCATGCGTCCATAAGCATAAGTTCCATAGGGACAAGTAAAAGTGGTTTTCTCTTGATCTTTAGCTTTAACAGCAATTTGTGAAAACCCAGAATAACCATCAAGAAAACAAAAATGAGTATTTTTAGACAATCTTTCTAACATTTGATCAATAAATGGTAAAGGGTAATGATCTTTCTTAGTAACTTTATTAACTTTTCGAAAATCAATGCATATTCTATACCCTACAACTACTCTTTGAGGGATGAGCTCATCATTATCATTAGGCACAACAGTCATTCCTCCTTTCTTGGGAACGCAATGTACAGGACTAACCCATCTACTATCAGCAATAGGATATATAATACCAGCTTCAAGAAGTCGTAATACCTCATTTCTTACCACTTCCTTCATCTTCGGAATTAGACGACGCTGATGTTCAACAACAGGCTTTGCATCATCTTCCATATTAATAGCATGTTGGCAAATAGAAGGAGAAATCCCCTTCAAATCATCAAGAGTGTAGCCAATAGCTCCTCGGTGCTTCTTCAATATTTCCAATAACCTTTCTTCCTCAATCTCCGAAAGCTTAGAACTAATAATAACATGATATATTTTCTTATCATCAATATGAGCATATTTAAGATTATCGAGCAAAGGCTTTAAATCAAAAACAGGATCTTCCTTTGGTGGAGGTGTTGTACCCAAATCTTCCACCGGTAAATCATGCTTGAGAATAGGTTGGCGAAGAAAAATTTCCTCAAGCTCATCTCTTTCTTTCCTAAAAACCTCACTCTCGCTGTCCTCCAAATGTTGCTGCAAAGGATTATTAGGAACAAGAACAATAGATGCACATTGCTCCATTTTAAGATCATTACTAGGCAAGTCAGCTTTATAAGGAGTTTTAGTAAATTTAGAGAAGTTAAACTCATAAGATTCACCAGCAAATTTAGTCAAAATTTTCTCTTTCTTGCAATCTATAATAGCTCCACAAGTATTTAGAAAAGGTCTACCAAAAATAATAGGACAATAATCGCTAGCAGATAGAACCAAGTACCAAAAAGTCAGACAGGATATTTAATCTTACCGCATAATACTTCCACATCTCGAACAATACCAATTGGAGAAATAGTTTCTCTATTAGCCAGCTGAATAACCACATCAATATCTTCAAGTTCACAAGAATCAATTTCGTGCATAATCTCCGTGTAAAGCTCATACGGAATAGCACTAACACTTGCACCAATATCACATAATCCATAATAGCAATGATCACCAATTCTAACAGATAGCATAGGAACACTAGCTTGTTTGGGTTTATTAGGATGTGAAACAATATTAGAAGCATCTTCACAGAAAATAATATGACCATCCTCCACATTTTCAGTCACAAGATCTTTAATTATTGCAACAGCAGGTTCAACTTTTATTTGTTCTTCAGGTTCTACAGGTTTCTTTTCACTTTTATGAACCGCACTATTTATAACGAGTACTCCTTCATTTTAGCAGGGAAAGGAGTTTTTTCAATATAAGCTTCAGGAATAACATGATCAGCAGCTTTCAACTACAACACATTTATTAATAGATGAATCAATTTTATCTTTATACTGGTTCATGATACTTATCAAAATTCTTCTTTGGCAATTCATAATGAGAGGCAAAAGCTTTATAAAGATTTGCGAAGCAACTTGAGAATCAAGACCATATGTAGCACTCATATTACGAAATTTATCGGTATCCATAAAAGCTTCAATGCATTTATAATCATAAATTATACCCGATTCTCTATCCTTGTCGTTCTCCCAACCTTCGGTATTTTTTTGGATCCGATCAAGAAGGTCCCTTTTAAACTCTTCTTTATTGCGTGTAAATGATCCGGAACAAGAAGTATCCAGCAAGGTCTTGTCTTGAAAAGAAAGTCTTGCATAGAAATTATCAATAATAACATTACCAGGAAGCTCATGAATGGGGCATTTGAGCATTAAAGACTTCAATCTCCCCCAAGCTTGGGCAATACTCTCTCCATCATGAGGCCAAAAATTATATATGCGATTCCGATCCTTATGAATTTCACTTGGAGGATAGAACTTAGAATAAAACCGGGGCACAATATCATTCCATTCAAGAGAATCCCCATTATCCAAGAATTTATACCAATGCGCCGCCTTACCGGACAGCGATAAAGAGAATAGTTTCTTCCTCACTTCATCCATAGCAATACCTGCACATTTGAATAACCCGCATAATTCATGCAAAAACAAGTAAATGATCACCGGGATGGACAGTTCCATCCCCTTCATAGCGGTTATCCATAACACGTTCAATAATTTTCGTAGGTATTTTATATGGTATCACTTCCTCACCCGGCGCCTCATCCACTACCGTTGCAGTAGTAGTAGATTTCCCAAATAAAAATTGAAGAGAAGATCTCTCCATAATGACTTATAGCAAGCAGGCGAAATAAAATCAGCACAACAAGTAAAGGTTTTCCTTACCAATTCCACTTACCAATAGCGCTTCACTCCCCGGCAACGGCGCCGTGAAAATAGTCTTGATGACCCACAAGTATAGGGGGTGTATCGTAGTATCTTCGATAAGTAAGAATGTCGATCCCAACGAGGAGCGAGAAGGTGTTGACAAGCAGTTTCGATGAAGGATTCACCGTAAATGCTCACGTGACAAGTATTCGTGGGGTTTTGATGTAACAAGTTGAATAAAGTACGAGTAAGTAAAGTGCGAGAGTAATAATTGCAGCGAGTGGCCCAATCCTTTTTAGCACAAAGGACAAGCCGGTTTGTTTACTTATAATTACCAAACGTTCTCGAGGACACACGGGATTTTAGTCTAGTGCTTTCGCTACATACGGCTAAATAATCTTCATTGTTATGATAAGTGTTGTGTGGGTGAACCTATGCTAATGTACCGCCCTTCCTAGGACTAATACATACTTGTGATTATACCCCTTGCAAGCATCCGCAACTACAAGAAAGTAATTAAGAATAAATCTAACCACGGCCTTAAACTCGAGATCCTCGCGATCCCTCCCCGCATCGATATACCAACGGGGTTCGGGTTTCGTCACTCCGGCAACCCCGCAATTAGCAAACGAATACAAGATGCATTCCCCTAGGCCCATAAATGGTGAAGTGTCATGTAGTCGACGTTCACATAACACCACTAGAAGAATAACACCACAACTTAAATATCACACCATTGAATATTACTCATCCATAGTTCACTACTAACATTTAGACTTCACCCATGTCCTCAAGAACTAAACGAACTACTCACGAGACATCATACGGAACATGATCGGAGGTGATATGATGATGAATAACAATCTGAACATAAACTTGGTTCAATGGTTTCACTCAATAGCATCAACAACAAGTAGAAATCGATACCGGGAGAGTTTCCCCTATCAAACAATCAAGATCAAACCCAAATTGCTACGGCGGTGACGAGGTGCTGCGGAGGAGATGGCGGTGATGATGGTGGAGATGATGATGATGGTGATGGCGATGATGTCCAGCTCGATGACGGTGACGATGGCGTCGATTTCCCCCTCCCGGAGGGAATTTCCCGGCGGATTCCTCGCCCGCCGGAGAGCTCTTTTCTCTCTCGGTGTTCTCCGCCCCGCGAGGCGGCCGTAACTCTTCGTGAGGAACCCTCTCGTGGCTTCGGTCTTCGGGACGAAGGGTTTCGCGAAGAAAAGGAGGCGAAAGGGGTCGTGGGCCCCCGGACCACATGGCGGCGCGGCCGGGGCATGGGCCGCGCCGCCCTAGGGTGTGGGCCCACCCCGGGTCCTCCCGGCCCCTCCTTCCGGCTTCCTCCGTTATCTTGAAAAATAGGATTTTTGGTATAATTTCCTCCCACAGCTGATCTTCCGAAATATTGCGTTCGACGGTGCTTTTTCCAGCAGAATCTCGGCTCCGGTGCTTGATCCTCCAATAATGATGAAACATGCAAAATAGATGAAATAACATAAGTATTGTGTCCCAATATGAAATATATCAATGAATAACAGCAAATTATGATATAAAATAGTGATGCAAATTGGACGTATCAGTACGCGCCCGCACTCTTTTTGACAAAGGGGTTGGGTTTAGCTGCGGCTCCTTCCTTGGGATCCGGCGAAGCATCATCCTCGTCCATTGCCTCGGAACTGTCTTCCTCTTTGTCCTTGTTCTTGCCCTTGCCTCCTTTGCCGCGTGGGCGGTGCTTCCGGGCTCGCTTGTAGCCTGCTTCCGGGTCAGATTTTAGATCGTTGACCCACTTGCGCTGCGATTGGTGTGAGTGGACTTCCCCGTAGCCGGATCCAGGTGGGCCAGGCAGGGCATGTCTCTCGTACTCTTCATAGGTTTGGGGGCGCGGTTCCGGCAGCGGTGACTTCGTCGCGGCCGCCGGCCCCTGCCGGCTCCGCCTCCGCGGCCGGGTCCTCTTCCGCCTCCTTGACCTCCACGTTGGAACGCCATGGCGACCATCTCGGATCCGCCACTCTTCTGGTCATCAGGGGGATTTTTTCCGCTTGCTGCCGCTGCTGTTACCGTTGTCACGGTTCTTCTTCTGTTGATGCAGGGGAATTGCTGTGGCCGCTAGATCTCCGCCCGCGTCGTCATCGGCGGCAGTATGATCACTGGCAATGGAGATCATGTCATCCAAATTCAGTTTATTTGCGTTAGCCAAGCATGTGAGCTTGTGCCGCAGCAATCCTCCTCGCTGCAATCCTCCTATAAAGGCGTGCATAGCCGTGGTGTGATCGATGTTCTCACACTCGTTCCTGCATGCCAACCATCGGGAGAGGAAGTTTCTTGATGTTTCTCCCTTATTCTGGATACATGCCTGTAAGTCGCTTGTCGTGGCAGGCCTTTTGTAGGTGCCCCTGAAGTGCTTTTCGAAGGCGTTTTTTAGGTCGAACCAACAAAAGATGGAGTTCTTCTCGAGGTCACTGAGCCAGATCCGGGCTGGACCCACAAGGTACAGCTGAAGCATGCGGCATGCGATGTTAGGGGTTCCTCCGGCAAAGGTTACTGCATTATAGTAATCCTCAATCCAGGTATCCGGCCTTTCGGTGCCATCATATGTCTTCAGGTTTCCGGGTAGCTTGAGGTTCATCCTTGGCGTTGGTTCCTCTCGAATCATCCTGCCAAAGCATTTTGGGCCGATGTAGTCAGATCTGTATTCGTTGAGACGTTCCCGTGCGTCACGCGGGCCGTTGCGGGGAGACTTTGAGTGAGAGCGAGATTTCCGACCACCGCCTCCGCCTCCACCTCCGCCTCCACCGCTGGTTGGTGGGGAGGGAGACCTGCGAGGGGGTCGGTTTGACCTTTTGCTTCCGCCTCCTGATTCTCCGCACCCTTCGCGGTGCTGACTCCGGCTTCGGTGGCTGCCTTCACCGTGGTGTTGGCTGCCGCCGTCGTTCCGGCTTCGGCGGGGTTCCGGCTCGCGGTCGTCGTTCCGGCTCCTCCTTGGCTCGGGCTCACGATCGTTGTTCCGGTTGCGACGAGGTTCCGGCGTGCGCTCCCTGCTCCTGTTCCTCTCAGGTACCACGTTGTCGCGGATATTGATTCCACCTGGCCCATGGGGTCTGGTGTTTCCGGCTGGACTACGACGGCGGGGGAGCGGAGGACGCGAGTATCCCCTAGGTGGAGGTGACAGATTCCGGTACTTGTTTTTGCCAAAGTACATCGCATCCTTTCCCTTATTTGGATCTGACGGCGGTGTCTTTGATGGTACAAGGATTGGATTTGGGTGCTCTCTGGTTCTCCTCCTGCGCTCCGAAGATCCGGTGCGCGATTCATCATCATGATGGCGATTGTCGTAGGCGTCCTTCTGCGCAGTAGAGACGCAATGCTCCGGGTTGGATTCCAACCTGCGCGAAGTGTCTGCCTTGCTCTGCTGCTTCATTGCTGAGACAACCAGCGTTCGGACGTAGTCGATATCAATCTCCTCGTCCTTCTTCTTTAAGATCTCCGCAGCCTTCTTCATGTTATCCTTTGGAGTTGCGAGTGGCTGTTGCTCAGTGGGGTCGCGAAGGTAATCTTGCGGGGAGGTATAGCTTCCCGCTCGATTTTGTCGGCCTCCCGCTGGAGCTCGGTGACCTTGTCTTTCCGGTGTTGCTTCGGAGCTCCTTGACTTTTACCGGCTGTTCGTCGACCTCGAGCTCTCGCCGGCGAAAATTTTCCACGAAGTGCGTGGCTTCTTTCCTCTCGTCCAGCATTGCTGCTGCGGTTCTGGTGAACTTCTGGGCTGTTGCCAGCATCTCCTGTCTTTTAGCTTCTAGAGCCTCTAGATCTGCGGCATCGTCAGGAGTTATAGGTTTGCTGAGAATATCTGAGTGTGCGATTGCCTCCATGCCTGCTTGCTCAATCATCTCTTCTGGAGATAGCACTTCCCTGTGCGGACGTACCCGCGAGAGCGGAGATCCGGCATGGGATGGATGAGGGTCGGAAAAGGTATTTCCATCAGAATGTTGCTGATCCAGCGCCGCCAAAGTTGCAAGAACCTGTTTAGGCTGGGCGGATTCGACTTCAGACTGTTCACCATACCCGAGTTCCGACACCTTGCGATCAAACTCTTCAGTGTTCATGGATGGGGCATCCCCGGAAATTGGGCTTAGGTTACCCAGAATTGACTCTTCGCCCGGAGCGTCGCTTTCTCCGACAGCCTCCTGCTGATCCGGAGCGGCGCTATTTTCCGGTGCCACGACCTGCTCGGGACCAGCTCCGGCTTCTTGAGGGGCGGTTCCGACGGTATGGGCCAAGAAGTGTACGAAGTGACACCTTTGCTTTTCTAACACCTGGGAGACCCAGGCGGATCGGCATTGGTCTTCCACCTTTGTTTCCTGCTCAGGGGCGGATTGGGTGGGGTTTGATTTTTCCAGATCTAAGGCGGAATCTTCCTTGGGAAGTTCCTGCGTCTCAGATCGGATCTTCGCGACTGCGTCCTGCTCAGCGGCGGTCGCGTCAGCTTTACTTACCAGAGCGTTTCCGTCGGAATTAACGGTTTCGCCGATGAAGATGTGTATGCCGCCGACTTGGACGATGTAGAGCTTGACGGGGTTTGTCTTGGCCGGAATCCAGCACTCATCCGGAGGGACGATCGGAAGGTTTCCGGCGTAAAGGACGCGCCCCACGGCCGATGGTGTCGTCGTAGCTTCCCATGGCGGAACCCTCCCGGTTCCGGCCTCCAGACGCCGCAGGCCCCACGGTGGGCTCCAACTGTCGTTGCCTAATCGACGGTACCTCGGAGGAGGGATCCTCACGAGGGGGAAAAGAAGTAGGGGCCATAGGGCGGAGATCACTTGGGACGGTGGTACGCGATTTACCCAGATTCGGAACACCTGCTCGATGACAGGGCCTACTGCTGCTTGTCTGGTATTATCTGGGCGCTTTCGCATTGTTACAATGAGTTGTTGTTCTGCCTCTAGGGCTCCCAGGATCCGGCTTATAAAGACGCACGGATCTAGGGTTTACACGGAGAGTCCTAGCCGGAATACAAGTCGCCTAACTACGGTACAAAGTCTTGCCGTGTACGTCAAGGATCCGCCTTCCCTCTTAGTACGTACTGGACCCGGATACTTCATGGGCCTTCACGGATCCGGCCTCCTTCGTAGGTCGGTGGGAATCCGGCTCCTTGCTCCTGGGCTGGACTTCATCCTTCAGGATCAACAGCAACTGGGCCGCCCGACGGGCCACATGCCACGTCACCTACTATGGGCCACCCGGGCTTGCCGGATCTAGACCATGCCGTTGATATACCCATAAAGTATACCCACAACACCTATTTTAGGCTTCATCCCATAAAAATAAAACTTGACAAGATGTTCATATATTCCATTTTAGAAATCTATTCATGCTGCTACTGGGAACTTTGTCACATATATTTACACACTTGAGGTTATCCTCTTGTTGCATAGAGGATTGGCCTTTTTTCTGAAAAGCTTCAGCTCCTCGTGAGTTCGACAACCTTTTCTGTATTGACAGATACTATAATTGATTTTTGTACTTGAAAGTCACCCACGTTAGCAACATGAGGAGGTGCATGGAGATAAAAAAATAGATGATTATCTAGGCTTTTTTTTTTCCTTGTAAAAAATGCCTACATGGCACCGGTTAATGAACGGTCTTCAGAACCTGATATAAACAACTTACCGAGAATTGGAACTACGCCTACACAAGTTCAAAAGATTAATATTCGAGTAAGAAATCACCCAAGCTCATGTAACCTCGGGTGCATTTTACTCTTTGGACAGTAAAACTGGCTGCAAAATTATTGCACTAAAGAAAGTAGGCCTCGCCTGTTTTGCAGGAAGTGAGTGAGAGACTGAACGGATATTCACTTTAGTTCATAGGTATATAAATGCATCCATTACATAAAAAAATTAAATTTAGAAATGTCTTAAAAAAATCGTAAAAATAACTACGGATATATCTAGAAATTCTATGTTCGCACATAATTTTTTGCGAAGAAATTTTCATCAAACATTTTTTTTATCTTTTTACATAGAACACACAAAATGTGTTTTCGCCGCCAAATTTTGTGAGCCAACATGTAAACGCTGCTACTGTATTTTTTTTTTACTGTTCGTGGTGGCATTGGGCCAAAAATTTGAGGTACAAAGGCGCGGGGCAAAGTTTGGGGTTGCAAAGGCGCGGTCCAACGGAAATGCCACGGACCCATATGGCGTTGGGCTTGCGACGCAGCCCGCAAGGCAATAGCGTGCGGCGCACTACCAATGACAGGCGACCCGATAACGACGTCTTCCATTTCCCCACTTCGCCCCCGGCACCAACCTCCTCAGCACGCAAGTGCCTCCCAGACACTGCCACCGGGCCCCACCATATCGCCGTCGCCGTCACGCACGTTCCTCACATCGGTCGAGAACCACTGACAGGTGTGGTCCTCAAATCAGCGGACCCACGCGTCATGGACGCAAAGCGGAGCCACGCATCCAGACACTTCCGTGCTCACGCGCGATTCATCACAAAGAAAGAGGAGGAGAAAGAGGCCTCTCCTTTTCCCAGACCCTTTCCCCCCATCTCTCCCCACAACCGCCGCCGCCCAACGAAACCACGCTCCTCCAAAGCACCAAACCCCCACCGATTCCCCATGGAGAACGGCGCCGAAACCCCCGCCTCGCCCACCGCCGTCGACAAGCCCGCGCCCAACGGAGCCGTCGCGGCGGAGGAGGTCACCGTCGCCGACCCCGTCCACCCCGCCAAGTCCTACGCCGCCGTCGCCGCCAACGCCGAGATCGACGACCTCCGCGCCACCAAGCTCGCCCTCGAGGACCAGCTCGCCGCCGCGGCCACCGAGAACACCACCCTCGCGGCCGAGGCGCACCGCCTCGAGGGCCTCTTCTCGCAGGCCCGCGACGACGTCGCCACCGCCGAGCACGCCGCCGCCGCCACCGAAGCCGAGGCCGCCGCGCTCCGCGCCGAGGTCGCGCGCCTCCAGGCCCTCCTCGACCGCAAGCAGGCCGACCGCGAGGACGACGAGCGCCAGCGCCGGGAGCTCGAGGCCGAGGTCGGCACCGTCCGCCAGGCCAAGCGCCAGCTCCAGGAGGAGATCCACGCCCTCAAGGCCTCCGCCGCCACTGCCACCGTCGAGGACAGGGAGGTCGCTCCGGACGCCGTCGCCACGAAGGAGGACGGTGCGGTCGCGTGGCAGGGGGTGGCGGCGGGCGCGGCTGCCGGCGCCGCCGTCACGGCCGCCGTCGTGCTCGTCTACCTCCGCCTCAAGAGGTAATCGATCTGGTGCTCCCATGCGCAGGAAGTTTTGCTCTGCTACAGCTTATGGAAGGTTTGATGAGTTTGTCCTGCGTGGTGGTCATGCTGCTAGTGCCCTACTGAAGAGAGTAATAGTACGACTTCTATCAGTTATTATTAGTTACTTAATAGACTACACAAACAAGGTGTTCGTTATGTTTCGTCGCTGTTTCTCCTTTACGTGTTGCTTTTGGTGATGACGGTGAATCTGTCTGTAGACACTTTGTGAACCGAGCAAGGCTGTATGCTTGGTTATCTTAACGTTTATGGTTGCTGGCTTTACTCATGTGGCTCCGTCCTCGCTGATCTACTATCCTTTTAATCGTCACTGATGGTTTGTGGTTTGCATCTCTAGAGGAGTGTGCTTGCTTATACTAAAATTGCTTCTCAATCCTTTTAACCGATTCATGAAATGGGTTAAACTGTTTGATATGTTACTACCGATTATTAACCTATTTGACTCACCTTTCGAGGCATTCTCTGTTGCTTGATGCTTGTGGGACATCGCACTAGTGAAATCTTCTGGTACTGCACAATTTAGATCGGGTGAGTGTTGGAATACAATCTTGGCACACTACATGATTTAAATTCGGTGCCATGGTAACATGGTGTGCTTATGCTGGGTGGCATGTTGTTCTATATGTTTGAATGCATGAGTTGTATGAAACTATAATTTCATAATTTAGGTCGGGTGCCATGGTGTTTGTAATGTTGTTCTTTTGCTCATCTCCAACATGTCTTGTGTGCTTTTTGGTCTGTTTAAACAGGAAGCTGTTTCTTAATAGTGTTCTCCCATCACATAGGTAAGGTCCTTCGGGGTGAGCTACATCTTTTGTTCACTCATGATGCTTGTTATTTTTTTTTTGTGTTTCCTTGTGGGTGTTAGTATTTAGATAGATTTGTTCTTGTTTTTTCTTCATTGGAAATAAGTTCTCCTCATTTTAAAGGGTGACATGTTTTGGAAGCACTGTGCTGTTCTTGTGACTTGATTGACTATCCAGCATATTCCTTTTCTTGGGATTGTAAATCACATGCCTGGATATGATTCTGTGACTGTTATTGCTGCTTATATTAAATTGTTGTTGATGGTTTGCAGTTTGCATCTCTAGATATTTGTTCTTATACTAATATTGCTTCTGATCTGGATACATTCCTTGTTTAACCAATTCACGAAATAGAAGCTGTTTTATATGTTATCAGTCTGTTCCATATTTTAAGACGTTTCGGCGAACTAATTTAGTTTGCCAAAACGTCTTATATTGTGCAGCAGAGGGAGTACCATCGATTATTAACCTATTTGACTGATATCTTGAGGCCTTTGCTATTGCTTGATGCTAGTGGGATGTATTAGTAGTGGAATCTGGTACTGCATAATTTATATTGGACTGTTGAATTGCAATCATGGTACTACACGGGCCATGGTAACATGGTGTGCTTAATGCTGGGTGGCATGTTGTTCTATATGTTCGAATGCAGAAACTGTAACTTCCTGATCTAGATCAAGTGCTCATCTGCAACGATATGTCTTGTGTGCTTTTTGGTCTGTTTAAACTGGGAGGTGTACCTTTTAATAGTACTTCTTCCACAAACGATGATTTATAAAATTGGGTTCTCCCCTAACATGGGGTACATTTGCTGTTCGTTCATGATGCTTGTTGTGTTTTTTGTGTTGCCTTGTGGGTGTTACCGTGCCAGTATTTAGATTTTTTTTTTTGGAGCTATTTGTTCTCTCTCCTAATTTTAGATTGGCATGTTTTGGAAAAACTGTGCTGTTGTTGTTACGTATTGACTATCCATGCTTATGCCTTTCTTTGGCTCATAAATACATGCTTGTATATGATTATGTGCCTGTTATTGCTACTTATGTTAAATTGTTGTTGACGGTTTGCAGCTTCATCTCTAGATATTGTGCTTATACTAACTTTGCTTCCGATCTGTTAACATACCCTTTGACCGATTTGTGACATGTTACAATCGATTATTAACCTATTTCACTGATCTTTCGAGGCATTTACAGTTGCTTGATCTTTTTAGGATGTAGTAGTAGTAGTCGAATTTGGGTCTGCATAGCTTTGATTGGGTGCATGCTGGAGTGCAATCTTGGTATACTTGATTTATTAGTGACATTGTGTGCCAGCGTTTTGAAAAACTAATTTGTTTTTGTTTATCTTTTTGGAACTAATTTGATCTCCTATTTTTGAGTGACATGTTTTGAAGAACTGTTATAACTAATGATTATCCATGCATAAGCCTTAACTGACATGTTTTGCATATGATTATGCGGTTGTTATTGCTGATATAAGCCTGCATGGCACCGGAGGCATGTTTTGCTGGTTGTGAGCTAATGACAATGGAGATTTTGGTTTGTATGTTTGTCATCACTGATTTAGCAAGTGCACATTGTTAGGCTTCAGTTAGTTTAGCAATGCATATAGATAGTCTTCAAGTGCTTGGTAGAGTTCTTTTAGAAGGTGGAAGAGATAGTTAGATATATCATAGCTGTTAATTTTTTTTTATCATTACACGTTGATTGATTTCATGCTACTGTTTGGTTACTCTTGAGTGTCTAGTCTGTGTCTAACAGCATTCCTTTGACCAATTGGCATTTTCTGATTTTTTTTTTTGTTCTTACAGTATGTGGCCATTGTAATGGGCAGTAGGTTCTGTATAATTATGGTTGACCATGTCTGGGTTTGCAGTATGGTATGGTTGGACTCCATTAGTTGGTGTCGTGGTTTTAGTTCATACATGAATATGATGGATTGCCAAATATTCTGTTGCCATATATTCTTCTCCCTGTTTTGTGGCTGCATTGTTTGTTCTCCATCATTAGATATCCGTTGTAGGACATTTGTATTCCTGTCTGTTTGTTATGGAGCTATCTGAGTAGTCAGTTTGTATGATGCTTTTATCACTTGTGATGATGCTGAATAATCTGGCGATATAGAGATTGTCTTCTGTACATTGTTGTGGCTCCTCCTAGAACTATATAACCTGCTAACCAACTTAAGAACTCATATGAAACATTATACTCCTTGATACCTTCATGTTTACTTTAACAAAGTACCTGTGGGATGTGGCGCTAGTTTAGTTGGCATCGAACAGTCGAACATTGGTTTCATATTCACTTCTTTTGTGATCAAAGTGGCATTTCATCTATTGTACGGAGTATTTGTGTTTTGTATGTTCTGTGATCAACTGGTATGTCCATACTTGGTCCAAGGGTGGTGATCTTGTTGCCTTGTGTTCATTTTCTTCACGAGCTGGCCAAGCAGCACGTCCTACCAGACTGTAGAATAGACAGTCACGTTTATAGCTTGCGTATGGTTCTGGACTTCTGGTAACGTGACTCGCTAAGCCAGCGCGAGAGAAATCAGACTCGGCGGCCAGCTCCATGGCCTGCACGTGATCAAGCGGAAGCAACTAGCCGTAGTGCAACAGATCAAAAGTTCAAAACAACACGGTTGACACAAAGCACCTACGCATGGAACCGGCCTATCACAAGCTACAAGGTACAAGCAGTGCCGCTCAGCCGCACGCGCAGCCGACTGTAAACGCATCTCCAACGGCGCGACGAATTTCGGACGCCTAAAAGTGGTCGCGAGCGTCTGTTTGCGTTTTCTGCGGACATATTTTGTCCGCGTGTCCGTTGCATCTGGGTGTGCTCCCACCGGGACGACCCATTTTTAGATTTGCAACATATTTGATAGCAAATAAAGTAGTTCTAGAACCCTAGACTACTTGCTGCCTGACGGGCCGGTCTCGTCGTTGTGTCGCTCCCTCGCCTGCTTCTCCGCCGCCTCCCGTGCGGCTGCTATGGCTTGGTCCGCCGCCGCGTCCTCTTGCAAGCACTGCTCTAGCCTCGCGTTGGCGGCGTCGTTCTTGAGCGTCTCGAAGACGCATCGACGCTGGGTCGCTGTCAGGCGGGCCAGACAAAACGTCCGTCAAACGCGAGCGGATACTTTCCGCGTCCGCGCAGCGTCAGCAGAGACGCATCCGAGACGCATATTTGGGCCAGGTTTCCGTCGCCGCGGACGGCCCGGTCACTTTGCGTCGCCCCACTGGAGATGGTACCAGACGTATTTTTCGGCCCGACAGACGCAAACGGTCGCTCAGTGTCTGTTTCCGTCGCGCCGCTGAAGATGCCCTAAGCATAGACACTTCACTCGAAGAAAAACAGGGCTTGATAACATAGTTTTGAAAACCGAACTGGTTTGGTGGTTTGACCAAAAAAAACCTAAACCGATGGTCTCACTAGTTTTTTTTAAAAAATGAAACCGTATCTAGGAGGAACAAGACACTTTTTGATATAATAGAAGTGGGACTTGGTGTGACAATTCCAAGACAGGAATCGAACTCCGGTCATTGGGGTGCGCCACTGCCCACTGCGACCTCAACCACTGGGCTAAGCCCACGTCGTCTCACTAGTTTTTTTTTAAGAAACAATGATCCAAACAGCAAAAAAACAAGAGAAAAAAAGATGTTGCAAGAGGAATCAAACTCGTGACCTTCAACTAGAAAGAAATACGAAACATAACGCACAATACCACTTGGACCGGCCATGTTTTGTGATTACGTATTGAAGTATTCTCTCTGTATACTCTCTATGGTTATTTTGCTCTAAATTTTTCTTAAATTGTAATTAGAAATAATATCCTTTTCAATTTCTTTTTGTCGTCATCGAACCGGATGAACCGGTGATCCGATCTGCGAACCAGTGAACTAGTCGCTTCACCAGTTCACGCATCGGTCTAATTTTTTAAACTATGCTTGGCAAGCTATGCTGTTTTATGCTTGATCAAGTTTATAGCAAAGTACTCACCGGTCCAATTTTTTAAACTATGCTTGGCAAGCTATACTGTTTTAAGCTTGATCAAGTTTATAGCTAAGTACTTATCATTTACATGACCAAAATTGTTCCATTAGGTTCATCATACCATATATTTTTGTACTACTGGTAACGGGATTGCCCATTAAAGTTAAAGAAAGAAAGCAAGGGAGTAACTAGTAAAAGAGTTTTAACTACCACAAGCACCACGGGACGCTAGAGAAGTTTCTTTTGCAGGTTACCCTGGAGAAGTTTGAGTAAGCATAAACTAGAAGTTCAATATTTAGAATTGAGGAAGTACGTGCAACCTGTTGTAGACATTTCAAGCATCTAATATAGAGGATGACGACATGTGTACATATATGATCATTGACGGTGGCTTCAAATGTAACAACTCCTCAAAACTGCTATGTTCTGATTGTATTTGAATATTTGACTAAAGATGACGAAAACATAACACATGTGCTTTGGTGGATTTGTGATGCATTGATGTCGCTCCACAACTTATATGCAATTGTTCTATATTTTAAAATCAGGAGGATTCTAGTCTTTAGGGTATTTCATTTATGGGATTCATAACATTGCAATGGATTTCATTGCAATGTTATGAATCCATGTGAAGAACCCTATGATTTTCCTATTCATAATTAAATATCCATGTGAAGAACCCTATGATTTTCCTATTCTTAATTAAATATCCATGTAAATGTTATGAAGAATAGGAAAATCATATGATTCATAACTTAGCTTCCTATCTAGTCCATGTGAAGAACCCTATGATTTTCCTATTCTTAATTAAATATCCATATACAATCCTAAAAATAACATCGAACTGCATTTCTGCTCAAAGTTGCGTTTTAAAAACCCTACTAAACATAGACCCTAAAAGTGGACAGTTGTTCCTTGGCACAAGCTAAGTTCAAACATTCAAGTAGTGCAATAAGGAGATAAATTGCGATCTACAACAAAATAAATCCATTCTTTTCGATTTGGCCGTGAGATAGCCGCCGCCTTAAAAAAAACCTAGCTGCCTCCACTTCAGCTTCCTCCATAGATTGGTTCTCCCCTCCTCCAGTCGGTTTTGCCAGTGTTGGGATGAGTGGGGGAATCCGATCTATGCTTCAAATAAAAGTAGTGTTTTCAGCGGATTATGTTAGGGTTTTGGTAGCCGTCTTCCTGTTGTTTTTTCCTCAAAGAAGATGGCATCGTCTACAATAAGTGATCTTCGGTCTTTCATTCGATGACAAGATCTCCTTTCTCACATCAATGATGGTGTTGGTATATGTTGGAGATATGCCCAAGAGGCAATAATAAAATGGTTATTATAATATATCTTTGTGTTTATGATAATGTTTACATATCATGCTATAATTGTATTAACCGAAACATTGATACATGTGTGTTATGTGAACAACAAGGAGTCCCTAGTAAGCCTCTTGTATAACTAGCTTGTTGATTAATTGATGATCATCGTTTCATGATCATGAACATTGGATGTTATTAATAACAAGGTTATGTCATTATGTGAATGATATAATGGACACACCCAATTAAGCGTAGCATAAGATCATGTCATTAAGTTATTTGCTATAAGCTTTCGATACATAGTTACCTAGTCCTTATGACCATGAGATCATGTAAATCACTTATACCGGAAAGGTACTTTAATTACATCAAACGCCACTGCGTAAATGGATGGTTATAAAAGTGGGATTAAGTATCCGGAAAGTATGAGTTGAGGCATATGGATCAACAGTGGGATTTGTCCATCCCGATGACGGATAGATATACTCTGGGCCCTCTCGGTGGAATGTCGTCTAATGTCTTGCAAGCATATGAATAAGTTCATAAGAGACCACATACCACGGTACGAATAAAGAGTACTTGTCGAGAGACGAGGTTGAACAAGGTATAGAGTGATACCGATGATCAAACCTCGGACAAGTAAAATATCGCGTGACAAAGGGAATTGGTATCGTATGTGAATGGTTCATTCGATCACTAAGTCATCGTTGAATATGTGGGAGCCATTATGGATCTCCGGATCCCGCTATTGGTTATTGGTCGGAGAGAAGTCTCAACCATGTCTACATAGTTCGCGAACCGTAGGGTGACACACTTAAGGTTTGATGTCGTTTAAGTAGATATGGAATATGGAATGGAGTTCGAAGTTTTGTTCGGAGTCTCGGATGGGATCCAGGACATCACGAGGAGTTCCGGAATGGTCCGGAGAATAAGATTCATATATAGGAAGTCATATTCCAAGTTTGAAAATGATCCAGTGCATTTATGGCAGGTTCTAGAAGGTTCTAGAAAAGTCCGAAGAATGGCACTATGGAAGGTGGAGTCCCGGAGGGACTCCACTAGTATGGCCGGCCAAACCCTAAGGGGGAGGAGTCCCGTGTGGGCTCCACCTTGGTGGCCGGCCAGCCCCACCTCAAGGAAAGGTGGGAGTCCCACCTTGAGTAGGACTCCCCTTGAGTAGGTTTCCCACCTTTGGGAAGTTTTAGTGTTGGGGTCTTATTCGAAGACTTGGACTACAACTCTTGGGGCTTCCACCTATATAATGAGGGACAAGGGGAGGGTGGCCGGCCACTCTTGGCCTCCAACCTTGGCTGCCCCCTTCATGGCCGGCGCCCAAAGCACCCCTCTCCCCAAACCCTAGCACCCCTCCTCCACATACAACTCCTGCATACGCTTAGGCGAAGCCCTGCCGGAGTTCTCCATCGACACCGCCACCACGCCGTCGTGCTGCCGGGATTTCGAGGAGGATCTACTACTTCCGCTGCCCGCTGGAACGGGGAGAAGGACGTCGTCATCAACACCGAACGTGTGACCGAGTACGGAGGTGCTGCCCGATCGTGGCACCGTGATCAAGATCTTCTACGCGCTTTGCAAGCGGCAAGTGATCGTCTACCGCAGCAATAAGAGCCTACTCTTATAGGCTTTGGAAATCTTCAAGGGTGAGTCTTGATCATCCTCTCGTTGCTCCCGTCTTCTAGATTGCATCTTGGCTTGGATTGCGTTCTCGCGGTAGGAATTTTTTTGTTTTCTATGCAACGAATCCCTACAGTATAGGCCTCAAATCTCGCTTACCATATCGATTTTGATCTTTTCTCATGGTTGCCGTGAGGACGATTATCCTCGTTGTTTTTGTCCCGGGTGATTTGTACTCACGCCTCTCCAGCGATGTCGACAAGGCTAGTCGATTGTTATTTTCTGATATAATGGTGTTGGTACTCTTGCCGATGTTTACTTTAATGGTTACGCCACTTGCACGTGTGCATACAACCTTGACATTGCGGCTTAAATTAAAATTCTGAGAGAACCTTGGTTGATATTTACAAGTCTATGATTTATTATCTACATTTGGCTGCATCCAGAAAAGTGAGAACAATCGTGTCATGGAAAAAGAAAGTGTTTGAAGACCTCGAAAATATGGTACCCCCTCTAATGCAAAATAATTACCAAAAAATAGATGTATCTACACACTAAAATATGTCTACGTACATCTATTTTTGGGTAATTATTTTAAATCAGAAGAAGTAGTATCTTTTTGACTTTATTATTTTGTAATGGTTGAAGAAAGTTTATACATATCTATTATGTGCTGTTTATTATAAATATATATGGTATTGATTGTTGGAAGAAATCCGGGTGATCACGCACCAGGCTGGTCAGTCGTCGACCATCGTCCAAACAGATAAAGTGCTATTCGTACAGGAGTTTCACGTTAACCAGCACAGCGCCACTGTTTCTGCGGCCAATAAACTTCGTCCCATCCTCGTCTCCGCTCCAGTCCAAGCCCCGAAACCCCGACCAAATGGACAACCCGGTGCTGGCCGAGATGATCCGCGACCTGCGCTTCCTCCTCGACGAGCCCGACCTCGTGCAGCGCCTGCTCGACCACACGCACGCCAGGATCGACCACTACGCCGCCGGCATCGACGAGGCGGCCGCCCGGCTCGACACCCTGCGGCGAATGGACCGCCTGCTCCGGCAGACCCTCAGGACCGCGGACGAGGAAGTCGGGAGCGCCGCCGAGGCCGCTGAGGCCCGCCTTCGCGCCTTCCTCCGGCAGCGGCGGAACTTCACCCAGGTCCTCGCCTTCCTCCTCTTCGTCCGGGCGCTCGCCTTCGCCAGGACCCGCTCGCGCCTCGTCCCCGCCGTGCTCCTCGCCGCCGCGTCCGCGGCTGCCTTCCCCGGGCTCAGCACCTTGGTGAGGCTCTCCGTCCTCACGCTCGGCTTCCTCTTCTCTTCTGATCAGCAGCCTACTGGTGGTGTGTAATGTGGCTTCAGAGGGCAGCAAATAGTTTAGGAGCGCAGTTAACCAGTACCTGGAAGAACAGTCCTAATCTTCGTCAGCTGCTGCTGTCTGTGAAATTTCACATTTTGTTGTCTCGTATCTTACTCGCTCTGTTGGTTCTGCGGCTGGTAAAAAATACAGATCCGAGACATGGCAATTGCCGAATGCTGATGCATACCGCTGGAGGTTTTCTGAGTTCTCAACTTCTGCACGGCTGTATGCTTGGTCATGTTACTTCCGTGGCTCGGCCATTTATTTCTGTTTCCTATCTATCCATTATCTTGTTACTGAGGGCTTGCAGTTTGCATCTCTAGATTTAGCTATTCCCTAATAGAGAGCAGTGTTGTCCATGTTGCTGAATACTGATGCATACCGTTCGACATTTTCTGAGTTCTCAACTTCTCATTATCTGTTTTGGAGAGATTTTTGACACCGCTTTTGGTAGTGGTGGTGATGAATGTGAGGACACTGTCAAACGAGCAAGGCTGTATGCAGGCTTACTGCTTCGGCTCGGCCTTTTAATTCTGTTTTTGATCTATTCCTTGAATCGCTGTTGATGGTTTGCATCACTAGATGAATGGACTTGCTTTCACTAAATTGCTTCTGATCTGGATACATCCTTTTCAACTGATTTTGAAATGAATTTAACTGTTTGACAAGTTACTGCAGATTATTAACCTATTTGACTGATCCCTCGAGGCATTTGCTGTTGCTTGATGCGTGCGGGGTGCAGTAGTAGTGGAATCTTGTACTGCATAATTTGGATTTGGTGAATGTTGGAATGCAATCTTGGTACTACATGAGTTTTGTGACATGGTGTGTCACCGGGCCTAATATTGGGTGGCATGTTGTGCTATATGTTTGAATGCATGAGTTATATGAAAAACTGTTGCTTTGTGATTTAGATTGAACGCCATGGTGTCTGTATTGTTGTTCCTGTTGCACATCCTGCAATGCGTATATCTCATGTGCTTCTTGGTCCGTTTAAACTGAAAGTTACTCCATCCAGTCCATTTTATTTATCGTAGTTTTAGTTTAAATTTGAGCTAAAACCACGACAATAATTATGAAACAGAGGGAGTACCTTTTGATACTTCGCAGAACCATGGTTTAGAAATAGGGATTTCCCTAACATACCCAACATCCCTAAGTGAGGTATACTTTATGTTCACTCATGATGCTTTTTGTAATTTTTTTTGCCTTTGGGATGTAGTATTTTAGATAAATAAGCTCTTGTTTTTTCGGAACTAATTTGTTTTCTCTCCTAATTTTAAAGAGTGTTATGTTTCGGAAAAACTGTGTTATTGATATCATGACTAACCAATAACCGTGCATATGCCTTTCTTGGGCTCGTAAATGGCATGCTCACATCTGATTATGAGGTTGTTATTGCTATTTTATGTTTGCATGACAATGATACTTGGGACATGTTTTGCTGGTCGTGGGCTATTGACAAACTA
Source organism: Lolium rigidum (assembly GCF_022539505.1). Lineage (NCBI taxonomy): Eukaryota > Viridiplantae > Streptophyta > Magnoliopsida > Poales > Poaceae > Lolium > Lolium rigidum. The sequence goes on from NC_061513.1 coordinate 131,564,478, forward strand.
GACCATTGATAGCACGAGTTGCTGCGCCCGTCTATTTTGGCAAAATAATGATTGAAGTTTCAGTAATACTAACGAGGCATTTGGGCAACAGAATAATAAGAGTTTCACATTGTGGAGGCACGAACGATGGAAGTTAAATTTTCATGTGCATAAGCTGACCTATATAAAAGAAGTGCAGTGTCCCACCCTTCCTTTTGAGGAAAGAATGATCAACATGCTTGAGAAAATTTTGAGCGGTGCGAACATTCAATAATTTTAAATGCATTGTAGAATGTCTTGATATAGGTGTTGCCACATGTTTGTAAGATTAGATGTTATTGACCCACATACATATTATTTATTTCACCACACATAATCATAATGTTCTTATGAACTTTCCTCAGCCTCGCTAATAAAATCAGAAACATAAATGAATTTCAGGCTAACGGTTCAATGCATGACATTTTCTCTCCGCAAGTATGAGAAGATGTTTATGGTAACACGGCATTTGATCGCCCTTTTTTCAGCTGAATTGCCATAACTCTGCAACAATATAATGAGCACATCATCATGGATCAAATTAAAACTGAGCAGATCATCAAGTTGTAGGTTTCGAAGCATATAAGAGTATTACAACCTACAAAGATCGTCGAAGAAACTCTCATCCCTGTCCAACTGACTGTACTTAATTTCTCGTCTCAAATGTTCATTGTCCTTTTACATATCTTGTGTTGGCTTATGAGACACCCATAACGAATCAGAGGAACTTTAACTTGAAGACATTTCATTGAACCGCAAAAGAAAAAGAAGTAAATAAGTTTCATCATTTGTATGAGGTTATATGTACTCTGTCCCAATTGTGGACCTGCAACACTGTTAGGAATTTAAAATATCAATTATTTACATTTTGTTTGTCTCCAAACAAGGACTCCTATGCAATTACGATGCGGAATATGTAGTAGAAAGAAATTTGAATCAAGGAAGTATGTGGGATCCATTGGAGGCATTTCAAGTGTCTAATACAGAGAACAATGACCCCAGCCACTTCAAAGTTTAAAATCTACTCTAAATTTTATTTTGGATTGTATTGGAAAATTCGGCCAAAGCCAATGAAAACAGAGCACATGTGCATATTATAGATTCACGACGCATTGATTGATGTAGAGGATGTGGCATAGTCTCCTTTTCGAAAAAAAGAGTTTCCGTTGGATTCATGGGTTTACAATAAATTTCAGTTGGAAAGTTTTCATCTACTGCACTCTCTTGTGTGAAGAATCAAGCAGTACTAAAAATGACATTACTGTATTTGTGTGTTCTGTTCCTACTGTTTGCGTTTTTTAGAATCCTGCTAAATATAGACCTAAAACTCTAAAGGTAGTTTCTTGGCAAGCAAATCGCGGTCTAAAAGCAGAGCCTTTCTTGGCAGGCGAAACTGTACAAGCATCGGCGAGGTACCAAGCTGTCAATCGATGACGCTCGGCAAGGTCCAAATCTTACCAACTAAAGTGCTACAGTAGCTTCATGCTAACGAGCACGGGCAGTCAATTTAAACTTCCTGCCCGACCCAAGCCGGGCAACTCGGCCCCCAAAAATCATCTCTTTTCCCCTCGCCGCCACTCCGAAATGGACAACCCGCTGCTCGTCGAGCTGATGAGCGACGTGCCCCTCCTCCTCGACAACCCCGACCTCGTCCAGCGCTTCCTCGACCTCACCCACGCCGGGATTGACGGCAACGCGGCCCACTTCGACGAGGCGGCGGCCCACCTCGAGGAACTGCGGCAGTTCCAGCGCCGCCTCCGGGAGACCCGCGTGGACACGGAGGAGGACATCGGGGGCGCCTTCGAGGGCATCGCGGCCGGCTTCGAAGACGTCCTGCAGCAGCAGCGGCAGCTGAACCAGGTCCTCGCGTTTCTCCTCGTCGTCCGGGCGGTCGCCTACGTCAAGAACCGCTCGCGCCTCTTCCCCGGGGTGCTCCTCGCGGCCGCGTCGGCGGCTGTGGCGCCCGGGCTCAGCACCTTCGCGAGGCTCTCCGTCCTGATGCTGGGCTTCCTCTTCGCTTCTGGTCGGCCTCCACGTGATGGGTAAAATGTGGCTTTGTGGGAGCAGCAGAGAGTTCCAGCCTTCCAGGTGCCCAGTAACTACTTAAATTCGCTACCTGTGTAATTTCAGTTTTTCTAGTATGTTAGTACTCGCTCTGTTGAGGGTGATGAACTGCAGATCTGAGGCATGGTCATTACCGAATGCCGATGCATACCCTTCGAGATCTCCTGGGGTTTTCGTTTACAGTTTCGGACAGATAAAAGGTGCCAAATTTCGGTTTCACCGGGTCTGAAAGTGCCGAAACCGAGCAAGGCTGTGCGTATGGTTAATTATCGTTATGGTTGCTGGCTTGCTGCTGCGGCTCGGCCCTTTATTTCTGTTTCCGATCTGTCCATCAAACCATTATTGATTGATGGTCTGATGAACGTGCTTTATACTAAAATTTCTTCTGCCTTTCAACCGATTCATGAAACGAGTTTAACTGTTTGATATGTTACCACCGATTATCAACCTATTTGTCTGATCTCATTTGCTGCTGCCTGATGCCCTGTGGGATGTAGTAGTACTGGAATCTGGTACAACAATGGGGTTATGATTTGTACCTTTGTCATCGCTGATTTAGCAAGTGCGTATTGTTGGGGTTTCAGTCAGTTGAGCAATGCATATAGTCTGCAAATTTGTTATATTCCTTGTCAATTTTTCGTCGGCAGTTTTTTTGTTGTTGTTAGAGGTAAATTCATTTCTTGCTACTATTTTGTCATTCTGCGTGTCAAGACGACATAGGGCCTATGACTAGCTTTTTTTAATCATCCTCTGAATTACTGATTGGCAATTTCTGAACATTGCTGAATTTGTCTTACAGTATGTGCCAGGAGAAGAGGTTTTCTTTTGTTATGGTTTACTTTACCTGTATCTAGGAGTATAGATTTTGTATTATTCAACATAGTATGGTACAGATTTATAAACTTCGAGGGGCTGGTTTCATCACATTGTTTGGTAGAGCTCTGTTTTGATTCCTGCTACCTTCTAGTTTATTGGCAACTACTTGAATCTTATGTACTACCAATTGCCACTTATTATTTTCCCTATTTGTCACCACATTGTAATTCATCTCGATGTCTGGTAGGCCACTTTTAGGCTCCTTATTTATCATCTGCTTATCCAAATAGTCTCTTTGAACTGCAGAGCGTAATAATAGGTTTTACCTTGTTAGTCATCCAAATTCTATGTTCGAATTAAATTGTTTTTAATGCATTTAGTGATTGGTATTTGGTAAAACTCGTCTGTAACAGTTTATGGCACTATCACATCTGTTTTGTTATGGGTTCATGTGCTCCACCTAAAACTATACTAATTGCTTACTCAGTAAGGTGGTACAGTGGAGTTCATATGAAAGATTAGATGTTGGTCCATGTGATTTTTCTTTGTGCCCGTCACATTCTCTTGATATTCTTCCATAACTGGAAAATGGAGCAAAGCAGCGAGAGGACAGCAAACCTTGGCATGACCTCGACTTTGAGATTGCAGAGGAAGCTGAGGAGATGTTTCTGTCATGCAAGAAGTGTGAGTTGGGCAATGGAAGAAGATTGAATTTTTGGAAAGACAGATGGCCAGAAGGAAGAAGCACTGAGCAGTTGGCGCCCAATCTAATGCAATTTGTCAGGACGGAGGCGAAGAAATTGAAAGTGGCATCGGCGCTGCACGATAACCTGTGGGTGGCTGAGATCTGGGGCTCCCTTTCTATCCCAGCGATCGTGGAGTTTCTGGACATTTCGGAGCTGATCAGTACACTGAATTTGCAAGAAGTGGAGGTCAATATTACTTGGAAGCTGTCAGCAAGTGGAGTGTATTATGCTAAATCAGCTTACCGGGCATTCTTCAGCGGCAGCAGCAACTGATTTATGGTCTACCGGGGAGCCCCTTTTGCATAAACTTTACATGTGGTTCATCATCAAGGGCAGGTTGTGGATTGCTGATCGACTACAGCGTACAGGTCTGGAGCACCCTGCGGAGTGCACGTTACGTTGCCAAAAACCGGAGACGGCAGCGCACATCAGGCTACATTGTTCATTTGCCATGCAGATTTGGTACTCTGTCATGTTGAAGTACAGGCTCCATAGGTTCACCCTGGATCAAGGTTTAAAATAAGGTGCTAAAAGAAATAGCCGCGGCATTCTTCTAATGCCAAGCACGATATACCGTGCTAATAGCGTGCTATATTCAAATAGCGTTTTGAAAAAAAAACATCAAATAAAGCCTAAAACTACAATATTTCATTCCAAAAGTGTTAGTTTCATACATACATAATCACATATAAAAATAATTCCTCCAATTGTTTAGAAGCCTAACATCAATATTTTGACGAGGTAACGACATTGTATAAATTATTTATTAAAAATTATTAGTATCATCGATATTATTTTTAGATTTAGAAGAGGAATCAACAGATTGACGTTCATCACCGAAACAAACAAAAGGAAATTTCTTCTTCTCTTAACAAGGAAAACTCAAACTCTTGTATCAAATATGCTGTAAAAATGTTGAGCTAACACTGTGATATTTTAGCGTGATATAACATGCTAATTCGCAAATAGCGTCATAGCAAGAAAAATTACTAGAATTTAGCATGCTATAACATGCTATTAGCGAAAAAATAACGTGCTATTTTCAACCTTGAGTCTGGAAGCGTCCCAATCGGCGATTTACACAAAAATAACCCTTTGTTGCAACTATAGCACAGACTAACCCTCCGGGCAAACTATTTCACCCATCTAACCCTTTTGTGTGGCGCCCCTCCCATGGGCGCCACACATGGCAGTGTGGCGCCCGTGTCTGCGGCGCCACTCTCCCAGCCGACGTGGCGCCCTCGACGCTGAGCTGGTGCGCCGATCCGACGTGGCAGGATGTGTGCGCTGCTCCCATCGGCGCCACACATGCACTTATAATTGCCCAAAACATACTGTAAGACAAATCGCCTGGGACTTAGCCGTTTTGGCGAGGCTGTTTGTGTGGCGCCGATGCCACGGGCGCCACAGTGTGGCGCCGATGCCACCGGCGCCACACAAACAGCCTCGCCAAAACGGCTAAGGACCAAGCGTCCGGAGCCCCTGGATGTTTTCGACATATAATCAACATATGTGGCGCCGATGTCATGGGCGCCACATAGTGAGGTGTGGCGCCAGCGTGAGGGTGAAAGGACACGGATGTCGCCTAGAGGGGGGGGGGGGTGAATAGGCGATTTAAAACTTTTACGAGATGGGCTTAACAAATGCGGAATAAAACTAGCGTTTACTT
>NC_061513.1:131569890-131739712 GCF_022539505.1 Lolium rigidum
TTTAAAAAACGCGGGAGCAACATATCGAGATGATGCGTAAGGTTTGGCGACACAGATTGGGAAAATGCGTGCTATATGGATGTCTACTTCCCCTCCTTTTCCCTGTAGACAAGTGTTGGGCCTCCAAGAGCAGCAGGTTTGTAGAACAAGCAGCAAGTTTCCTTAAGTGGATCACCTAAGGTTTATCGAACTCAGTGGAGGAAGAGGTCAAAGATATCCTCTCATGCAACCCCGCAACCACAAAGCAAGAAGTCTCTTAGGGTCCCCAACACACCTAATAGGTGCACTAGTTCTACGAAGAGATAGTGAAATACAAGAGTGGTATGAATATATATGAGCAGTAGCAACGGTGCTGAAAAGTAGCTTGCCAGGCGTAAGTTGATGGTGGTAGTATTGCAGCCAGTAGTAACGCAAGAAAACAAGAACAAGCAAAAGTAAGCCAGCGAAGATTTAGGAACAAGGCCTAGGGATTACACTTTCACTAGTGGACACTCTCAACATTGATCACATAACGTAATAGATAAATGCATACTCTACACTCTTGTTGGATGATGAACACATTGCGTAGGATTACACTGAACCCTCAATGCCTGAGTTAACAAGCTCCACAATAATGTTCATATTTTAGTAACCTTAGTGTAAGATAGATCAAAAGATCTAAACCAAGTACTAGCATAGCATGCACACTCGCCACCTTCATGCATATGTAGGAGGAATAGTACTACATCAATACCATCATAGCATGATAGACCCCACTATCAGAGATCATAAGAGGAACCAGGAGGAGCCAAGAAGCACGTTGAAGGTTGATGGCGGCGGGATGTAGTGCGGCGCAACACCGGGGATTCCGGCGCCAACGTGGAACCTGCACAACACAACCAAAGTACTTTGCCCCAACGAAACAGTGAGGTTGTCAATCTCACCGGCTTGCTGTAACAAAGGATTAACCGTATTGTGTGGAAGATGATTGTTTGCAGAAAACAAGTAGAACAAGTATTGCAGTAGATTGTATTTCAAGTAAAGAGAATTGGACCGGGGTCCACAGCTCACTAGAGGTGTCTCTCCCATAAGATAAACAGGCATGTTGGGTGAACAAATTACAGTTGGGCAATTGACAAATAAAGAGGGCATGACCATGCACATACATATCATGATGAGTATAGTGAGATTTAATTGGGCATTACGACAAAGTACATAGACCGCCATCCAGCATGCATCTATGCCTAAAAAGTCCACCTTCGAGGTTATCATCCGAACCCCTCCAAGTATTAAGTTGCTAACAACAGTACAATTGCATTAAGTATTGCGCGTAATGTAACTAGTGACTACATCCTTGAACATAGCACCAATGTTTTATCCCTAGTGGCAACAACACATCCATAACCTTAGAGGTTCTTGTCACCCCTCCGGATTCACGGAGACATGAACCCACTATCGAGCATAAATACTCCCTCTTGGAGTTACTAGCATCAACTTGGCCGGAGCATCTACTAATAACGGAGAGCATGCAAGATCATAAACAACACATAGACATAGCTTTGATAATCAACATAACAAGTATTCTCTATTCATCGGATCCCAACAAACGCAACATATAGAATTACGGATAGATGATCTTGATCATGTTAGGCAGCTCACAAGATCCGACAATGATAGCACAATGGGGAGAAGACAACCATCTAGCTACCGCTATGGACCCATAGTCCAGGGGTAGACTACTCACACATCACACCGGAGGCGACCATGGCGGCGTAGAGTCCTCCGGGAGATGATTCCCCTCTCCGAGCAGGGTGCCGGAGGCGATCTCCGGATCCCCCGAGATGGGATCGGCGTTGGCGGCGTCTCTGGAAGGTTTTCCGTATCGTGGCTCTCGGTACTGGGGGTTTCGTCACGGAGGCTTTAAGTAGGCGGAAGGGCAAGTCAGGAGGGGGCACAGGGGCCCCAGATGACAGGGCGGCGCGGCCAAGGGGGGGGCCGCGCCGCCCTAGGGTTTGGGCACCCTGTGGCCCCACTTCGTTTCGTCTTCGGACTTCTGGAAGCTTCGTGGAAAAATAGGCCCCTGGGCGTTGATTTCGTCCAATTCCGAGAATATTTCCTTACTAGGATTTCGAAACCAAAAACAGCGTAGAACAACAGAATCGGCACTTCGGCATCTTGTTAATAGGTTAGTTCCAGAAAATGCACGAATATGACATAAAGTGTGCATAAAACATGTAGATAACATCAATAATGTGGTATGGAACATAAGAAATTATCGATACGTCGGAGACGTATCAGCATCCCCAAGCTTAGTTCTCGCTCGTCCCGAGCAGTGTAAAACGATAACACGTATAATTTCCGGAGTGACATGCCATCATAATCTTGATCATACTATTTGTAAAGCATATGTAGTGAATGCAGCGATCAAAACAATGTATATGACATGAGTAAACAAGTGAATCATAAAGCAAAGACTTTTCATGAATAGCACTTCAAGACAAGCATCAATAAGTCTTGCATAAGAGTTAACTCATAAAGCAATAATTCAAAGTAAAGGCATTGAAGCAACACAAAAGAAGATTAAGTTTCAGCGGTTGCTTTCAACTTGTAACATGTATATCTCATGGATATTGTCAACATAGAGTAATATAATAAGTGCAATAAGCAAGTATGTAGGAATCAATGCACAGCTCACACAAGTGTTTGCTTCTTGAGGTGGAGAGAAATAGGTGAACTCGACTCAACATTGAAAGTAAAAGAATGGTCCTCCATAGAGGAAAAACATCGATTGCTATATTTGTGCTAGAGCTTTGATTTTGAAAACATGAAACAATTTTGTCAACGGTAGTAATAAAGCATATGCATCATGTAAATTATATCTTATAAGTTGCAAGCCTCATGCATAGTATACTAATAGTGCCCGCACCTTGTCCTAATTAGCTTGGACTACCGGATCATCACAATGCACATGTTTTTACCAAGTGTCACAAAGGGGTACCTCTATGCCGCCCGTACAAAGGTCTAAGGAGAAAGCTCGCATTGGATTTCTCGCTATTGATTATTCTTCAACTTAGACATCCATACCGGGACAACATAGACAACAGATAATGGACTCCTCTTTTATGCATAAGCATGTAACAACAATTAATAATTTTCTCATTTGAGATTGAGGATATATGTCCAAAACTGAAACTTCCACCATGGATCATGGCTTTAGTTAGCGGCCCAATGTTCTTCTCTAACATTATGCATGCTTAACCATAAGGTGGTAGATCTCTCTTACTTCGGACAAGACGGACATGCATAGCAACTCACATGAAATTCAACAATGAATAGTTGATGGCGTCCCCGATGAACATGGTTATCGCACAACAAGCAACTTAATAAGAGATAAAGTGCATAATTACATATTCAATACCACAATAGTTTTTAAGCTATTTGTCCCATGAGCTATATATTGCAAAGGTGAATGATGGAATTTTAAAGGTAGCACTCAAGCAATTTACTTTGGAATGGCGGAAAATACCATGTAGTAGGTAGGTATGGTGGACACAAATGGCATAGTGGTTGGCTCAAGTATTTTGGATGCATGAGAAGTATTCCCTCTCGATACAAGGTTTAGGCTAGCAAGGCTTATTTGAAACAAACACAAGGATGAACCGGTGCAGCAAAACTCACATAAAAGACATATTGAAAACATTATAAGACTCTACACCGTCTTCCTTGTTGTTCAAACTCAATACTAGAAATTATCTAGACCTTAGAGAAACCAAATATGCAAACCAAATTTTAGCATGCTCTATGTATTTCTTCATTAATGGGTGCAAAGTATATGATGCAAGAGCTTAATCATGAGCACAACAATTGCCAAGTATCACATTACCCAAGACATTTATAGCAATTACTACATGTATCATTTTCCAATTCCAACCATATAACAATTTAACGAAGGAGAAACTTCGCCATGAATACTATGAGTAGAAACCAAGGACATACTTGTCCATATGCTACAGCGGAGCGTGTCTCTCTCCCATAAAGTGAATGCTAGGATCCATTTTATTCAAACAAAACAAAAAACAAAAACAAACCGACGCTCCAAGAAAAAGCACATAAGATGTGATGGAATAAAAATATAGTTTCGGGGAGGAACCCGATAATGTTGTCGATGAAGAAGGGGATGCCTTGGGCATCCCCAAGCTTAGACGCTTGAGTCTTCTTAGAATATGCAGGGGTGAACCACCGGGGCATCCCCAAGCTTAGAGCTTTCACTCTCCTTGATCATGTTGCATCATACTCCTCTCTTGATCCTTGAAAACTTCCTCCACACCAAACTCGAAACAACTCATTAGAGGGTTAGTGCACAATAAAAATTAACATATTCAGAGGTGACACAATCATTCTTAACACTTCTGGACATTGCATAATGCTACTGGACATTAGTGGATCAAAGAAATTCATCCGACATAGCAAAAGAGGCAATGCGAAATAAAAGGCAGAATCTGTCAAAACAGAACAGTTCGTATTGACGAATTTTAAAATGGCACCAGACTTGCTCAAATGAAAATTCTCAAATTGAATGAAAGTTGCATACATATCTGAGGATCATGCACGTAAATTGGCTTAATTTTCTGAGCTACCTACGGGGAGGTAGACCCAGATTCGTGACAGACAAAGAAATCTGGAACCGTGCAGTAATCCAAATCTAGTACTTACTTTTCTATCAACGGCTTAACTTGGCACAACAAAACACTAAACTAAGATAAGGAGAGGTTGCTACAGTAGTAAACAACTTCCAAGACACAAAATAAAAACAAAGTACCGTAGGTAAAAACATGGGTTGTCTCCCATAAGCGCTTTTCTTTAACGCCTTTCAGCCTAGGCGCGAAAGTGTGTATCAAGTATTATCAAGAGACGAAGTGTCAACATCATAATTTGTTCTCATAATAGAATCAAAAGGTAACTTCATTCTCTTTCTAGGGAAGTGTTCCATACCTTTCTTGAGTGGAAATTGGTATTTTATATTACCTTCCTTCATATCAATGATAGCACCAACAGTTCAAAGAAAAGGTCTTCCCAATATAATGGGACAAGATGCATTGCATTCAATATCCAAGACAACAAAATCAACGGGGACAAGGTTATTGTTAACGGTAATACGAACATTATCAACTTTACCCAAAGGTTTCTTTGTAGAATAATCAGCAAGATTAACGTCCAAATAACAATTTTTCAGCGGTGGCAAGTCAAGCATATTATAAATTTTCTTAGGCATAACAGAAATACTTGCACCAAGATCACATAAAGCATTACAATCAAAATCTTTAACCTTCATCTTAATGATGGGCTCCCAACCATCCTCTAGCTTTTTAGGAATAGAGGCTTTGCGCTCTAGTTTCTCTTCTCTAGCTTTTATGAGAGCATTTGTAATATGATGTGTAAAGGCCAAATTTATAGCACTAGCATTAGGACTTTTAGCAAGTTTTTGTAAGAACTTTATAACTTCAGAGATGTGGCAATCATCAAAATTCAAACCATTATAATCTAAAGCAATGGGATCATCATCCCCAATGTTGGAAAAATTTCAGCAGCTTTATCACAGGCAATTTCAGCAGTTTTAGCAGTTTCAGGCAATTTTTCGCGCTTTGCATTAGAAGTGGAAACATTGCTAACACCAATTCTTTTATTATTATTAGTAGGAGGTGCAGCAACATGTGTAGCATTAGTATTACTAGTGGTGGTAATAGTCCAAACTTTAGCTACATTCTTCTCTTTAGCTAGTTTTTCATTTTCTTCTCTATCCCACCTAGCACGCAGTTCAGCCATTAATCTTATATTCTCATTAATTCTAACTTGGATGGCATTTGCTGTAGTAACAATTTTATTATGATGATTCTCATTAGGCAAAACTTTTGATTTCAAAAGATCAACATCGACAGACAAGACTATCGACTTTAGAAGCAAGTATATCAATTTTCCCAAGCTTTTCTTCAACGGATTTGTTAAAAGCAGTTTGTGTACTAATAAATTCTTTAAGCATGGCTTCAAGTCCAGGGGGTGAACTCCTATTATTGTTGTAAGAATTCCCATAAGAATTACCATAGCCGTTGCCATTATTATAAGGATATGGCCTATAGTTGTTACTAGAATTGTTCCGGTAAGCATTGTTGTTGAAATTATTATTTTTAATGAAGTTTACATCAACATGTTCTTCTTGTGCAACCAATGAAGCTAATGGAACATTATTAGGATCAATATTAGTCCTATCATTCACAAGCATAGACATAATAGCATCAATCTTATCACTCAAGGAAGAGGTTTCTTCGACAGAATTTACCTTCTTACCTTGTGGAGCTCTTTCCGTGTGCCATTCGAGTAGTTGATCATCATATTATCAAGAAGCTTTGTTGCTTCACCAAGAGTGATGGACATAAAGGTACCTCCAGCAGCTGAATCCAATAAATTCCGTGAAGAAAAATTTAGTCCCGCATAGAAGGTTTGGATGATCATCCAAGTAGTCAGTCCATGGGTTGGGCAATTTTTAACCAGAGATTTCATTCTTTCCCAAGCTTGAGCAACATGTTCAGTATCTAATTGTTTAAAATTCATTATGCTACTCCTCAAAGATATAATTTTAGCAGGGGGATAATATCTACCAATAAAAGCATCCTTGCATTTTGTCCATGAATCAATACTATTCTTAGGCGAGAGATAGCAACCAATCTTTAGCTCTTCCTCTTAATGAGAAAGGGAACAATTTTAGTTTAATAATATCACCATCTACATCTTTATATTTTTGCATTTCACATAGTTCAACAAAATTATTAAGATGGGCAAGCAGCATCATCGGAACTAACACTGCAAAATTGCTCTCGCATAACAAGATTCAGTAAAGCAGGTTTAATTTTAAAGAATTCTGCTCGTAGTAGCAGGTGGAGCAATAGGTGTGCATAAGAAATCATTATTATTTGTGGTTGTGAAGTCACACAACTTAGTATTTTCAGCGTTGGCCATTTTAGCAACAGTAAATAAAGCAAACTAGATAAAGTAAATGCAAGTAACTAATTTTTTTGTGTTTTTGATATAGCAAACAAGATAGCAAGTAAAGTAAAACTAGCAACTAATTTTTTTTGTATTTTGATTTAGTGCAGCAAACAAAGTAGTAAATAAAACTAAGCAAGACAAAAACAAAGTAAAGAGATTGAGAAGTGGAGACTCCCTTGCGGCGTGTCTTGATCTCCCCGAAGAACGGCGCCGTAAAAAGAGCTTGATGGCGTGTAACTCACACGTTCGTTGGGAACCCCAAGAGGAAGGTATGATGCGCACAGCAGCAAGTTTTCCCTCGGAAAGAAACCAAGGTTTATCGAACCAGGAGGAGCCAAGAAGCACGTTGAAGGTTGATGGCGGCGGGATGTAGTGCGGCGCAACACCGGGGATTCCGGCGCCAACGTGGAACCCGCACAACACAACCAAAGTACTTTGCCCCAACGAAACAGCTGAGGTTGTCAATCTCACCGGCTTGCTCGTAACAAAGGATTAACCGTATTGTGTGGAAGATGATTGTTTGCAGAAAACGAGTAGAACAAGTATTGCGATAGATTGTATTTCGGTAAAGAGAATTGGACCGGGGTCCACAGTTCACTAGAGGTGTCTCTCACATAAGATAAACGAGCATGTTGGGTGAACAAATTACGGTTGGGCAATTGACAAATAAAGAGGGCATGACCATGCACATACATATCATGATGAGTATAGTGAGATTTAATTGGGCATTACGACAAAGTACATAGACCGCCATCCAGCATGCATCTATGCCTAAAAAGTCCACCTTCGAGGTTATCATCCGAACCCCTCCAGGTATTAAGTTGCTAACAACGGACAATTGCATTAAGTATTGCGCGTAATGTAACTAGTGACTACATCCTTGAACATAGCACCAATGTTTTATCCCTAGTGGCAACAACACATCCATAACCTTAGAGGTTCTTGTCACCCCTCCGCATTCACGGAGACATGAACCCACTATCGAGCATAAATACTCCCTCTTGGAGTTACTAGCATCAACTTGGCCGGAGCATCTACTAATAACGGAGAGCATGCAAGATCATAAACAACACATAGACATAGCTTTGATAATCAACATAACAAGTATTCTCTATTCATCGGATCCCAACAAACGCAACATATAGAATTACGGATAGATGATCTTGATCATGTTAGGCAGCTCACAAGATCCGACAATGATAGCACAATGGGGAGAAGACAACCATCTAGCTACTGCTATGGACCCATAGTCCAGGGGTAGACTACTCACACATCACACCGGAGGCGACCATGGCGGCGTAGAGTCCTCCAGGAGATGATTCCCCTCCCGGCAGGGTGCCGGAGGCGATCTCCTGGATCCCCCGAGATGGGATCGGCGTTGGCGGCGTCTCCGGAAGGTTTTCCGTATCGTGGCTCTCGCATGCGGGGGTTTCGTCACGGAGGCTTTAAGTAGGCGGAAGGGCAAGTCGGGAGGGGCACAGGGGCCCCGGATGACGAGGCGGCGCGGCCAAGGGGGGGGCGCCGCCCTAGGGTTTGGGCACCCCGTGGCCCCACTTCGTTTCGTCTTCGGACTTCCGGAAGCTTCGTGGAAAAATAGGCCCCCGGGCGTTGATTTCGTCCAATTCCGAGAATATTTCCTTACTAGGATTTCGAAACCAAAAACAGCGAAAACAAAGAATCGGCACTTCGACATCTTGTTAATAGGTTAGTTCCAGAAAATGCACGAATATGACATAAAGTGTGCATAAAACATGTAGATAACATCAATAATGTGGCATGGAACATAAGAAATTATCGATACGTCGGAGACGTATCATCCCCCAAAGCGTCCCCCAAACCGCGCCGGATTGAGCGTTTGGGGGACGTGTTTTGTTCGTGCCGCCTTTGGGGGACGTCGCTCCCCAGTCGCGTCCCCCAAACGCCGCCCCCAATCAAGAATTCAAATTTTGCATTCAAAAGAGATCGTTCCCGCCGAATCATCGCGATCAGAGTAGCGGCGATCAAAGCACTAGGCGCGCGATCATATTACAGACCATATAGTGCATGCTAAATTAGAAGAAGGGGTTGGTCGATGGCGACATATCCTGAGTCGACGCAGGCCCGTCGATCACGATGACCTCGTGGCGATCTGCCTGGTGCTGTGCATGCTCCGTCTCCTCCGCCGCCGTCGCATAGGCCGACGATGGTGTAGCAGTCGAAGACGCGACAGCCGGCTCTTGCGCCGCAGTTGCTGCCGCTGCCGCTTCCTGGGCCGCCGCGTCGGCCGCCGCCATTTTGGCTTCGATGTCGTCGAGGATCTGGCCTTTGAAGAAGTTGTGCGCCACCCGCGTTCGGGTAGACATTCCCTCTGTCGACGCTCTCAGCAGGGACATCTCGTCCCTGCGTTTCTTGAGCTCCAACTTCTCCTCTTGCCTCTTGAGCGGCCTCCGCCCACCTTTCGTCGTTCTTTTTGGCGCGGGAGAGAAAGGTCGAGGAGACGTCCGCGAGGCATTTCGTGATCGACGCCTGCGTCTTCTCACACGACGCGGCGTCGGCCAAGGCGGCCTTGGCAGCCTTGTTGCCAGTAGGACGCCCTGCCGACGTTGCCGACGCCGCGTCCCGATCAATGGCGTCCTTCCCCTTGGACAGCGACAGGCGCGTCAACCGCCATTTCTCATTCCCTTTGAGCTTGGTATAGCAATGAATCAGCGCGAACGACTTATTCCCATCCGAGTTCCTCACATAAACCTCCATGGCCCTATCAAACTAGCCAAAGAAAGCGGAATCATTTCATCGAACACAATGTAGGCGCTACAGATTATGGAAGAAAGAGTCGTACCATTTGGGAGAGGTCGGCGCCGCTCTCGGCTCTGGTCAGTAATTCCTGATGGTATCCATGGAAGGAGTTCACCGACGCCTGGATGATGGTCCATCGCGTCGACATTGCCTTTTGGCTCCTCTTCATTGTCACTTTGTTGTAGTCGCTCTTGATGAGCTTGCGCTCATCGAACTCGGCCTTGATTCTCGCCCAATACTTCCCGTGTTTTTGGTTGGCGCCGATGATGGAGTCATGGCTCACCGTCGCCCACGACTTGCACAGACAAAGATCCTCCAAAGCCGTCCACTTGGGGCCTCGTGTGCCCGACGCCTTCTTCTTCTTTTTCTTCTCCACGCCGTCCGCGTCGACCTCCACGAGATCATCGTCACCGGCACCCTCCTCGTCTTCTTCCTCGCTGCCCTCTTCGTCCTCATCCTCCACCCCTCCTCTTCATCATCCTCACCCCCGCCCTCTTCCTCAGCACCCTCAGCACCGGCGCCGTCGAATTCGAGCGGCCCCCTGCGGCCAGTGAAAGGGTCGCCGTCCGCACCGGGTCCTGGCTCGCGCTGCTCGTACGCCGGGG
The DNA here is from genome assembly GCF_022539505.1 of Lolium rigidum. Classification (NCBI taxonomy): domain Eukaryota; kingdom Viridiplantae; phylum Streptophyta; class Magnoliopsida; order Poales; family Poaceae; genus Lolium; species Lolium rigidum. The sequence goes on from NC_061513.1 coordinate 131,580,291, forward strand.
AGTAGAGGTTGTTGGGGTTGAAGCCGCCATGCGGGAGCGCATCCTGGTAGTGCGGCGAAAACTTAGGCGTCACGCACCCGGGAGTGCCGGAGGGGCCGTCGTTGTATAAGGCGGATGACGACGGAGAGAATACTCCCGGAACGTACACCGGCACGTTCGTACTATATGGGCTCGCGTTGGTGGCGCCGAGACACCCGGCCATTAAGTGTTGGTGCTGGCGCGCCGCCAGAGCCTTCTTCTCCTGCTCCGCCGCCCTCCGTCCTTTCCGCTCCGCCGTCGACATCTTCCGGCGCAGACAGTCTTGATGCCACTGATCATCGGTCCATCCTTCCGGCTTCTTCTTCGGGGCCGGCGCCTTCCGCAGCTTCGCGAACGGCGCTTTCGCCCCTTTCGTCGCATTGCCCGGCGGCTTTTTAGCCGCTTTCTTGGCCATCTTCTTCGGGGCTACCGGCGGCGTCATGGAATGGGGAGAAGGTAGCGGCGGCGGGTGGACGGCGGGAGGGAGAAACAAATCGGCGGGGAAAGGAGAAATGAATCGGCGGCGGGATATGTGTTGGGAGGCCAGAAATGCGCGGCGGGATAGGCGCGATATGGCGGGAGGGGCGGGATTTGGTGGGAGTGGGAGACGATTTTTCACTGAGCCGCTGACGCGCCGGGCCCGCGTCGGTTCGCCTTGCTTTTCGTTGTGTCCGACGTCCCCGGTGCGTCCCCTGTGGGACGGGGACGGGCTCGGGGCGCCGGACACCGTATCGGGCCGTGCCGGACAAAAATGGGCTTTGGTGGACGCGGCTGGAAAAGTTTTTTGGTCCGGTGCGCCCCAAATCCCTTTGGGAGACGCTTTGGTGGACGCGGCTGGAGATGCTCTTATGTAGTAGTAGTGAGTTTACCAGCGGTCTGAAATTTTTGTTTAAACTTGAAAAGATTCCACAAAGAGAGAAAGGCAACCTTTATTTTTGCGAACCACGTCCCTATCAACTTTGTACGCAAGTAGGGGTGGGCACAAAGCTCGAGGCTCGAGGCTCGGCTCGGGCTCGACAAGGCTCGGTTCGGGCTCGACTTGGCTCGAAGGGTGCACAAGCCAAGCCCAAACCTTCCGATCGAGGCTCGAGGCTCGACAAGTCCGCTCGATGAAGCTCGCAAGCCGGCTCGAAGGCTCGATGCAAAAAATAAATTAGCATTACCCTTACTAATATTTTACAATTGTAATCGACAATTGCCTCTCATATGAGGTAACTTGGTTTGCATGTTAGGTGAACAACCGTGTAGTGCCCCAACATTAGTTACTAGTTTTGTTCTAATCTGATCAAGCTAATGTCATGTGTCTGTCTACCAGATAAATCTAACATCCTGCTACCTCTTCTGACAGATTGTGGTATAGGAATGGACACCAAAACGCAACACAGAAACTCCATCGATGTCATTGAAAAGAAACTGCATCCCATTGCTTTTCTTCCTCGTCCCGCACAGGCACAGCCTCATCCTCTCTCTCCCCTCAATTTAATTCTCTGATTGTTGCATAAAGTAATAATAATCGCGGCTGCTATCAAAGAACTGCCTGCGGGAAGCGTCGAAGAGGATCACAAGCAGGCGAGCAGGCTACTGACCCCCGCTGCGCGAGGCGCATCTGAGGGAACCGGGAGGAGCAAGCAGCTGAGGGGCAGCACTGCAGGCGGTAGAGGCAGCCATGGGAGGAAGAAATGGGGGAGTGGCCAGGTGGACGCCGGTGGCGGTGGTCGGCGGCGGCCGACGCTAACCCCATGGGGCAGCAAGCGAGCAGGAGAGGGATGGGCCGGAGAAGGGAGAAGGTAGGAAATCGCGCCATGCGAGGGAAGCAGGCTGGGATGCTGGGGTGTGGCGGCCGGCTCGTGAGCCTTCCGAGCCGAGCTACAAGCTTATCGAGCCGAGCCTCGAGTCCGATTTTTCAGAAATTTGTAGAGGCAAGCCGAGCTAGGCTTGGCTCGAAATTTGACGAGCCTGTCCGAGCCGAGCCTCGAGCCGGCTCGGCTCGGCTCGATTCCACCCCTATACGCAAGGTCAAGTCAAAGCCGGGCACAGCACAGCACTGTGAAAACGTGACAGTACCCCAGCCCCATCATCTCCATCGCCCTTTCCTCATTTCCAGTCAAAAAACCCTGACACACCACTGAAAACCCTCACCGGCCACCGCAGACTGCACCACCGTCGCCAGAGCACCCGCTGGCGGCGGCGGTGTTGATGAACCTGCCCCACCTTCTCGCCAACCCCGACCACATCCAGCCCCTTCTCGACCAGGCCTACGCGGACCTCGGCCGGAACAACGCCCTCGCCTTCCAGGCGGCAGCCCGTCTACGGGAAGCCCTGCGCCTGGAGGCCGAGCTCTGGGACTTGCCCGCGCCCACGGAAGAGGAGTTGGACAAGCTCGACGAGATCAACGACGTGATCGACGAGATCGCTGACGCCGCCGAGCTCCTCCTGAAGCAGCGCCTGTTTCTTTTCAAGGTAATCGGGCTGCTCCTCCTGGTCCGGGCCAGGAGCCGCGCGCACCTCGTCCCCTGCGTGCTCCTCGCGGCCGTCTCGGCGGCGGTGGTCGTCCGCGTCTCGACGGGCGGCCGCGGCGGCGTGGTGCCGGGGCTCAGGAGCTTCGTCAGGTTCGCCATCGTGGTGCTGTATTTCCTCTTCTCCTCCAATCGGCCTCGCAATGGTGGTGGGTAAATGCGGGTTCGCGGAATTAACTCGGGACCTTGAGAAAGCGTACAGTTTGCTTCATCCAACGAGCTGTTTGATTCTGTTCACTTCGTCGTCTTAATACGCTCCCGCAGCTGATGGTGAAATCGACACCTGACTACCTGAGACATGGTGAAATCGTGCACTCTGTTCAGAGAGGTGATGTCCCTCTTGTGATTACCGTGGTTCCTTTCTTATAATCTGTTGCTATATGTTTCCATTGGTACTGTGTCTTTGAGAGAGCAACGCGGTGTCTTCAGGTTCCTAGTTAACTTTGTACAGTCTCTGTTTCTTAGTACCAATTTTCCAATCATCTTACTTGCTCTCTGGAGGATGATAAAATGCAGATATGGGGCACTGTAATTGCTAAATGTTGATATCTCTTTGACATTTTAGTTTAGGGGGTTTTCAATTTCGGGTTCTGGTCAGATTTTTGGCCATCACTGAAATACCGAAATTACGAAATTCAGTTTCACCAAAGGTCTGAAGTTTATTTCGAACCTTGACTGATTTTTTCAAGAGGCGATCTTCCTCTTGTGGTTCTAATGGTTCCTTTCCGAGATCTGCTGCTGCATGTTCCCAGTGGGTAGTACGTGAGCAACACAGGTCTTTAGATAGTGCAATTCGTATAATCCATGTTTCTAAATTCCATTTTTCTGATCATGTTGCATGATCTGTTGAGTATGATAAAATGGGACATGGCAATTGTTGAATGTTGACATTTTGATTAAAGGGTTCTTTATTTCGGTTCCTGACACATTTTTGGCCATCACGGAACACAGAAACTGCCAAATTGAGTTTGACCAAAGGACTGTTTTTTTTTTTTGGTTTAAACTTGACTGTAATTACATCAAAATCTCATTTAAAATTGTACTGTGTTTCAGCTTAACTTGGACTCACCTACCAGTAAGTTTTTTGCATCATCTTTTGAAGTATTTGCATTTTGGTAGATAATTTTGCGGCCTAGAACCTTCCGCCCAGGTGGAAGCTCACGCCGGTGAAGCCCGTCTGGTTCGCGCGCCGAGGCATGGCGTGGGCGGCGCTGCGAGGCGAAGCGGTGGGCGGTGCTGCGAAGCGGTGGGTGGCGCATGGTGAGGAAGGGGAAAAGGGCGCGCTGAAGCGGTGGCGGTTGGCAGCACGCGCGCTCTTCATTTATAGAGAGCGCGCTCAGTGGTGCCCAAAATTTACCGCGCGCGGCACCGCTTTCTCCCACGCGCGCCAATTTTTTTAGATCACGTGCGATTTTCCCGCCTCCATTGGAGCAGCCCGTGTGGTCTTCCGCGCCTTAAACTAGCAGTTATTTTAACGCGGGTGCGTTATACTGCCTCTGCTGGAGATGTTCCTAACAGTTCTCAGAGTAGACGGTAGGCCACATGTACACTGGAGCGTATAATTTTCAGACAATTCTTCTTGTGCTATTCAGAACAGGCACCAAATTTAACTCTACATACTCACAGACAGAAGTGTTGGGCTGCTGCTAGTACGTGTAATTTTGATTTTCACCACTTAAAGCGTTGCTTGGACCTTCTTTCAAGAAATTAACAGAGAACGGTGAAATAATTTGTAGCCCATCAACTAGCAAGCCGTAAACTAGCACATTGATTATAAAATACTGCTCTTGTTGAGATGGGTCTTACACACCTTTTCAACAGCAAAAAGGTTAATTTATACGAGTTATTGATTATAACAACATGTATGAAAACTTCTAGCTTGGCCGGCTTGAAAAGAAGTGAACACTAGAAACACTGAAACGTTCAAAACAAATAGAACCTGTTGTTTTGTTTGGCTAATGAAAGTACAAAATGCTAGATGCGGAAAAATAATTCCTTGTAAATAACCGAGAAATTATAGGGAGACATATGTTACGTACACTCCTTGCCTCCTTTAGAATATACCGAGTCCAGAAAGAAGTCCAAATAACCCCCCTATGTACTGGGTTTGGGACGCTAGACCCCCCTAAGCAGTGGCGGACGCAGGAAGAAATTGGAGGGGGGGCACACCTCAAATTTTTTTTTTGCGTCCTCTCAATTGTGAAAAACGTTTACCAATGAACAATATATAAGACAAATCGATTGTCAATTTTTACCCTTCTTTTTTGTGGTTGGCAAAGCATACTCATATGGTTGGCATGGACTTTTAGGATATATCCTCTCCAAACATCATCTTGGACTTTAACATTATATGGTGAAACGGGAATACTTTCAGTAGATTATATAGGAGTGAGCATCATATGACCTTGCATGTCGTTGTTGGGGTGAAGGTGGACGTAATGTTGCATTTACAATGTCTATCTCGCTCTACTGAACCCAGAGGTATGAAATCTTCGATTTCTTCATCATCTACGACCAACGGTGTTGAAGAAGATACAATCTTGTGTGCTTCATGTATCTCGAAAAGTGACGTAATTTGGCAATTTCTCTTAATTTTTACACAATACCAGTAAAACATATAAGTGACATATATTCCTTTTTTTTTGCAAAAGACATATATTCCTCTTCATTTCTAGTTTTCTACAAGTGCCAAACTATCAAGTGAATCAATATGAATCATGGACAGAAATATGCTAATGTTTAATATATCCATAGAGAGAGACAACTTTTGAAGAAAAAAGACAGCGCGCACAGCAAGCATAGACACTAATCATTGAAGATCCAGATTCCCCAGCGTCAGATACATAACAAAATTGAAGATATGTAAATCGGTACCCACTATCCTGTACCTGCTGTCGGTTGCCTTGCTGGAGCTGGACCTGCGTCCTGCGGCGGCGAGCCGATTTATCCGAGGGAGGGCCGAGCCGGGGGGGGGGGCGGGGGGCAGCTGCCGGCGTCCGAGAGTTGGGGGCGAACCGGCGGAGGGCCGAGCCAGGCCAGCCGGCGAATCGGGGGCAGAGACGCGGAGCCGTGGAGGGCGCAAGGGCAGCAGCCGTCGAACGGCCGGAGATTGGAGAGCGGAGGCCGCGGAGGTCAGCAAGGTCGTCTCTTCCCTCGACGACATTTTCCATCGCTCGGGATGGTCTCTTCGCTGGTCAAAGTTGGGCCAGAGAGATGGTACCCAGTCCTTTTCCCAAATTTCTGGGTGGGCCACGGCCCCTCCGGCCCCCCCGCTAGGTCCGCCCATGCCCCTAAGTTTGGATTGGAGCACTTAACCCCCCTAAGTATGCAATACCATGCAAATTACCCCTCTGGCGGTATTGGTAGCTGTTTTGCTTCACATGTACAGTGGTTTTAGCCAGCGTGTCATCCGACAGAGCAAATAGTCCCCTGTTATGCCCACCGCCGGTGTCCAGTTCGCCACGCAGCTGTCTCTGTCCACTCTGGCTGTCGGCTCGCCGTTGACCTCTTGGTGAGCTACCTCCTCGTTCCCGCCCATCTCCCTTTCTTCCCCGCCTTGGAAACGTGGTCTCTGTCCGATACCTGAGTGCGCACGCCATGGCCGCCGTGCCAAGCTCGTGCACTTCCGCCATTGTTCAGCACAGGTACCATGTCGAAGGAGGTCCGCTTATCTGCGCACTACTCCAGCATCTAGAGCGCAGAGGGGCGCCTCCTATTTTGGGTCGTTGTCACCGTCTTAATTGATCTTCTCTGTTTTCCACCATGCTCCCCGCCGCCTCCTTTTATTTGCTTTGGATCACCAAACCAGCCGACCAAGGCATCCATCAATTCAGCAAAACAACACTAAAAATCACATCGATCAGTCACCTCACTGAGCAGCACCACCACAACACCTTGTTGCTTGTTCAACTGATCCGCTCACGCATGGAGCCAGCCGGCCGTGCCCTGCTTCCCTTGGTCCACCACAGCGCACGCAACACAGCATCCGCCGGCCGCTCAAGCCGCTCCATTGCCGCGCTCATCGTGCCCGCTTGCCCCGGTCCTGCCTGTCCCTGCCGCCGTCGTTTTTCTAGAGAGACAGGCCGATCGAGTAGTGCAGCAACAGCAGCAGCGGCCAGCTGCGTCCCTGCCCGCCTCGGGTCCCTCTCGCGCGTCCGGAGCGGCCGCTCCCGGCCGGGCCTCGACCACATCGCCACGGAGCCGCCTCCAGCGCCTCACATCCGCCATGCGCCAGCACTCTGCCCCGCCTCGCTGTCCAACACCCGCGCCAGTTCTGCGTCCGTGCAGTCCACCTCGGCGGCCGTGCTGATGCCTTCTCACGCTGCAACACCCGCGCCGCGCTTAGGTTGTTCGCGTGCCAGCTCTTGGTCACCGCACTGCTCAACTTGCCTACGTTTTATCTGCTCCGTTCAATGCCACGCTGGCTAAAACCACTTATCCACTTGCATCAAAAACAGCTACCAAAACCGCTATTAGTGACCGGAGGGGGTAATTTGCATGGTATTACATACTTAGGGGGGTTAAGTGCCCCAATCCAAACCTAGGGGGGTCTACGGTCCCAAACTCAATACATAGGGGGGTTATTTGGACTTCTTTCCCGAGTCCATGCATGGTTTTCACGGCATGTCCGGTGTGTTAGTCTCACTACGAATAATATTTGCTCCGATTTACCATAGTACTTAATTACTCTCTAAAGCTCATATTCTTTTTTTTCCGCATGTATGTGGGAATGCAAGCACAAATTATGCTGATTGCATGTCTGTTTACTTGCCCTCATTAAGAGCCTAATTAACCGTGCATGCCTACTGTACTTGATTGGAGGGCGAGGTAATTCACTCATAGCAAATTCTGTTAATTTGTCTAGCTTCCTGCAATACTGACGGACACGTGACTGTAGTTATTCCATCACATGTACCTTTTGCTGCTCCGTCTCCTCCATCGCCGGGTGTTCCTGGAGGGAGTGCTCGTCGAAGTGTCACACCACCATGTGCTGAAGCTGTAAGTTCGCTACCGTGTGCTCCAGGAGGGAGTGCACGTCGCAGCGCCTCACCGCGCACGCCGCGAGGTACTTGGAGTTTTCCTTGGCGGCCGCTCGTCGCGGTGCAAACGTGGTGGCATATGGAGGAGTTCCGTTGGGTGGTATCCGATCAAGTGAAAGGATCAGAGCTCAACCAAACGCTGAATCGACTCAGCTGGAGAGGGCTCAGAATCTTCTATGCAATAGGTATAATGCAATGGACACAAGTACCACCGCCTCATCTTCTTCTTTTTCTATTGCATCGATTCCTGATGATGTAGTTATTTCTAGAGCATCGACGTTAGGAGTTTCTTTAGGTTCTACAGAGGCTCATGTTAGATCTTCTATTCATCATATTAAAGATTTGGATCTTCAAAGAAGGTTAGTTATGTTGCAAAGGAATGAAGATAGAGTTAAAAAGGGAGACGTTAATAACTCTAATTTGGTTCTTGAACAAGCTATAGAGCTTAGTGCAGATTTAAAGGAAGACGAGCAATTAGGCTTACAAGGTCAAAAGGGCCTTACTTCCATTGTTGAAAAACAGAAACGTACTTACAAGAAAAAAATCAGTGAGGTCTCGGTTGCTACTAGGACAAGTGCTAGACTTAAATTGAAAAAAAGAATACAATGAGGGGAAGTTTTTGGAATAGTGATGGCTTCAAGGATCCTGCTAAACATTCAGTTGTGCATGAGATGATAAGAGAACATAAGTTGGATTTCTTTGCTGTTATAGAAACAGGAAGAGACAACTTCTCAACACCTTTCCTTAAAAATTTGTCAGGGGGATATGATTTCATGTGGTATTGCTTCCACCACTAGGAAGATCTGGGGGTATTTTGGTAGGATTTAATTCGCAAACGTTGTTGGTTAAAAGCTTTGTTGCTGGGGATAGGTGTGTTAAGTTTCACTTATCCTCTAAATCGGATGGTTTTGAATGGTCTTTAGTAGTAGTCTATGGTGCAGCCCAAGATGCTAAGAAGGGTGAATTCCTAGCTGAGCTGGTACGTTTTTGTGAGGATGATGCTCTACCTATGTTAGTTGGCGGGGATTTTAATATAATTCGTCGTCGAGAGGAGAAAAATAATGACAATTTTGATGCCGGATGGCCTTTTATTTTTAATGCTATTATTGAGAGTCTTGACCTCAGAGAACTAGCTCTCTCGGGAAGGCAATTTACTTGGGCAAATAGAAGAGACAATCCCACTTACGAAAAGCTCGATAGAGTTCTTGCAAGTGTATCTTGGGAACAAAAGTATCCTTTAGTTAGTGTACAAGCATTAACAAGATCAGAATCGGATCATACTCCGCTTTTATTGGACTCAGGTGAACAAGCTCACTTGGGTAACAAGGTTTTATTTTCTTTTGAGTTGTCGTGGCTGCGCCAAGAAGGCTTTTATGATATGGCTGCTCAACAGTGGGCTTCCATTTCTTGTGGTGATTCTCCGATGGAAGTATGGCAAAATAAGATACGCCACCTTCGCAATTTTCTTAGAGGCTGGGCTCGAAACCAAAGCAGTGTTTATAAGAAAGAAAAACAACGTTTGTTAGATCTTATTGATAAGTTAGATATTAAAGCTGAAACCGTTCAACTCACAATCTTTGAGAGAGAGGAGATGAAACAGGCGAACGAGAAGTTAGGAAAGTTGTGTCGGGACGAAGAGTCTAAATGGGCGCAAAGGGCCAAAGTTAAACATATCCAAGAAAGGGGTAACAACACTAAATATTTCCATCTTGTGGCTAACGGTAAACATCGGAGAAAAAAATATATCAACTCGAACAAGACGAGGGAACAATTATAGGACAAGAGAACATTAAAAATTACATTACGGAGTTTTACAAGAAGTTGTTTGGAGCACCGGTCCCAAATTGTTTCTCCTTATTTGAATCGGAGGTTGATGATATTACACAGATTTCACAAGAGGAAAATGATATTCTCATAGCTGACTTTACAGAAAAGGAGGTGTATGATGCTATTATGCAAATGAAAAAAAATAAGGCTCCGGGACCTGATGGGTTTCCTGCAGAATTTTACCAAACTTTTTGGGGCGTTATTAAATCTGATCTAATGATGTTGTTTGAGAGTTTTCAACACGGGGATTTACCACTATTTCATCTTAACTATGGCACAGTCGTCCTTCTTCCGAAAAAAGAGAATGCGATACAGATTCAGCAATATAGACCAATATGTTTATTGAATGTGAGCTTCAAAATATTCGCAAAAGTTGGCACAAATCGGGTCACTAAGGTGGCGCATAATGTGGTCAGACCAACACAAACCGTGTTTATGCCGGGTAGACATATTTTAGAAGGGGTGTTAATTCTTCATGAAACTATCCACGAACTTCATAGGAAGAAATTGGATGGAGTTTTACTAAAACTAGATTTTGAAAAGGCGTATAACAAGGTCAAATGGCCTTTCTTGCAACAAGTGATGCAGACGAAGGGGTTTGACCCTAAATGGTGTCGATGGATTGAGAAGTTCATTAGTCGGGGGAGTGTCGGTATTAAGGTTAACGATGACATAGGTCATTACTTTCAAACTAGGAAGGGTCTGAGACAGGGTGACCTGTTATCACCTATTTTGTTCAATATTGTGGTGGACATGTTAGCAATTTTGATTGCTCGCGCTAAGGAAAATGGCCAAGTAGATGGTCTAATACCTCATCTAGTTGATGGAGGTATCTCAATTTTGCAATATGCTGATGATACTATCATTTTTATGGAACATAATTTAGAGAAAGCCCTCAACATGAAATTAATCTTATGTATATTTGAGAAGCTGTCGGGGCTGAAAATTAACTTCCACAAGAGTGAAGTTTTCTGCTTTGGCAACGCAAAGGAATTTGAGACGGATTACATAACTCTCTTCGGGTGTGAGGCCGGTTCTTTTCCAGTTAGATATTTGGGAATTCCAATTCATCACCGCAAACTAAAAAATAGTGGGATCGTTTCGAGAGGAAATTCACAAGTTGGGTGGGAAAGCTTTTATCTTATGGTGATGGGTTAGTGCTAATTAATTCAGTATTAACTAGCATGCCGATGTTTATGCTCTCTTTCTTTGAAATACCAAAAGGGGTTAGGAAAAGACTGGATTTTTTTAGATCAAGGTTTTTTTGGCAAAGTGATGGCCATAAGAAGAAGTATAGACTGACTTGTTGGAACATCATATGCCGACCCAAGGATCAAGGTGGCCTAGGTGTGGAAGTGTTGGAGATAAAAAATAAGTGTTTACTCAGCAAGTGGCTTTTTAAACTGCTAAATGAACAGGGTGCATGGCAAAAGCTTATAAAAAATAAATATCTTCATTCAAAATCGCTATCCCAAGTTAAGGCAAAACCTATGGATTCCCCCTTTTGGCGCGGTTTGATGAAATTGAAATATGATTTTTTCAAACGCGGGTCCTTCACGGTAGGTAATGGAGAAGAAACTCGTTTCTGGGAAGATACGTGGCTTGGGAATACGCCTCTCTCCCAACAATATCCCTCCCTATATAACATTGTCCAACGCAAACAAGTTTCGGTTGCTCATGTTATGTCACATGTACCTTTAAACATAGGTTTTAGATAGGCACTTGCGGGAAACAGGGAGGATAGATGGACACACTTGTGCAGCCGCTTAGTCAATGTTAATTTGACCACACAGCCGGATGTTTTTATTTGGAAGTTAACAACGTCTGGCATTTTCTCGGTCAAATCTTTGTATCTAGATTACATGAATGACCACACAAAGTTTTTTCGTAAATACATTTGGAAGATGAAAGTACCACTTAAAATTAGAATTTTTATGTGGTTCTTGAATAAGAAAGTTTTGCTTACTAAAGATAATTTAGCAAAGAGGAACTGACAAGAAAGTCGTAGATGTTGTTTTTGTGATCAAGATGAAACAATACAACATTTATTTATCGATTGTCCCTTCGCAAAAATGGTATGGCGTGTAGTCTATATGACTTTTAAAATTATTCTCCCGGCAAATATTACGAACTTGTTTGGGAATTGGTTAGCGGGTGTACCAAAGAAAGATAAAGTGCACATCAGAGTTGGTGTTTGTGCTTTATTATGGGCCATGTGGAATACTCGAAATGATTATATATTTAACAATGCAAGATCAACTTCTTTTATGCAGGTAATACCAATGGCTACACATTGGATCCATATGTGGTCCTGCCTACAACCAACGGAGAAACGCGAGGACTTGGATATTGGGTGCAACCGGCTAGAGAAGGTTGCACGGGATATATACAACCAGTTCAGCTGGCGTTTTGATCTTAGATTAACATGGTAGCGCAGAGTCGCCACATGTTTTCTCTTGTCTTTAGATGGTTGATTCATGTCTCAACCCTGTGTGACCCATGATGTAATCTTTTGTAAAACATACACTTAAACTTAATAATCATCAATAAAAGCTGTATGCATCACTCGATGCAGAGGCTGGGGGAGAGTCTCCATTTCGGAAAAAGACGGGACTGTAGTTATTGGTGAAACAAGGTCACCACTGGCCCGTCCTATCAGCTCAGGTCACCGATCCGAGACACCACATAACGTCAGCGCTCCATCAAATGAAATCACTGCTCCTAACATAAGGCAACAAAGAGAGAAGAGGAAATTACTTCCAGCCTCATCCTCTTCCCGCCATACCCTCCCCAATTCTCAAAATCTGAACCTCCAACAATGAACTCCTCCGGCCTATATGTATGAAGGGAGGTGTATCCTACGCATGCGTCAATTTTAATGAAGTCAATTTCATATTTTTTTAGAAAATATGAGAAAAATCTCAGATTTAATCTAACAGTTTGCAAGATCTTAGAGTGAAATGCATTGGATTATAGTCTACAAAAAAGAAAAATATGTTCATCGATTGTAGTGAACAAGTGTAGAGGTGTGAATCCAATATACACGCAAATAGGCAATCGTCAATTAAGAAACCTATTTTTTTAGAGAGTAACATCATCAAGTTGTTACCGCAGGGGCTAGGCACCATATGAGACGACCACTCACCCGAGGTTTTGTGTTCGAATCATTTTTTAACATATATTTTGTAATTTTCATGTAGCTAGAATGTACTATGGAGTGTTTGACATATCGCACCCACCTCCTCTAGCATGTCTCAACATTAACAAGGTAAAATTAAAGGGCCGGAAAACAAACCCCGCTAGAGACTTTGCCATCGCGGTCCACAATCGTCCTAACACCGTGAGGGTACCGATTTACTTTGATTTCGCAAGCGCAACCGAAAAATCGACATCCATCATGCACAGGCTGACCATATGTCACGTTTTTGCCAAATCTGTGGCGGTAGAGAGCCTGCAAAATGAGAAATAAAACATTTTGTGATCTACCACATAACCAACCGAAAACATCGTAGATGTGTCACCATCGACCACAGTCATAGGCCAATTTGGCCTCCCAAGACCACAGTCAGTGCCAATGCTCCCCGTCACATCTACGCTTTATCACACATGAAGACCTTATAGGTTGGGTCGATGAAATGCCGCAACTATTTTATATTTACAAGTTCATTGATCATGTCTTAAACTTCTAATATATTGGCTATGATAATATATTTAACTCATGCACTAGACAGCGTAACTAAAAGTCCAAACTCATGAAAAGAGATGACCAATATATTTTAACGGCCACGGGCGGCAAAAATCAAAGGGGAGGGGACTGTAATGCGCATCTGAAGATATACTCGAAGTGTGAGGTGTCCTTTTATTTATAGAAATCGAAGGACTAATTTCATTTTTGTCACCATGTTATTGGACATCTCAATATCGTTATTGCGCGAGAGCTAGGCATCGTATTTCGCGGCCAACTGCTACATTGATTGTTGGTAGATATGTTTGGTTGATTACAACTCCAAATGATTTTGTTATTTATGTACACAAATGCATATTACGTAACAAAGCTTCTGGTTGTTCAACAAAAGATCTTTCAGTTAAGTCTATGGTTAAAGATATACTCGAAGTGTGATATGCTCTTTAGATATTGAAATCGAAGGAGTAATTTCATTTTTGTCGTCATGTTATTGGCTATCTCTATGTCGTATTGTGCGGTGGGGGTGGGGGCACCGTATTGGATGGCTAACTGCTCCATTCAATGTTGGTACATATCTTCGACTCATTTATTTCTCATGATTTGTTTATTTATATACACAATACTAAAGATTCTGCTTGTTCTGGAGAAAATATTTGGGTTATATGGTCAAAGATATACTCGAATTGTGATTGCATTTATAGAAATCTCAGGAGTAATTTATTTTTTGTCGCCATGTTATCTGCTATATCGAAGTATAAATGATGATGAGAACATGTCAATGAAGGATGATAGTTGAAAAATTGCGGTATATAGTGAATTGAAAAATTTACGATTCTCCATTTCTTTGTCTACCTAATTTCATCTGCCACTGAAAAGAGCAAACTTACCAAATTTAGATTAGGCCAAAGGGCTTAATAACCTTTTATTGTTTAAAAATCCATCCAACATCTCAACAAAAATGGAACCTTTATTGAGTTTACCATGAGATCCACTTCTCGCAAATTTTTTTTAAGCATAATTTGTTTCATTTACCGAATGTAAATTTCTTCTTTTGTTCTCACAGCTTTAAACTTTGTATGTGTGACAGCTCATGCTCACCACTTCCTTTCCTATATAAAAACCCTCGCCACGTTTTAAAACTCGGAAGACTTCTGGAACAACCCACAAGTAGAAACCCAACCCAAATGGAGAATCGGCTTTGGACGGGGATCATCCAAGACCTACCCCGTCTCCTCGGTGACGTCGACCTCGTCCAGCATCATCTGGACCGCCTTCATTTCCAGATCCACTGGAACGTCTTCAGCCTTGGCGAGGTGTCGTCCGAGCTCGACGAAGATCAGCGCATGAATGGGGATTTGCTCGCGTTGAGGGATGAGTGCATCCAGCTGCTCCATCAGCAGCGGCGGCAACTCAATGTGGCCGTCGCAGTACTCGTCGTCTTCCGGGCGGTCGCCCATATCAGAAGTCATTCGCGCTTCATCCCTGGGGTGCTCCTCGCGTCTGCCTCGGTGGTGGCGGTCCCCAGGTTTGGAACTTTCATGAGGCTATCCGTCTTGATGCTGCGTTTCCTCTTAGTTTCTGATCGGCTGCGTCTCCAGCGTGCTCCTCGCGGCAGTCTCGGTGGTGCCTCTGTTCAGGAGCCTCGTGAGGTTGCCCGTCCTGATGATGGGTTTCCTCCTGGCTTCTGATAGGCCTTGTCCCCTGCGTTCTCCTCGCGGTCCGACCGCCTTGGCAGTAATGGTGCCAGATTGCCATGGATATAGGACCTTGGTCAGGTTCTCGGTCATGATGCTGGATCTCCTCTTCCCTTGAGGAAGCACCAAAGAGTTTACAGAAGCATAGTTAGCTTCAACTTCGTTTGATCAATGTATTTTTAATAATAATTTCATTTGTCTCGTCATGTTGGTCTATTGGTGATGATGAAATACCGCTGTGAGGCATGATAATTTTAATGATGTGGTGTACCATTAGATATTTATAGAGCTCTGAATTTTGGTCTTGGTTTGAGCAAAGAACCTGAATTTTCAAAAACTAAAATTCTGACGTTCTCAAATTTATTTCCGAACATAGGGCATATTTTTCTATTTTAACTCTGACTGAAATATACCAACATCTTACTACAGTATTAAACACTGAATCGTGTTGAAGTTAACTCGCGGTCACATGTGTGCCACTGATTTTTCTTTCAAGCAAAATGTAAATATTACCCATGGGTTTGGAAGTATCTGCCTGCATAAAAGTGGATTTGCTGTTGACTTGTGCGGTGGCATTTTCTAATGCTGAAGTCCTTCTTAGCTACTGACTGGGCTAATTTGGTGGCTCGCGGTTTTTGGTTTAGATGCCATGAACCTATATGCCTGTTTCAAAAATTTCATGCATAACGAGTACTCGTGAGTGTAACATAGTGATTTGCAAGAATAAGCCATCCTCAGCAAACAGGTTATGTAGCTCATTTTTCACAGCATACAACATTTCTGATGACCTCCCTCTGAAACGTTAGCAGTTCTGCAATAGACGGTAAGCTTATATGTGTACTCAATAATTTCTAAAAAAATCTCCTAGTGCTATCAAAATATTCAGAACATGCACCAAATTTAACAGAAGCCGCTGCTGCTAGTACATGCAATTTTGTTTTTCACCACCTACAAGGTAGCTTGGACCTTCTATCAAGAAATTAACAAAGGATGGTGAAACAGTTTGGGGCCCACCAAACTTCCTTCCCGAGTCAAGCCAGGTACAACATTGTGAAAGCTTGACACCCTTGCCCCACTACCCATCACCTTTCCCCATTTCCAAGTCCTAAACTCCTGGCACATCCGCATCGCACCGTCCCACGCCAATGGAGCAGTTGCTGGCGGTGGCGGTGTTCATGAACCTGCCCAACCTTCTCGACAACCCTGACCTCATCCAACCCCTCCTCGACCGCGCCTATGCAGACCTCGGTCGGAACAGCGACATTGTCTTTGAGATGGTAACCCGTGTCTGGGAAGCCATGCGCTTGGAGGCCGAGCTCCGGACCTTACCCGCGCCCACGGAGGAGGAGAGGAACAAGTACACTACGATCGCCGCTGTGGTCGAGGTTCTCGCTACCACCGGTGTGGTCCTCCTGGGCTGCAGTTGCTACTCCTTCAGGCCATCGGCTTGCTCCTGCTCGTCTGGGCCAGGAGCCGCATGCACCTGCTCCTCGCGGCCGTATCGGCCGCTTGGTCATTTACGTCTCGACGAGCGGCAGCGTCGTGCCGGGGTGCAGGAGCTTCGTCAGGTTCTTCATTCTGATGCTGGGTTTTCCTCTTCTCCTCCAATCGGCCTCGCCGTGGTGGGGTTCGGGAAAGGAACACATGACCTTGAGAAACTTACAGTTAGCTTCGTTCAATGGGCTCTGTGATTCTGTTCATTTCGTTGCCTTATCACGCGCCCCGGTGCTGATGCTGAAATCTACACCTATCACATGCGAGTTGCTCTTACACTCTGTTCGGAGAGGAGATGTCCCTCTTGTGCTTCCCGTCGCTCCCTTCTTATGATCTGTCGCTACCTGTTCCGATTGGTTCTGTGGCTTAGAGAGAGCAACACAGTGTCTTCAGGTGCCTAGTTAACTTTGTAGAGTCCCTGTTTCTTAATTCCAACTTTCTGATCATGTTACTTGCTCTATCGATGACGATAAAATGAGGATATGGGGCATTGCAATTGTTGGATGTTGATACCTACTGTTCCAAGATTTTCAGGGGGTTTTAGTTCCAGTTTCAGGTAGATTCTTTGGCATCAATGCTATACCGACATTACTAAATTCAGTTTCACTGAAGGACGTCTGAAAATTCTGTTCAAACTTGACTGAAATTTGTAAGGGTATTTTACCCTTACCCATTATTTTGGTAACAATGACACCGTGCTAGAGTGTTTGGCCTAATACATGTTTGTGAGGTTAATCCCAGGTATTAGCCAAAGAGGCATAAATGGTGTATCAATTGAACAAGAAGGCTAAAGGAGACCCCCCCACTTCGACAACAATCAAAGGGGGGATCTACTGCACCTTGCCGGTCATAGACCCGGTCGGATCGGCCCCCGTGCCGTCCACACCCGGCGGAGACCAGCTCCTGTGCCGGTGCCAGCTGGGGAGTGTTCTGTAAGACACAGAGACTGCCCGGTCGTGGCCCGGTCAGAGGCCCGGTTTGGACCGGCCTGTTCCGGTCAGGCGCCCGATCGGACCGGGTGCTGGGCCGGGCGCCCCGGCGCCAACCGGCTCCTGAGCTGGTGCCAGCCGGGAGCACTACTGCACGACAACGACCTGCTCCGGTCATGGTCCGGTCCCAGCTCCGGTCTGGACCGGCTGGCTCGGTCCCTGGCCCGGTCTGACCGGGCCCTGCGCCGGTGGGCCCGGCCCCAGGCCCGGTTGACTGGGTTCTTCGAGGAAACCAAGTGACACTATATATACCCCTTCTCCTACCTTTGAAGGGGTAGGCACTACACTACAAGCTGTTCTTGAGCTCTCTCTCACATACTCCATTGTTAGAAACACCAAAAGCCTCAGATCTCCCTTCTCCTCCACCCAAACTCAATCCCTCGGGGGAAACGATAGAGGAGGACCCGATCTACTGTTCTACCAAGCCAAATCTTGTTCCCCCGTGTATTCATCAAGATACTTGCTCTCTAGGGTTTCTTGAAAATCCTAGGTGGGCAAGAGTGGCCCGGAAGCATCCGGGCTGTGGATTTGCTCCCGACAAGATTGTGAAGGTTTGGAGGCTACCTCAAAGTCTACAACAAGTGAGTGAGCTATTCCTTCGTGGGATAGGCTCCGGAGAATAGGGTGAGCCTTCGTGGCGTTGGGGAATCCTTCGTGGGACCTCCACCCCTTCAAACGTGACGTACCTTCTTGCAAAGGAAGGGAACACGGGAATAAACCCTCGTCTTCGCGTGCTATCGGTTATCTCTAACCGAACTCTTTACTTGTGATATAATTGCTTGTGAGAGCCTTCGTGCTTGAGTTATTCGTATCATCATATAGGTTGCTCCACCTAGTTTTCATTAGGCTCATCGTTATATTCCGCAAAGCCTATTATTGCAAAGAAAGAATTAAAATTTGTAGAAACCTATTCAGCCCCCCTCTAGGTTTACCATCTCTGATCTTTCAAAATTACATTGAATTTTTCAGTTTAGTGTGTCACTCAAAACTGAGTTGTGTTTCAGTTTGCCTCCAACTCACCTAACATTGAATTTTTGCATCAATTTGTGAAGTATTTACTTTTTTGGTCTATAAATTTTGGGCTTAAGTGTTGTATTCAATGAGACAAGCAGATGGAGTGATTTTGATGTTTGGCAACGAGGACATGCCGGTGAGGCCTTATGGGAGAGCAACAAGGTTTCTACAGATTAACTCGTAAATTGCGTATAGTCGTTGTTTGTTAATTCCATCTTTCTCATCATGTAACTTGGCAATCACTGAAACGCCGAAATTACAAAATAAAGTTTCACCAAAGGTCTGAAAGTTTCGTTTCATCCTTGACCTATTTTTTTCAAGAGGTGATATTCCTCTTGTCTTTTCCATGGCTCCTTTCTAAGATCTGTTGCTATATGTTCCTCGTGGGTATTACATGTAGTGGTTTGGAAGTTTGGCGAAAGCGTAGGGTAGTCCGTGTAGGTTTGAGAAAGCAACATAGGTCTTCGCATGCATAGTTCACTTCGTATAATCACTATTTCTTAATTCCATTTTTTGATCATGTTGCATGCTCTATTGAGGGTGATAAAATAGAGATATGGGACATGGTAATTGTTGAATGTTGATGCCTACAGTTAGACATTTTGATTAGTTGGTTCTCTATTTCATCCAGATCTTGGGTTTCCCCTTAGCCTCCAATCAGCCTCGCTCTAGTGGGTAAATGTTGGTTCGGGATAGTAACATAGGATCTTCAGAAACGTATAATTAGTTTCATTCAGTGGGTTGTTTGATTCTGTTCATTTCGTCGTCTTATATGCGGTCCGCTGCTGATGGTGAAACCAGCACCTCAGAGTTGCTAATTCCTGGTACATTCTGTTGAGAGAGGTGAAGTTCCTCTTTTGTTTTTACCTGCTCCCCCACCCGCTCCTTGCGGCCGTATCGGCCGCTTGGTCATTTACGTCTCGACGGGCGGCGGCGTCGTGCAGGGGTTCAGGAGCTTCGTCAGGTTCTTCATTCTGATGCTGGGTTTCCTCTTCTCCTCCAATCGGCATCGTCATGGTGGGGTTCGGGAAAGAAACACAAGACCTTGAGAAGCGTACAACTAGCTTCGTTCAATGGCTCTGTGATTCTGTTCATTTCGTCGCCTTAGAGCAACTTCAATAGTAGAGCCAAATGTTGGCTATAAGCCAAGTGCCATGTCATCTATAGTCATCTTAGAGCCAACATGTGCCATAGTGAGCTATAAAATTGTACTACTTTATTAGTGCATGGTCCACCATTCACTCTTACATGGTGCCTAGGAGCACGTGCTAGAGCTGGCTCTTGCATAAGAGCCCACTCCTCTTTTCTCTCCTCTCCTCTCTCCTCCAACTAAGCAACAATATACTATTTTAATCCTTATAGCTAGCTGATTAGGACTTATTGTACTTGCTCTTATCACACGGCCCGGTGTCGATGGTGAAGTCTACACCTATCACATGCGAGTTGCTCTTACACTCCGTTCGGAGAGGAGATGTTCCTCTTGTGCTTCCCATCGCTCCTTTCTTATGATCTGTCGCTACCTGTTACGATTGGTTCTGTGGCTTAGAGAGAGCAATGTAGTGTCTTCAGGTGCCTAGTTAACTTTGTAAAGTCCCTGTTTCTTAATTCCAATTTTCTGATCATGTTACTTGCTCTGTCGATGACGATAAAATGCAGATATGGGGCATTGCAATTGCTGGATGTTGATACCTATTGTTCCTAGATTTTCAGGGAGTTTTAGTTTCAGCTTCAGGCAGATTCTTTGGCATCAATGATATACCGACATTACTAAATTCTGTTCCATTAAAGGACGTCTGAAAATTCTGTTCAAACTTGACTGAAATTCCATTGAATTTTTAAGTTTAACGTGTCGCTCAAAACTGAGTTGTGTTTCAGTTTGACTCCAACTCACCTAACATTGAATTTTTGCATCAATTTGTGAAGTATTTACTTTTTTGGTCTATAAATTTGGGGCTTAAGTGTTGTATTCAATGAGACAAGCAGATGGAGTGATTTTGATGTTTGGCAACGAGGACATTGTTATCACCAGAATTTGACCGAGTCAGAGGTGGGCCGCGATCAAGATGGATTTGAAGAATATACATGGAAGAAATACGTGAATCGGCCTGTTATGCAAAGTTTGGGCTAGTTGGCCCGTGTATACGTAATATAGTAGGATACGTATCGATTAGCTAGAGTTTGTCTCGTGCACGGTGGGGATTATTCCCACGTTAGAAAGTCCCCTGGACTATAAATATGTATCTAGGGTTTATGGAATAAACAACAACCAACGTTCAACCACAAATCAATCTCGGCGCATCGCCAACTCCTTCGTCTCGAGGGTTCCTACCGGTAAGCATCATGCTGCCTTGCGATCTAGGCAGCACAAGCTTTATGTTGTTCATGCGTTGCTCGTACTGAAGCCTTTTTGATGGCGAGCAACGTAGTTATCTTAGGTATGTTAGGGTTAGCATTGTTCTTCGTATCATATGCTATCGTAGTGCAACCCTTGCATATCTAGCCGCCCTCACACCTATCTTAGGTGTGGGGGCGGCACCCGCTTGATCATTATTTAGTAGATCCGATCCGTTACGGTTGTTCCTTGTTCTTCAAGGATTAGTTTAATATCTGCAATAGTTAGGCCTTACAAAGGGTTGGAGGATCCAGCGGCACGTAGGGTGTCGTTTGCTAGTCCTAGACAGGATGTTCCGGGGATCAACCTCGTGTTGGTTTTTAGGCCTTGTCTAGGATCGGCTTACGATCACCGTGCGTGGCCGCGAGGCCCAATCGTGAGTAGGATGATCCGATTATACGGTGAAAACCCTAAATCGTCGTAGATCGCATTAGCTTTATCTTGATCAAGCAGGACCACCATATATTCGTGCACCTCGTACGAATCATGGGTGGATCGGCTCCAGGATAACCTGAGAGCCGATCGAGGCTCGTATTTAATGTTTACGTGTATGCCATGCAGGAAACTAAGCGAGGCATCTCCATCACCTTCCTGACCAGGTATAGGTCAGGTGGCACGCCCTTGCATCGGCATCGGACGTGTGTACCGGAGGCTTTGCGGGCCGTCGCTCGGAGGGACCGGGGCCGGCCGCAGCCCTAAGTTGTTCCCGGCTCTCTTGTGTTGCCCGTCGCTGCCCGCCGGTGGGTTTTGACCGCAACACATTCGGCACGCCCGGTGGGACAAGCTTCGTCATCAACCACATCGCCATCTACATCCGAGATGGCGGACGGCACTCCGATCACGTACGAGGATCTGACCGACGAGCTCAAGAAGAAGTATGACGAGGTCAAAGCCATCCTCGAAGCCGACCTCATCGGCTCTTTTCACAGAACCCGTTCACATGGCATCAGGTGGAAGGGGTTCTCGCCTGATGGTGCACTCGATGGGATAGACCTCTCTGCCCCGTCAGAAGAACGCACCGAGTCCCTGCGGCGGGAGATCAACTACTTGGTGGCTCACTCGCTACACCGCCACTCGAGAACCACGGTAAACACGTTGGAGCGTGTCGCTCTTCGGGTGATCCGAGGAGATCATGAGGCACCGGTACTCGCCGTCGGGACCAGCTCTCGGGACGCATCAAGGAGAGTTGCCACTCCAGTCCCGTCCACCGCTGCCATTTGCGTTGGCAGCACCAGAAGTGCTGAATTCACCGGCATTCGTCGTCTACAAGATCGGTGGTGACCCTAGTGACTGCCAGTTCTTGCATGAGGCGCCTAAGGAGATCCCTCACGGGTACATGTGCACGTATGTGCCAGATTGCGGTAACTGGGCGCTCACAAACCAGGCCACAACATCAGGGACTTATGGGAAAACGGGAGGAACGTCAGCGACAGATCTTGAGAAGCAGACGTGGCTAACTAAGTACGCCACCCCGACGAACCTCCAGAGGTCAGCTCCTGCAGTTGGCTCAGAGCTGGAAAAGCAAGCATGGCTGGCTAAGTACGCCACCCCGACGAATCTTCAGAGTTCAACTCCTGCAGCCAGCACAGCGGATCAGATCAGTACCATGCGAGAGACCAGTTCGGCATGGTGCCGAAAAGGAGGGCAATCGGCTATTCCAAGCCGTACCCCGACGAGTACGAGTTGATCCCGCTACCACCTAAATATCGGCTCCCTGATTTCTCCAAATTCGAGTGGATCGGATGGTTCCGGCTCCATCGAGCATGTGAGCCGATATTTGGCACAGCTAGGAACGGCCTCAGTGTCGGATCCACTACGCGTGAGGTTCTTCTCACAGTCCCTCACGGGATCGGCTTTCGGGTGGTACACCTCGTTGCCACCAGACTCGATCCGGACTTGGAAGCAGTTGGAAGAACAGTTCCATACGCAGTACCACTCAGAGGCTTCCGAGTCTGGCCTTGCCGATCTAGCACAAATACGTCGAAGCGTGGAGAAGCCGTGACGGAATACATCCAGCGCTTCGGGAATCTTAGGAACCGATGTTATTCGGTTCGTGTGACTGAAAAGGAAGCGATCGAGTTGGCAGTAGCGGGCCTTGCAGCGCCGCTCAAGGACATGGCCTCCCAAGCGAGACTACCCCTCACCGGCGCACATGGTTCAGAAACTGTCGGCATATGAACAGCGCCACCCGGACTTGTACCAGGACAAATTCAAGCGTGCAGTAGTCCTGGTCGAGGCAGAGGAAGACGAAGTTTCTGCGGGAGATCAAGAGGTAGCAGTGGCTGAATGGACTCGGGGGGCAACCCCCGTGTCCTGCAAATGGGTTAAGCCACCAGGTCCGCCCAGGGGTTTTGATTTTGATGTGACCAAAACTGAGCAAATTTTCGACCTCCTGCTCAAGGAGAAGCAGTTGAAGATACCCGAAGGTCTCAAATTCCCCACGGTACAGGAGCTGAATGGAAAGCCATACTGCAAATGGCATAACTCGCTCTCCCATGCCACCAACGACTGCAGGGTGTGGCGTCAGCAGATCCAAATGGCGATAGAACAAGGACGTCTGATTTTCAACCAGTACGCCATGAAGGTCGACACCCACCCCTTCCCCGCCGTTAACATGGTGGAGTGCACTTACCCTGAAGGTTGCCAGCCAGGATCCTCGTTCGGCATCAACATGGTAGGACTTGGACACCACGCTGGCAAGGATGGAGACGAGGGCAGCTGCTCTCGTAGCAAGGACACAGAGGAGGCCGCTCCACGCGATCGGCTCCGTCATGATGGCAAGCGCTACGTCACAGAGGGAGAAGTGAAGAACATAAGATATCAGCGACCCCTCTCTGATCACCTCCTCAACAAGTATGTGAGTCAGTATGACCAACGCCGACGATCCAGTGATGAGGACGAAAGAGATCGTCTGGCTAGGGAAGCCAGAAGACATCGTCGGCATGATCGCGATGAGGAGGAGCACGAGCGCCGTGCCAAAGGAAAATCAAGGGAGCAGGACGACAACGATAGGCACTGGGACTGCCCCTTCTTCAGATACTGCTGGGATTCAGGAATGAGCCGATTGCCCACAATCGGCAATTGCCCAGAATGCAACCAGAAGAAGAAGGAGGCAGCCAACGTGTCCGTGTTCAAGCGTCTAGGGCCTCTCCCAACACAAAGTGAACGCGCGGAGTCCCCTCGGTTGGAAGAGCTCGAGGATTCAGAAGACGAGGGAGAAGAAGAAGACAGGTACCACCGGCCAAGGTGGTGCCCTGATGGACTCAGCCGTTCCCAAAAGCGCAGGGTTCAGCGATTGCGCGGCCTGGAGGAAGCCGAAAGGTTATACTTGCATACGCTAAGGAAGGCGCGACCTGATCTGGCTGCGAAAGTTCAACGAACCCTGGATGAAGAGGGTCGTCCACGGAAAATGGAGTGGCGCCCCAAGCAAAGGAAAGCCGATGATGAAACATCGGCTGGCACAAACATGGTGTTCATCCTCCCTTCGGAGTTCAGTGCTCCAGGATTAGACGAGGCACCTGTGGCACAACTTGACTGCGGCCCACGGCCGGTTATCTTTGAGAAGCCACGAGAAAGAAGCTACAGACATCTGAAGGCCCTATACTTGCGAGGTTACATCGATGGGAGGCCTGTCAATAAGATGCTGGTGGACACCGGAGCGGCAGTCAACATTATGCCATACTCTATGCTACGTCGGTTGGGACGCTCTAACTCAGATCTGATCAAGACCAACGTGACATTGAGCGATTTCAACGGCCAAGCATCTGACGCACAAGGTGTCCTGAACGTGGATCTGACCGTAGGAAGGAAAACTATCCCTACGACGTTCTTCATCGTCGATAGCAAGAGCACCTATGCTTTGTTCTGCTGGGAAGAGATTGGATCCACGCCAAGCTGTTGCATTCCCTCCACGATGCACCAATGCATAATACAGTGGGATGGAGATGAGGTAGAGGTCGTCCAGGCCGATGACTCAGCCGAAATTTCAACGGCTGGCATGAACGCGTGGGAAGCAGCAGGCCAAGAGCCCCTCTCAGGCATCAATTTGGACGACTGCGAGCGCATCGACGTGACAAAGGGCAGGGTTAGGCTGGTTTTATCCACTGGCCTGACCATGTAACTGGAGCAGATCAATGAGCAAACGTGGCGAGGCTGATCCTTGTGATCGGCCCCAAAAAATTTATGAAGGAAAATTACAAGACCTTCATTGAGCGTTTCGATAAATATGGAGGCCGATTTTCAGCAATCGGCCAAAATTATCTTCACCATAGGTTCTGCTTACGTTCAACATTGATCTATTGGGCGGCGGTCACGTCGGCGGATGAGAATCAACACGAATCCTAGCGGAGCCGACGTGCAAATACAGTGCCTTGGCTAACCACAAAGCCGATATCTGCAGTCACCTGGCAGATTCGGCTCGGGGGGCATCTAATCAGATGAACAGGTGCAGATGAACCTGTGTGCAGTGAAACATTGGGGGCCGATAGGAAAAATTGGCCAGTAAAAAAATTAAATTTTTTTATGACACAAAGCCGATGCACAGCCATCGACTCTAGTACAACTACGCAGGATCTACTGGTTGCGTGTTCAAAGCACGGATTTCACCAAGTCCAGTTCAGCTGTGGGGCCTTCTGCTTCTTCCTCAGCTGCCTTGAGCCGATTCTGGGGCCTGAGCCTTTTTGTCGAGGATTTTCAACCCTTGATGCTAGTTCAGCAGTGCTGTCAGAAGAGATACATCGGCTTTCGAGGGAAGAAAGGTGATCGGCTTTGGTGCATCCTCACTGACATTCTCGCCTCGAGTAAGGCTCGGGGGGCAGCAGGCCTGGTAGATGCTCTGTTTAGGAGCCGATTGGGGTACCATCGGCTGATCTTTCGTCGCAACCTTCTTCACAAAATGATGAGTGTTTGAAGAAGACCATTAGGTCTGGTTGGAAGAATTCAAAGTCTTTCCTGAAGACTCTATGATACGTCTCCGACGTATCGATAATTTCTTATGTTCCATGCCACATTATTGATGTTATCTACATGTTTTATGCACACTTTATGTCATATTCGTGCATTTTCTGGAACTAACCTATTAACAAGATGCCGAAGTGCCAGTTGTTGTTTTCTGCTGTTTTTGGTTTCAGAAATCCTAGTAACGAAATATTCTCGGAATCGGACGAAATCAACGCCCAAGTTCCTATTTTCACCGGAAGCATCCAGAACACCCGGGAAGGACCAGAGGGGGGCACTGGGCCCCCAGACCATAGGCCGGCGCGGCCCAGGCCCTGGCCGCGCCGCCCTATGGTGTCGTCGCCCCTTCGACCCTCCTGCGCCGCCTCTTCGCCTATTTAAAGCCCCTGGATCGAAAACCCTGATACGATAGACGAAAACCACAGAAACCTTCCGAGCCGCCGCCATCGCGAGGCCAAGATCCGGGGGACAGGAGTCTCTGTTCCGGCACCCTGCCGGAGCGGGGAAGTGCCCCGGAAGGCTTCTCCATCGACACCGCTGCCATCTCCACCGCCATCTTCATCACCGCTGCTGCTCCCATGAGGAGGGAGTAGTTCTCCATCGAGGCTCGGGGCTGTACCGGTAGCTATGTGGTTCATCTCTCTCCCATGTACCTCAATACAATAATCTCATGAGCTGCTTTACATGATTGAGATTCATATGAGTTTTGTATCACTACTATCTATGTGCTACTCTAGCAAAGTTATTAAAGTAGTTTTATTCCTCCTGCACGTGTGTAAAGGTGACGAGTGTGTGCACCGTGTTAGTACTTGGTTTATGCTATGATCATGATCTCTTGTAGATTGCGAAGTTAACTATTGCTATGATAATATTGATGTGATCTATTCCTCCTACATATGCATGAAGGTGACAGTGTGCATGCTATGTTAGTACTTGGTTTAGTCTTTTGATCTATCTTACACTATAAGGTTACTAAAATATGAACATTAATTGTGGAGCTTGTTAACTCCGGCATTGAGGGTTCGTGTAATCCTACGCAATGTGTTCATCATCCAACAAAAGTGTAGAGTATGCATTTATCTATTACTGTTATGTGATCAATGTTGAGAGTGTCCACTAGTGAAAGTCTAATCCCTAGGCCTTGTTCCTAAATACTGCTATCGCTGCTTGTTTACTTGTTTTATCTGCGTTACTACTCGCTGCAATACTACCACCATCAACTACACGCCGACAAGCTATTTTACGGCACCGTTGCTACTTGCTCATACTTATTTATACCACCTGTATTTCACTATCTCTTCGCCGAACTAGTGCACCTATTAGGTGTGTTGGGGACACAAGAGACTTCTTGCTTTGTGGTTGCGGGGTTGCATGAGAGGGATATCTTTGACCTCTTCCTCCCTGAGTTCGATAAACCTTGGGTGATCCACTTAAGGGAAAACTTGCTGCTGTTCTACAAACCTCTGCTCTTGGAGGCCCAACACTGTCTACAGGAAAGGAGGGGGAACGTAGACATCAAGCTATTTTCTGGCGCCGTTGCCGAGGAGGAAAGGTAAAAGGTACTCACACTCCGGACCTCGGCTACCAAGCTATTTTCCGGCGCCGTAAGTACTCAAAGCTATTTCCTTTAGATCCTGCAATTGCATCTTTTTGTTTCTTGTTTACACTAGTAAGGCATAATGGACAACAATGAGCTTTTTACTCTATTTCCTGATTTAAGACATGGATGGTTTGATCCGAAAATTAAAAAACCCATGGAACATATTAGTATGAACACTTTGAATACCATTGTTGCTAATGATATGGAAAATTCTAAGCTTGGGGAAGCTGGTTTTGATGAGTATGATCTTTTTAGTCCCCCAAGCATTGAGGAGAAAATTTACTTTGATGATACCTTGCCTCCTATTTATGATGATTATAATGATAGAAGTCTTTTGTTGCCACCCGTTATGGAGGATAAATTTGATTATGATTACAATATACCTCCTATATTTGATGATGAGAATAATAATGATAGCTACTTTGTTGAATTTGCTCCTACTACAATTAATAAGAATAACTATGCTTATGTTGGGAGTAGTACTAATTTTATGCATGAGACTCATGATAAGAATGCTTTATGTGATAGTTATATTGTTGAGTTTGCTCATGTTGCTACTGAAAGTTATTATGAGAGAGGAAAATATGGTTGTAGAAATTTTCATGTTACTAAAATGCCTCTCTATGTGCTGAAATTTTTCAAGCTATACTTGTTTTATCTTCCTATGCTTGTTACTTTGCTCTTCATGAACTTGTTTATTTACAAGATTCCTTTTCATAGGAAGCATGTTAGACTTAAATGTGTTTTGTATTTACCTCTTGATGCTCTCTTTTGCTTCAAATACTATTTCTTGCGAGTGCATCATTAAAACTGCTGAGCCCATCTTAACGGCTATAAAGAAAGAACTTCTTGGGAGATAACCCATGTGTTATTTTACTACAGTACTTGGTTTTTATTTTGTGTCTTGGAAGTTGTTTACTACTGTAGCAACCTCTCCTTATCTTAGTTTAGTGTTTTATTGTGCCAAGTAAAGTCTTTGATAGTAAAGTAAGTACTAGATTTGGATTACTGCGCAGTTCCAGATTTCTTTGCTGTCACGAATCTGGGTCCACCTCCCTGTAGGTAGCTCAGAAACTTAAGCCAATTTACGTGCATGATCCTCAGATATGTACGCAACTTTCATTCAATTTGAGCATTTTCATTTGAGCAAGTCTGGTGCCATTTTAAAATTCGTCAATACGAACTGTTCTGTTTTGACAGATTCTGCCTTTTATTTCGCATTGCCTCTTTTGCTATGTTGGATGAATTTCCTTGATCCACTAATGTCCAGTAGCATTATGCAATGTCCAGAAGTGTTAAGAATGATTGTGTCACCTCTGAATATGTTAATTTTTATTGTGCACTAACCCTCTAATGAGTTGTTTCGAGTTTGGTGTGAAGGAAGTTTTCAAGGGTCAAGAGAGGAGGATGATATACTATGATCAAGGAGAGTGAAAGCTCTAAGCTTGGGGATGCCCCGGTGGTTCACCCCTGCATATATCAAGAAGACTCAAGCGTTTAAGCTTGGGGATGCCCAAGGCATCCCCTTCTACATCGACAACATTATCAGGTTCCTCCCCTGAAACTATATTTTTATTCGGTCACATCTTATGTGCTTTACTTGGAGCGTCTGTATGTTTCTTGTTTTTGTTTGTGTTTGAATAAATTGGATTACATCATGCTTGTGTGGGAGAGAGACACGCTCCGCTGTTGCATATGAACACATGTGTTCTTAGTTTTTAGTATTCATGGCGAAGTTTCTTCTTCGTTAAATTGTTATATGGTTGGAATTGGAAAATGATACATGTAGTAATTGCTATAAATGTCTTGGGTAATGTGATACTTGGCAATTGTTGTGCTCATGTTTAAGCTCTTGCATCATATGCTTTGCACCTATTAATGAAGAAATACATAGAGCATGCTAAAATTTGGTTTGCATAATTGGTCTCTCTAAGGTCTAGATAATTTCTAGTATTGAGTTTGAACAACAAGGAAGACGGTGTAGAGTCTTATAATGTTTTCAATATGTCTTTTATGTGAGTTTTGCTGCACCGGTTCATCCTTGTGTTTGTTTCAAATAAGCCTTGCTAGCCTAAACCTTGTATCGAGAGGGAATACTTCTCATGCATCCAAAATACTTGAGCCAACCACTATGCCATTTGTGTCCACCATACCTACCTACTACATGGTATTTTCTGCCATTCCAAAGTAAATTGCTTGAGTGCTACCTTTAAACAATTCAAAATTTATTACCTCTGATTTGTGTCAATGTTTTATAGCTCATGAGGAAGTATGTGGTGTTTATCTTTCAATCTTGTTGGGCAACTTTCACCAATGGACTAGTGGCTTCATCCGCTTATCCAATAATTTTGCAAAAAGAGCTGGCAATGGGATTCCCAGTCCCAAATTAATTAACAAAAATAGACACTCCTCCATGGTATGTGATTGTTGGACGGCACCCGAAGGATTCGGTTAGCCATGGCTTGTGTAAGCAAAGGTTGGGAGGAGTGTCATCATAATAAAACTAAAATAAAAAGGCACTCCTTCATGGTATGAGATTGTTGGCAGGCACCCGAGGATTCGGTTAGCCATGGTTTGTGAAAGAAAGGTTGGAAGGAGTGCCACCCAAAAATAAAATAAAATGGGAGCCGCTCTTTGAAGGTTTGTCGGGCAAGGGGGTTAGAGTACCCGCTACCATTCGTTGACAACAACATACACCTCTCAAAACTTTATTTTTATGCTCTCTTTATGTTTTCAAAATCAAAGCTCTAGCACAAATATAGCAATCGATGCTTTTCCTCTATGGAGGACCATTCTTTTACTTTCAATGTTGAGTCAGTTCACCTATTTCTCTCCACCTCAAGAAGCAAACACCTGTGTGAACTGTGCATTGATTCCTACATATTTGCTTATTGCACTTGTTATATTACTCTATGTTGACAATATCCATGAGATATACATGTTATGAGTTGAAAGCAACCGCTGAAACTTAATCTTCCTTTATGTTGCTTCAATACCTCTACTTTGAATTATTGCTTTATGAGTTAACTCCTATGCAAGACTTATTGATGCTTGTCTTGAAGTACTATTCATGAAAAGTCTTTGTTATATGATTCACTTGTTTACTCATGTCATATACATTGTTTTGATCGCTGCATTCACTACATATGCTTTACAAATAGTATGACCAAGTTTATGATGGCATGTCACTCCAGAAATTATCTGTGTTATCGTTTTACCTGCTCGGGACGAGCAGAACTAAGCTTGGGGATGCTGATACGTCTCCGACGTATCGATAATTTCTTATGTTCCATGCCACATTATTGATGTTATCTACATGTTTTATGCACACTTTATGTCATATTCGTGCATTTTCCGGAACTAACCTATTAACAAGATGCCGAAGTGCCGGTTCTCGTTTTCTGCTGTTTTTGGTTTCAGAAATCCTAGTAACGAAATATTCTCGGAATCGGACGAAATCAACGCCCAAGTTCCTATTTTCACCGGAAGCATCCAGAACACCCGGGAAGGACCGGAGGGGGCACCGGGCCCCCGGACCATAGGCCGGCGCGGCCCAGGCCCTGGCCGCGCCGCCCTATGGTGTCGTCGCCCCTTCGACCCTCCTGCGCCGCCTCTTCGCCTATTTAAAGCCCCTGGATCGAAAACCCTGATACGATAGACGAAAACCACAGAAACCTTCCAGAGCCGCCGCCATCGCGAGGCCAAGATCTGGGGGACAGGAGTCTCTGTTCCGGCACCTCGCCGGAGCGGGGAAGTGCCCCGGAAGGCTTCTCCATCGACACCGCTGCCATCTCCACCGCCATCTTCATCACCGCTGCTGCTCCCATGAGGAGGGAGTAGTTCTCCATCGAGGCTCGGGGCTGTACCGGTAGCTATGTGGTTCATCTCTCTCCCATGTACCTCAATACAATAATCTCATGAGCTGCTTTACATGATTGAGATTCATATGAGTTTTGTATCACTACTATCTATGTGCTACTCTAGCAAAGTTATTAAAGTAGTTTTATTCCTCCTGCACGTGTGTAAAGGTGACAATGTGTGCACCGTGTTAGTACTTGGTTTATGCTATGATCATGATCTCTTGTAGATTGCGAAGTTAACTATTGCTATGATAATATTGATGTGATCTATTCCTCCTACATATGCATGAAGGTGACGAGTGTGCATGCTATGTTAGTACTTGGTTTAGTCTTTTGATCTATCTTACACTATAAGGTTACTAAAATATGAACATTAATTGTGGAGCTTGTTAACTCCGGCATTGAGGGTTCGTGTAATCCTACGCAATGTGTTCATCATCCAACAAAAGTGTAGAGTATGCATTTATCTATTCTGTTATGTGATCAATGTTGAGAGTGTCCACTAGTGAAAGTCTAATCCCTATGCCTTGTTCCTAAATACTGCTATCGCTGCTTGTTTACTGTTTCTACCGCGTTACTACTGCTGCAATACTACCACCATCAACTACACGCCAGCAAGCTATTTTCTGGCACCGTTGCTACTGCTCATACTTATTTATACCACCTGTATTTCACTATCTCTTCGCCGAACTAGTGCACCTATTAGGTGTGTTGGGGACACAAGAGACTTCTTGCTTTGTGGTTGCAGGGTTGCATGAGAGGGATATCTTTGACCTCTTCCTCCCTGAGTTCGATAAACCTTGGGTGATCCACTTAAGGGAAAACTTGCTGCTGTTCTACAAACCTCTGCTCTTGGAGGCCCAACACTGTCTACAGGAAAGGAGGGGGAACGTAGACATCACTCTACATTATCCACCAAGTCTCAAAATCATCAGTTGAAGAATTGAAGGGTAAAGTTTAAAGGACCGATGCGTTGCTATCGGCTCATTACGCATTGGCTAAGGGGACAAATCGGCAAGATCAGTACGAGAGGAAATCGGCTAAATTAAGCTCAAAGGAAATCGGCAAAATCAAATTGGGAGAAGTTCTTCATTGATAAGCAAGATTTCTTACATAAAGAGCTGATTGCTCTCAAAAGGAAGTACTAGGGGATGCATTGCCCCATCTACTACTACTGGTCCTATACTAAAGGCCCTATCTACGGGCCGTCGCTGCCCTCGTCGTCGCCGTCGTCGCCGCTGTCGGCGCTACTTCCGGCGGGCTCGTTGTCGCTGCTCCAGTGGCCGCCGACCGGGCCCTCATTGTCCTCGTCTTCCTCGTCAGCGTCGTCGTCGTCGTCGCTGTCGAAGTCGCTGAGGTTCCCCGGCCAGGGGCAGAACCGTTTGGCCGGCGGCTCGTCGGAGGAGGTGTCGTCCTCCTCTTCCTCCTTCTCCTCCTCCTCCTCGGGAGAGGTGAAGTCGCAGGAGAAGCGATCATCATCGCTCTCCTCCTCCGTTTCCCCATCGGTGAGGAAGCGGAGGTCGCTTTCCCCGTCGGTCAAGGACTTGTCGTCCTCAGACCAGACGGAGAAGTCGTGGCTGGACTCCTCCCCGGCTTCGATAGCGCGGCGGATGTTCGCCGCGTGGACCTCCTCCTGGTTCGGCTCCGGCGTCGGCTCGCGGGAAGAGGAGGACTGACTGGAAAGATCCGATGGAGCAGAGGAGGAAGAAGACATGGTGGCGCAGGAGGACTTTTGGGAGTGCTAATGCGAAGGGGATGCGGAAGTAAACTGTTCGGAGCGGTTAAATAAAAGGAGATATAGTGGAAATTCAATGCCATAGCAGTTTCCGAGGAAGTGGTGCCTAAAAAAAAACTGCCAGGTCACGCGGAGAAGTTGAGAAGGCAAGGCATCATGATGAAGGATACTGCGACGGTTCTGCCACGACATGACCCGACGAAGGGAAAGCAGAGTGATTTTGGAATTATCAATTCCAAAACCAGGGGGGCATGTGTTATCACCAGAATTTGACCGAGTCAGAGGTGGGCCGCGATCAAGATGGATTTGAAGAATATACATGGAAGAAATACGTGAATCGGCCTGTTATGCAAAGTTTGGGCTAGTTGGCCCGTGTATCTGTAATATAGTAGGATACGTATCGATTAGCTAGAGTTTGTCTCGTGCACGGTGGGGATTATTCCCACGTTAGAAAGTCCCCTGGACTATAA
Source organism: Lolium rigidum (assembly GCF_022539505.1). Taxonomy (NCBI): domain Eukaryota; kingdom Viridiplantae; phylum Streptophyta; class Magnoliopsida; order Poales; family Poaceae; genus Lolium; species Lolium rigidum. The sequence goes on from NC_061513.1 coordinate 131,613,580, forward strand.
ATATGTATCTAGGGTTTATGGAATAAACAACAACCAACGTTCAACCACAAATCAATCTCGGCGCATCGCCAACTCCTTCGTCTCGAGGGTTCCTACCGGTAAGCATCATGCTGCCTTGCGATCTAGGCAGCACAAGCTTTATGTTGTTCATGCGTTGCTCGTACTCGAAGCCTTTTTGATGGCGAGCAACGTAGTTATCTTAGGTATGTTAGGGTTAGCATTGTTCTTCGTATCATATGCTATCGTAGTGCAACCCTTGCATATCTAGCCGCCCTCACACCTATCTTAGGTGTGGGGGCGGCACCCCGCTTGATCATTATTTAGTAGATCCGATCCGTTACGGTTGTTCCTTGTTCTTCAAGGATTAGTTTAATATCTGCAATAGTTAGGCCTTACAAAGGGTTGGAGGATCCAGCGGTACGTAGGGTGTCGTTTGCTAGTCCTAGACAGGATGTTCCGGGGATCAACCTCGTGTTGGTTTTTAGGCCTTGTCTAGGATCGGCTTACGATCACCGTGCGTGGCCGCGAGGCCCAATCGTGAGTAGGATGATCCGATTATACGGTGAAAACCCTAAATCGTCGTAGATCGCATTAGCTTTATCTTGATCAAGCAGGACCACCATATATTCGTGCACCTCGTACGAATCATGGGTGGATCGGCTCCTTGAGCCGATTCACAGGATAACCTGAGAGCCGATCGAGGCTCGTATTTAATGTTTACGTGTATGCCATGCAGGAAACTAAGCGAGGCATCTCCATCACCTTCCTGACCAGGTATAGGTCAGGTGGCATGCCCTTGCATCAGCATCGGACATGTGTACCAGAGGCTTTGCGGGCCGTCGCTCGGAGGGACCAGGGCCGGCCGCAGCCCTAAGTTGTTCCCGGCTCTACTGTGTTGCCCGTCGCTGCCCGCCGGTGGGTTTTGACCGCAACAGACATGCCAGTGAGGCCTTATGGGAGAGCAACAAGGTTTCTACAGATTAACTCGTAAATTGCATATAGTCGTTGTTTGTTAATTCCATCTTTCTCATCATGTAACTTGGCAATCACTGAAATGCCGAAATTACCAAATAAAGTTTCACCAAAGGTCTGAAAGTTTCGTTTCAACCTTGACCTATTTTTTTTCAAGAGGTGATATTCCTCTTGTCTTTTCCATGGCTCCTTTCTAAGATCTGCTGCTATATGTTCCTCGTGGGTAGTACATGTAGTGGTTTGGAAGTTAGGCGAAAGCGTATTTCGAGGGTAGTCCGTGTAGGTTTGAGAAAGCAACACATGTCTTCGCATGCATAGTTCACTTCGTATAATCACTATTTCTTAATTCCATTTTTCTGATCATGTTGCATGCTCTGTTGAGGGTGATAAAATACAAATATGGGACATGGTAATTGTTGAATGTTGATGCCTACAGTTAGACATTTTGATTAGTTGGTTCTCTATTTCATCCTGATCTTGGGTTTCCCCTTAGCCTCCAATCCGCCTCGCCCTAGTGGGTAAATGTTGGTTCGGGATAGTAACACAGCAGAAACGTATAATTAGCTTCATCCAGTGGGTTGTTTGATTCTGTTCATTTCGTCGTCTTATACGCTGTCCGCTGCTGATGGTGCAACCGGCACCTCAGAGTTGCTAATTCCTGGTACATTCTGTTCAGAAAGGTGAAGTTCCTCTTTTGTTTACCTTGGATTGTGGTTGTTCACCGTGGATTGTGGTAAGTTTCGTGTATAGTCGTTGTTTGTTGATTCCGTTTTTCTGATCATGTTAAGTACTTTCTTTGTTGCGGATGAAAAAAATACAGACACATGGTGGTTACTGAATGTTGATACATACTGTTCGACATGATTAGGGGTTTCCAGTTTCGGTTTCAGTCAGATTTTCTGGCATGGATGAGATACCGCAATTACCAAATTCAGTTTCACGGCTGAAAGTTCTGTTTAAAGTTGACTGAAATTCCTCAAATGTTGTTCTCTTTTGTTTCAGTTTAACTCGAACTCACCTATCATTGAGTTTTTGTACTGTATCATCTTCTGAAGTATTTACATTTTGATCTATAAATTTGCAGCAATTTGAGTGTTGTATTTACTTTTAGGTCTATACACTCTATTCAGAGAGTTGGTGTTCCATTCGTGTTTATCATGGCTCCTTCCTAAGATTTGTTGCTACATGTTCCCGTGGGTAGTGTGGCTTTTTCTTTCAGAGAGCAACATAGGTTCTTCAGATGACTGGTAAATTTCTTACAACTGTGGTTTGTTAATTCCGTTTTTCTAATCATTTTACTTGCTCTGCTGAGGAAGATAAAATACAGATATGGCACATGGTGATTGCTACAAAATCACCGTGTGCTCTGTTTCGTTCCTAAATCTAACTTCCTTTGCAAGTAAGCACAACACTTTGGCTGTCGTGACAAGAAAGAGAATCACATCACTGTTCACCTTGGTCCCACTCTCCTAAACTCCTTTCCCCATTTTAGTCCAAAACCCCAACCCCAACACCGGACGGCTGGAAAATCCAGAGCGCACTTTCTGAACCTCCAAGTTCCTGCAGGCTGCAGGCCCTCCGCCCCCAATGGAGCACCCGGTGGCGGCGGTGGTGATGAACAACCTGCCCCACCTCCTGGACAACCCCGACCTCGTCCAGAGCCTCCTCGACGACGCCCGCGCAGACCTCAAGGCGAACGACATCTTCCTCGCCGTGGCGGCAGCCCATCTCAGGGTATGCTTGGCGTTCGAGGCCGAGCTCCGGTCCTTCCCCGACGCTACGGACGGGGAAAAGGCCGAGTGTGCGGCGCACATCGCCGGGCTCGCGGCCAGCTGCGTCTTCTTCCGGAAGCGGCGCTGGATGCTCGGCCATCTCATCGGTTCGCTCCTCGCCGTCCGGGCGCTCGCCTACGCCAGGAGCCGCGCGCACCTCGTCCCCGGCGTGCTCCTCACGGCCGTCTCGGCGGCCGCGGTCGTGTACGTCTCGACGTGGGGCGGCGTGGTGCCGGGGTTTAGGAGCTTCGTCAGGTTCTCCCTCCTGATGCTGGGCTTCCTCTTCGGCTCCAATCGGCCTCCTCGCCGTGCTGGGTAAATGTGGGGTTATTGAGAAAGCAAGAACCTTCAGGAAAGGAAGTGGATTTCGTCTGATGCATGGGGCCGTTTCATCCAATTTTGTTTCTTCGGTGGTTTTGGTAGGCGCTCTGTGGTTGATGTTGCGATAGACATCTGAGACATTTAATTGCTGGCACTCTTGTTCAGAGAAATTGATTTATGGTGATGTTCTTGTTGTCGTTTCCGTCATAGCATTTCTCTTATGATCTCCCTGCTACTCGTTTGCTGGCACTTATGAATCGTAGTAGTTTTACAACTTGATTGCTGCTACACATTGTGCTTCTCCTTTAATCTGGGAACTTTGCGCAATCTCTTTGTGAATCCCATTTTTCTCGCCATGTTACTTCTTATGTTGGCATGTTATCTTCAGATATGGTACTGTAGTTGCTGAATGCTGATACAACTTGCTCTTCAGACATGAGAGACGCTAAAGGTGATCCTCCTATTCCTCTGATCGTGGAAGTTCCGATCTTTGCACTAATAATTCGTAAGTTTGCATCATTTGGTTCATACTTAACATATCTTGTGCTGTGAGCCTGTGGCAATTGGAACCTGCAGCACAGATTTGTAGATGTTGCTTTTAATTCTGCTTCTCTGTTTCAATCTGAAGATATCCTGAATTCCTGTTGTCCTCTTGTACATTTGTAACAAAAAAATTAAAAATTTAAAAACATACGAAGTAGAATGTGCTGTTTTCCTTCAAAAAGAAGTGCCGGTGCTAGCTTCTGAATGGTTGTTCAGAATCTTCAGTTCTGCATGAGCTTGGCCTGTCAGGCAGCAGGACAGATATGCGACGACGCTTGTTACAACCCCACTAAGAGCATCTTCAACCGCCTTCCTCAAAGCGTCCTCAAAGAGATTTGGGTGTGTTCCCAGCCGCGTCCCCAAAAGCCTCTTTTTATCCAGCGCGGTCCAATACGGTGTCCGGCGTCCCGAGTCCGTTCCCGCTACGCAGGGGATGCTCAGGGCACGCCGGACATATCGAAATGTGAGGTGAGGCGTGGCGGGACCGACGCGTCAGCGACTCACGGACGAACGCTCAACCGCCACCTACCTAGGGACGGTGCAGTTGCCGGAAAGTAGAACCGTAGCATTTGCAACCGTGTCGATCGACGGGCGAACTAACAAAATGGAGCGCGAACTCGGCGGAAGAGCAACCACCGGTCTTTTCGATATCTGCGCCGCCATTCATCCGCGCTCAATAAGACCCCTACGTGTGCGCTTTCTCCGATCTACAACTGGCCGCCATTCATCGAAAACTCTCCTCTCTCACAATGAGCGACCTCTCCCAGCTTCCATCAAACACTGACAACGCTGGGTAAGCCGCCGGGATGGCGCAACTGGTGGGACAAAGCTGCGACTCCTAGCAGCGATGATTCCCCGCCGCCGGACAGCGGCGAGGAATGGGATGCCGAGGAGGATGAGGACGAGGAGGCCAAGGAGGAGGCCGAGACCGAGGAGGAGGAGGAGGAGGAGGAGGAGGAGGAGGAGGAGGAGGAGAAAGAGGTTGAGGAGGCGGCGGCGGCTTGGGCGAAGGCGGAGGCGAAAACGAAGCCGAAGGCGCAGCCGGCCAGCTCCGTCGATGACGTCGTCGACCATGTTTTTTTTTCTTTTTTTTATAAAGAAAATATATTAATATTAAAAGATACCAATTACATTCAACCTCTGCAACAACACTCCACCCTTGTGGCAGTACGAATGCATACAGCTAAAAAAGAGTAAATAAAACTATGAAATAAATGTCCCGCTACAGCATTCCAGACATAGCATCAGCAATACAACCACCACCGCGACAACACCTGAAATACGGACTCTCCAAAAACGACGTCAGTGCACCAACACCGTCATCGTTCGACCAAAGGTCTTAGGTTTTCACCCTTAAGATAATCCCCACTCTAAAAACAATGCCTCCAACAAGATCATTGCCAGACACAACCAATTAAGGCTAGACCTTAGGTTTTCACCCTGAAATGTAAAACTCTGAACTTCACTTGTAGTACCGCCCCCAATTGCATACCACTGCTGCGGAGCCCAGAACGCCAATCAAGTCTCTTAGCATCACGGAGACTCGAACCTCCTTTAGCCAGTTCACCAATCTAGCCTTCATGATATTCCTTCTTTTGATTTCACCATGGACCAAAAAGTTATCTGATGTCAACACAGAATAGAGCTTCGCGCCGCTCCCTCCGGAATCAAACGGTCGGAATAAAAATATGGGTGCGCGCGACTAAATACCATCCGATCCAGCAAACTCCAGGCAAAAAGAACTCATCTCTCCAGCCAGATCAAAACAAACTGACCTCCGGAAGATCTTCATCTTCGCTTGCGAGAAACCCGAGGACCGCCACCAAAACAAAGCAAGACCAGCAGCTCCACACCGCCAATCCCTCCTGCCGGATCATCAGGGAAGAAGACGGCAGCGCGGATCATGCGTACCACCGCCCAACCGACGGCGGGGACGGAGGCCACCACCGCTCCACCCACTCCACCATGCCTACCGACGAAGGGCATCAGACCGCGGCCAAGCAGCCGTGCCGCCCGGCTTCCTCCACCAGCGACACATCACCTACCATGGAGCGCCGCCGCGGAAACCCCTCCTCCCCCTCGTCTTCGATGGAAGGGGCACCGCCACCTCCACCGGGGCCAGCAGCAGCGGCAGCCTGTGGGGTGGCTGCGCAGGAGCGAGGAGATCCTCCGCCACCGCCCGGGAGGGGGGCAGGAGAGGAGGTAGGGTTAGGTCCGTCTCGTGGCTGTTCCCACTCGCTCTGTTACCACGTTTCTGTTCACAAATGATTCGTAAGTTTGCATCAGTTTGACTGATACTTAACATTGCTTGTGCTGTGAGCATGTAACTTGCAGCACAGATCTGTAGATGCTGCTTTTAATTCTGCTTCTCTGTTTCAATCTGATGATATCATGATGTCCTCTTGTACACTCGGTAGAATGCTGCTCCCTTATTCTGCTTGTTTCAAACTTTCAATCTAGTTTGATTGATACTTTTTTTTGCGTTAAAACCTGATGACATTAGATCAGAACAGTTACAGAAAAGACCTCCACGAAAATAAAAATTACACCCAAGCCCTACTGCAACCCTAGGTCGTCGCCGGCGAGGAGGACGTGCCGATGGTGTGGCCGCCGCCGCTTCTCCACAGACGCTTGGATAGGAAGAAGACCCCTGGCGCGCGGGTTGTCGTCGAACCTCGAAATCCGAAGATCCTCCATCCGCCGCCGCCAGCCACCACCCGGCCCTGATCTGCCGCTAGATCTTCGAAGAACTCGCACCGGACCCAGCGCACCGGACTCCGGGAGGGGTAGATCGTGCAAGAAAGCCACGAGGACTTCGAGCGCGAGAGAGGAGATGCTCCGCCGTGGACCTCCACCGAGCCCCACCGCCGACGAGGACGAGCGTCACCTGCAAAACCAACTCCGGCCGCGCCTCCGTCGCCAAAGCGCCACCGTCTTGGACCCTGCAAACGCCTACACTATATACACACTGGGAATCGGGGTTCCCCCCACCTCCCGCTGCCGAAGCGGCCGGCGGAGGGGAGGGGAACCAGCGAGACACCGGCGGTGAGGTGGAGTCGCGGGGGAGTTCCAGAAAACGCCTCTGCGTCGCGGGAGAGGAGACGTGTCGGCAATCTAGTTTGACTCATACTTAACATTGCTTGTGCCGTGAGCATGTAACTTGCAGCACAGATTTGCAGATGTTGCTTTTAATTCTGCTTCGTTGTTTTAATCTGATGATATCCTGAATTCCTGATGTCCTCTCGTACATTTGTAACAATTTTTTGTAGTTAAATAATATACGGAGTAGAATGCTGCTGTTTTCCTTCAATTTTTTTTTTCCTGCTGCTAGCTTCCGAATGGTTGTTCAGAACCTTCAGTTCTGCATGAGCTTGGCCTGTGAGGCACATGCGAGGACGCTTGTTACAACCCCACTTTACTCGATAAATGTTACAACCCCGCTAAGAGCATCTCTAGCAGATTTTTTGTTGTTGAGACAACTCCAACCCTTTAATCAGTGATTGGAACAATGTTTACAGGGAAGTTTAGCCCCTCAGGAAGGGTACCGAGCCATACATGGCGGCCAACAGGTAAGGTAGTAGCCATATGGGCTAGCTGGTGAGCTTCGACGTTTGATCGTCGACCTTCATGGCCGAAGCACATCCCACAGCGGCAGCTGGAAGCATTCACAATCTCGCGAAGGATGATGCCGAACTGCCCCATGTTTCCCCCCCTTAGATCTTGCACCACTTCCAAATAGTCCGAGGCGATCGTGACCGCTCCAATGTTTAAATCCGTGGCTAGGGCAATTCCCTCTCGACACGCCACTGCTTCGAGTCATCCAAGGTGAGTGACGCCATCGAAAACAACTGCAGATGCCCCGAGAAACACACCATCTCGGGCATCGCAAACAGCTCCAACATCACATGTCGCAGCGTCCTCATCATAGCACCATCCACGTTCAACTTGCACGTACCAGCCGACGGCAGAAGCCAACGCCGTACTTGCATGACTGTATGGACGGCAGAAGCCAACGCCGTACTTGCATGACTGTATGGACACCCTTTGCTCCCTTCTTCGGTGGAGAGGAGTCAGGAGATCTCCAAATTTCAGAGGATGCTATCAACGAAGGCGGGCATGCGTCACCATCGGACTCTGATGGATGTCCTGATGGATCAGCAGACCAGAGTGTGACTGTTGAGATACATATCCTTGTATATTCGGATGTGTATCTTCAGTAGTTATGCATAGCGATACATATCTTTGTATTGATTATTGGGCCCGCCTCCTTCCTTGTATAGTCGAGGACGTGACCTATATATGTAACGATATATGCACCCAATCAATATATTGTGAGTTGCATCCCTCTCTACATGGTATCAGACACCTACCGTTCCTAACCTAGCCACCGCGCCCCTCTCTCCCCGCGCGCGCCGCCTCACCCTCCAACCCTAGCGCCGCCGCCCTTGTGCCGCCGCCGCGTGTGCCCCACCTCGCGCCGCCGCCGCACCTGCAGCCGCCGCCACGCCTCCCTCCCCAACCCCGCGCCGTCGCCATCCCCCGCGCGCGCGTCATCATGTCGTCGGTCTCCAACGGCAGCAACCCCTTCGCCTACAACCCATGGACGGGGCTCATCCACGCCTACAACATGCCGGTGCCGCGCCCGCCGACTCACCAGGTGCACTTCACCACGACACCGCCCTACGCCCCGGCCTACCACGCCGCGCCCGCACCTGGCTCTTACGCCGGTGGCGGCAACTGGTTTATGGACACGGGCGCCTCGTCTCACATGGCCGCTCACCCGGGTAACCTTTCCCATTCCTTTTCCACTTCCATCGAGTCTCGCATCATTGTCGGTAACGGCGCCGGTCTTCCTATTTCTCACATTGGTTCTGCTAATTTTCCATCTACTTCTAAACCACTGTCTCTCAATAATGTCCTTGTGTCTCCCCAGCTTATTCAGAATTTAGTCTCTGTTAAAACTCTTTCTCATGACAACTCTGTGACTGTTGAATTTCATGCTTTTGGTTTTTCTGTTAAGGACGCCCGCACCCGGATGGTCCTCCATCAATGTGAGAGCCCCGACGATTTGTATTCGGTGATGTCGCCTTCCACCCCCGGCGCCGCACCTCGTGCTCTCTCCGCAGGCGTTGATCTTTGTCATGCTCGTCTTGGACATCCCAGTGCTAACACGCTTCACCAAATAATGAGGGGTTTTTCGTTTTCATCTACTAAACAGTCGTCACATAGTTGTGAAGCGTGTCGTCTTGGTAAACACGTTCGTCTTCCTTTTAGTCAGTCTTCCACTGTTGCGCCTTTTCCTTTTGAGTTAATTCATAGTGATGTATGGACCTCTCCAATCCCGAGTAATTCTGGTCTTCTTTATTACCTAGTTATTCTTGATGATTTTTCTCATTTTGTGTGGACGTTTCCCCTCCGTAAAAAGTCCGATGTCGCCACCACTCTCACAGCCTTCTACGCCTATGTTTCCACCCAGTTCGGTCGCCCCATCCACGCCCTACAAACTGACAACGGAAAAGAGTTTGACAATATCGCCGTTCGCACCCTACTCTCCTCTCACGGCACTATTTTCCGTCTAACCTGTCCATACACGTCCCAACAAAACGGCCGTGCCGAGCGTATCCTCCGCACCCTCAACGACTGCGTCCGCACACTCCTATTCCACAGCCATATTCCCCCCACCTTTTGGCCTGACGCCTTAGCCACCGCCACCCTCCTTGTCAACCTTCGTCCGTGTCGTCCCCGTTGGAACTATGCACCTCATCACCTCCTTTACGGTTCCCCTCCATCCTACGACGGTCTTCGGATTTTCGGTTGTCGTTGTTATCCTAGTATCGCCGCCACCACTCCTCATAAACTCGCCCCTCGTTCCGTTCCGTGTGTTTTCCTCGGTTACCCGGCTACCACCAAAGGCTACCGCTGCTATGATCCGGTTTCTCACCGCGTCATCACTTCCCGGCACGTGTACTTTGATGAGCACTGCTTTCCTTTTGCACAGAGACAGGTGGTCGCCACTCCTCCTTCGACTACTGATGGTCCCCGGCGTTGACCCCCTGCAGGTCCGCCGGCTACAGTGCCCTCGAGCTCGGACTCGGGCACTGCCTCGACGTTCTCCGACGCGCCCTTGAACTCTATCTCAGGCGCTGCCTCGCCACCCTCTGGGTCACCCTCGAGCCATGTCTCGGGTGACCCCACGTCGACACCCGCGTCGACACCTGCGCCGACGCCCGTCTCGACGCCGCCTGCGTCGCCCTCGAGCCTCAGCTCGGGCGCCACGCCGTCTTCGCCGGGCGACGCCCCTTCGCCGGGTTAATCCGCCTCGACGCTGCTTGCGTCGCCCTCGAGCCTCAGCTCAGGCGCCTCCTCCGCCACCGGCCACGGGGCCCCTCACGCGCGCCCGTGCAGGGATTCACGTCCCGAGCACGCGCTACCCCTCGGACGAGTACGTCTGCACCGCGTCGACTTCCGCGCCTTCAGCATCCACTCCATCGCCCCTGCCCGGCTCTGCCCGGGCTGCTCTCCGCGACCCGCAGTGGCTTGCGGCCATGCAGGACGAGTTCGACGCCCTGCAGCGGAACCAGACATGGACGCTTGTTCCCCGACCCCTCACGCCAACATCATCACCGGGAAGTGGGTCTTCAAGCACAAGTTCCATCCGGACGGTACTCTCGACCGTCACAAGGCGCGGTGGGTGGTTCGTGGCTTTCGCCAGCGTGCCGGCATCGACTTCACCGACACCTTCGCCCCGGTTGTCAAGCCCGGGACGATTCGCACCGTCCTTTAGCTCGCGGTCTCCCGTGCGTGGCCCGTGCACCAGATGGACGTCTCCAACGCCTTTCTTCACGGCCATCTCGAGGAGCAGGTCTTCTGCCAGCAGCCCACGGGTTTCATCGACAGCGCCCACCCCGACCATGTGTGCCTGCTCTCGCGCTCGTTATACGGGCTCAAGTAGGCCCCACGCGCCTGGTACCAGCGCATCACAGCGTTTCTTCACCAACTCGGCTTCCGCTCCACCCGCTCCGATGCCTCGCTGTTTGTGTACAATAATGGTACCACCACCGCGTACCTGCTGCTCTACGTCGACGGCATCATCTTGACGGCCAGCTCCACGGACCTCCTGCGACAGATCACCGAGCTTCTTCGCGCTGAGTTTGCCCTCAAGGACTTGGGGCCCCTGCACTACTTCCTCGGCATCGAGGTCGTACGTCGCACCGACGGCTTCTTCCTTCATCAGCGCAAGTACGCCCACGAGCTCCTGGACCGCGCCGGTATGCTTAATTGCAAACCCGCGGCCACGCCTGTCGACACGAAGTCCAAGCTCTCCGCCACGGATGGTTCGTTGGCCACGGATGCGTCTTTTTGTCGCTCCATCGTCGCTGCCCTGCAGTACCTCACCTTGACCCGCCCCGAGCTGCAGTATGCTGTCCAGCAGGTGTGCCTTCACATGCATGCTCCGCGGGATCCTCATTGGGCTGCGGTCAAGCGGATCCTCCGCTACATTCGTGGCACCATGGACTTCGGCCTCTCCCTCCACGCCTCCACCGCCACGGACATCGTCGCCTACTCGGACGCCGATTGGGAGGCTGTAACATCCCAAAAATTCAAAACAAAACAAATGAATTTCCCTAGTTCCAAAGTTTGGAACCAACAAAAACTTTTATAAATTAAGTATGATCCATAGTGACCTTGCTTAATTCTTGTGCTATTGCCTTGATTGCTTGTTATTAGTTTTTAAAGTGATCTTAAACCCTAAACCTCACCCCTCTTTTCACTATCTTAGTTAAAATAAAATAAAAGGAAATTAAATAAGAAAAAGGCATATGTGCCTATGGCTATTTTTACAAAACTTTACCCTAAGCTTTTCTACCTTGCTTAGAGGTTTGGAAAACCTTCATACACCTTACCTAGTACTTATCAAACCAAATCCAAGTTGTTTCCAAAGAAAATAAAAAGAAACTAAAAATGCCATAGAGGCATATGAGAGTAAAATAGCAAATATGTGAATCTAAGAATTTTGACCCTAATACATGTTGTGAATGGTTGGATCACTCCTATATACCATTTCAACACTCAACAACACCAATTGGGTCAAGCCAAGTCAAATTAAAACTTAAATGCAACATATGCATAGAGGCATATGTGACACATAGCCATAATACCCAATTCTTGATCTATGCCTTTAAACCTTGACCAAATGATGTGAAACCATCTCCAAACCTAATATAACACTAAATTGACCCTAACCCATGCCCAAGTAAAGCAAGGGGAACAATTTACAAAAATAATAAAATTTGAACCTCACCTCTTATGTGTTATGGCCAATTTTGCAAATCTTTGATCAAGACCTTTTGAAATGGATTCAATGGTTTGAAAATGTTTCTAAACTAATGAGAATCACATTAGAGTCAACAAAAGTCAAATCAAATGGAGAGAAATCAAATAGTGAGAAAATCCCAATTTCACTCACATACACATAAAGCCAATTTTGCAAATCTTCAACCAAGGCCACCATTGCTTGATCTATTGTTTCTAAAACTCTTATATATGATAAACAAACACAATTGCATCAAAGGAACCAAAATCAAATCAAAGCAAATCTCAAATTCAACATACATGTAATAATGGTCATTTGGCCATTTTATAAAATGTTCCTCACTTTACCCCTCTGGCTTTGACTTTTATTCAACCAAACTTGGTCAACTATTGCCATGTCATCCAAGACTATGTCAAGGTGAACAACTTTCATGTTGACCACCATACCTAATGTTGACCAGGTTGACCAGTATAGTTTTGACAAGAGGGGACTTTGAAACAAAGAGAAGATGATCCACTTTTTGAAAACTTGCAAATCATCACCAAATTGACCACCACCACCACCAATCTACTTCAAATATTATATGAATGCAACCCACCAAAAATCTTTCCAAAATTTGAAAATAATTTTCTTTCGGCCATTAGATCAAACACCTTGTGGGCAGAGTTGAAAATTGTGCCCATGCTAGATTTTTGGTTGGACCAAGTCCACCTCTGGCCCTTCTCTGCTGCCCTGGAACTTCCCCTCACACCTCAGCATCAATCCATCCACTTGCCAGCCCTGCACCTTGACCACCTTGACAAGAACACAACCATGCCGGCCCTCTTGTCACCCACCATGCCATCACCATCTCCCTTCACCTCAGCTGAGCCACAACATGTCATTGAGCTTGCCCTGACCTTGATGAGCATGACCATGCCCTCCCTTGATCGAACCAGTACCAGCGCTGACCAGGACTGACGCGCCCAGACACGACCAGGGAATGCCCACGCTCGCCGAGACACGCACGATGACGCCCGGAGCGCGACAGACGCCGCCGTGCCCCGTCGACTCAGTGCTCCCCTCGACCTCTCCTTTCACCTGCAGCCTCACCTCGACGTCAGCTACCTCACGGACAACGCCGCTTGGACGCGCTCACCCTGTAGCCGTCATCACGGACGACGATCATCCGCCACCGTACTGCCACGATGCGCAGATGATAACGACGCGCATGTCCCTCCTCTGGCCTCGCCACCACGCTCGTCAGCACCGCCTGGACGTCTTCTACACGACGCGCCTATCACTTGCCCCTTCGCCACCCTGGAACGATGATCTCGTCGACGACCTGCCAGCTCCGCCACGGCCACCCCCTCGCCCTATAAATAGAGGCCTCCTCCGATCGATTTGAGCACACCCACTCTCCTCCCTCACCTCACAACTCCTCCTCGAGCAGCGCCGCCCCTCAATTTGAGCCGTAGCCGCCCAATTGCAAGCCGGAGTTCCGCAGCACCGCCGCAGAAGCCGCCGACGATTGCGTCCTCCCCAAGCTCTCCCTCGACCATCGTTCGAACCGCCGTCGTCTCCAACATCGATCGCCCGCCTCGCCGACGCCGCCTGCCTCCAGGTAGCTCCCCGACCCCCTAGTCTGGCCGCCGGTAGGGTTTGGTCTCCGGTGAGCCTCGTCGAGGATGAGGACGACCCTCAGCCATCGATCGCCCCTCTAATCCGACGGCCCTCCTCGCATACCGTTTCGGCTGGGGAAACACTGGCTGACAGTGGACCCCGCCGTCAGTCCCCTCTCGTCCAGCGTGGCTGCCCACTGGGCTGGCCCGTTTAACCCCTGTGCAGCCCACTTCGTTTTCCCGCCTAAGCCCACCAGTTCAAATATGAATTTTCGAAATTTGTTAATTATTCTCAGATGCTGTTTTCAAAATTAAATAGGGGAAAATCTACCAAACCAAATTTGACAAATTTTATATATTTGGAAACCTTGTTAAATTATCTACAAAACTACACTGGCCCCAACTCTAGTTTTGTTGTAGAATAAATGTGACAAAAATAACAAGGCAGGGCCTTTTTCCACTTCAAATAATTATTAAAAATGATAGAAAAGTGCTTTTAAGATAATTCCAACTCTCAAAAATCACATGTCACATTATCTACCAGAATATATAAAAATATGACATAGTTGCTTTACATGATCATGGCCTAGTTTAAAGATTTTCCCTATGGCTAGTTCTAGATCATTTAAATTAGGCAAGATAATTTATTAAAATGTATGAGAGCTTCCCTCTCATTTAAATCTTGTCTCAACTAATTCAACATGAGGTAGATACCCTGGTTAGTTAAATCTCATATTGAATTAGTTGATGATATTAAATCATTACTAGGTGTTATTAAAATGCATGAGGTGCACCACCTCATTTAAATTATGTTCAAAATTAGGGTTCAAATCTATGAGGTGTAGCACCTCATTTAAATCAACTTCCCAAGTGGCATAAAGTAATGTGATGACCCTTATTGTTTGGTCTCATATATGCTCACTTGAGGATATTAAATCAAATAGGATTTAAATAGAATGAGGTATGGAACCTCATTTAAATCATTTTCTCAAATGATAAGTATGAAGAGGTTGACTTTGGTCAACCTAGGTCATATATTGTTCATGAGAGAAATTAAATCTTAATAAGATAATGAGAGGAAATTATTTCGCTAAGTAATTAAAAATAACACCTAAGTTAATATGAGAGGAAATTATTTTTCTTAAATAAGAAAGAAACCCATCCACCCACTTAATATGAGTGTGTGATGCTAGATTAAGTTATGTGCTTCATGAGTGTGCCTAGTTTAGTAAATAAGTTTGGTATGATGATTGTGTACCCCGTATTCGTATTTTAGACGCTAGTACCAAGGAGTATCAAGAGGAGGAGGAGGTCTACTTCCAAGGAGAAGAAGACCACTTTGACCAATTCCCCAACCAAGGCAAGCTAATATTCTTGCAAGATAATACTCTTGCAAAGTGCAAAGCTCTACAAGAGCAAGGCACCATTACATTTTTACCTTATGAACCTATCCCAAGTTTTTACCTTACAAGCTTTATTTGATTTTATTTATCAAAGTTACTTTTTGATTTATGATTTACTTGGTTGAATTATAGAGTAGTACAAGAGAATCACACTTAGCCTAGCAAGCTCCAAGATACTTAGCACCCCTCATAACTAGTGGCTAGTGCTCAATATTAAAAGTGACTACTCTAGTTGGGAACTTGTGAATTGAAATGACTTTGAAAACCTTGGAATGATGAGTCATTCTATTGAGAGATTTTGAAGGTGAATATGACTGGTGAATGACTTGGTGAATTTAACAAAAACTGATGGTTGAGTTCGGATGCGATACCATTCCAATTTTACAAGTACCCCCACAATACCTGAATCTGGGTAAGGCTTAGCTGGAAACTTATGTATTTTAGTATGGGTTCCCTCTAAACAAGCGTCATAGGGGTTATGCCGAGGCTGCCTCCGTACTGGTGAAGTGATGTGAAATGACGTGAAATGAGGTGAATGTCCGGCCCAAGCCCCGTGCAGCTCCCAGTGCTGACCGCGTGTCTTCACCGGGAGGCCAAGCTCATGGGGAGAGGTGCCTATACTAGAGTATGTAAATGAAAGGTTAGGATTGGTAGTTCGCGTATCGCGTACGATAAATCAGGGCCGCTTACCCCGACGAGCTATTGCAATTGTTGTGGCACAAGTGTACAACCTCTGCAGAGTTTAACCTATTCGAATAGCCGCGTCCGCGGTCATGGACAGTTGGAAAGGCCATACTGTTCCGTCATCAGAACCTTTCCAAAAATATGAATGGTGACTTGTGACTTGAGTTTGAAAGGTGACTTTGACTTTGAATCACAACTGAGTTGTGGGAATGACACTAAGGTTCCCACTTGAGTAAGTTAGGCAAATGAAGAGGTTTTGTTTACTAAAGTGTTTATGAAATAAAACTAGCTTTATGCAAATAAAACTAGAGCTTAGCATCCCCTTCCATAGTTGATAATACTTACCTTAGTATTAGTTTGCGAGTACTTTAAAGTACTCATGGCTTTGTCCCTGGCTATTCAAATGGCCAGACTATGAAGAGGAACAGCAGTACGAGGAAGATGGACAGCAGGACATCTACGACAACTAGGATCACTCCTGACGTCAACAGTTGCCTGTGGAATAGATGGACTACTACTACGCTACTTCGCTTCCGCTATGTGTTTTGTAATTGATCAATAGATCATCTACTATTGTAATGAGACTGGATCATGTGATCCTTTGTTGTAAGACAATTACGATGTTGTAATGAAGGATGTTCTCGTGATATCAATCTATTATGTCTCGCAAAAACAATATTCCCGGGATTGCGATGAATGGCATAATAGGCATCCGGACTTAAAAATCCGGGTGTTGACAAGTTGGTATCAGAGCCATTGTTGACCTTAGGAGACCCTAGTTAGAATGGACGTCTGCAAAACTTAGTTTCAAAAACCAAAGAAGTGAATATTTGTGAAAAACTTAATTCTCACTCTTATCCTTGAAATCTTTTTCAAAATGAGAAATTCATGCTCTACTTTTTCTTTGTAGAACTATCTAAAATTTTGCACACTTGAATACTTCTCTAATTTACTCCTCCTCTTTGTTCATAGATGGAATACAAATGGGAGTGCTATCAGCTTGGTCACGGAGGAGAACTGAGGTTCGAAAAGGATTTGAAGCAACTAGTGGAATACCTAGGACACCCGTATCCCGAGTTCTTCGGAATACCCCTCAACAACCACTCCGGAGAACCCCCTCGGTGGGAAGTTTCAACTGATCTACGAAGAAAGCTTGGAGCCCCGATATGGGAAACCATCTGGTTTTCTGAAACGGGAAACACTTGGAAGGAAGGACTAGTCAGAGCTATGCATGAAGCAATTGCCCGTCTATGTGGACAAAATGAGAATAAGATCAAGAACACTCGCTTCATCTACTACCCAAGACATGACTCCATGGGAAGATCGATGACCATGCCACCACACCCGGAGATGAACCACTATGTAGCACATCGGACTTCGAGCTGTACAAAACCCGCAGGGATTTGGACAACGCCCTCGCCTCTCGCCAAGCATATCACCCGTGAAGACAAAGAATCCACCCCGAAGAGTAGTATCACCCCAGACACTTAAGTAGGTGTGAGTTGTATCGGATCCCCCTTGTATCGTAGAGCGATGAATGGTTCTTCAAACCAACGGTGTGTTAGATTTGTAATAGGTGATGCTTGGTATGAATGAAAAAGTGTTGTTGGTTTTTACCCCCGCAACACTACTCAAAATTTCAATTTGTGAACTTTTAAAAATTTAACAAAACAAACCATAGAAATTTCCCTCTTATCTTATCATCTACTCCGATGTTCAGATGGCCCACCAACCCGCAACGCCACCCAGAATGCCATGATGCAACTGCTGCAGATGATGATGGCAGACCGAGAAGTCGAGAGAGCTGAACGCCAAGCCAACATTACCGCACTGCAGCAGATAGCTCAGAACAATCAAGGCCACGGAAATCACGAGCACCCTGGATCGAAGCTGAAGAACTTTCAGCACACCAACCCTCCGATATTCAACAAGACTGAAGAGCCCCTCGATGCTGATGACTGGCTCCAGACCATGGAGAACAACCTCGAAGTTGCGGGAGTTGAAGCCGCAGAAAGCATCGTTTGCCACCCACTATCTGTCAGGACCTGCCAGAGCCTGGTGGACAAGTGCCCGTGCCATGAATGCAGGACAGATGATGACATGGGAAGACTTCAAGCTGAAATTTAGCAAGTACCATGTGCCTCAAGGACTGATCAAGAAGATGAGAGACGAGTTCCGTGAACTCAAGCAAGGAAGGATGTCCGTGGTGGAATACCGCGACAGGTTTCTCACTCTGTCAAGGTACGCCCCGGATGAGACCGACACCAATGAGAAGAGAAAGGAAAGATTTCTGAACGGACTACACGACGAAATGCAGACTGTGTTAGTGAACATTCCGTTCGCTGACTTAGAAGCCCTGGTAGACTCAGCCATACAGATGGAAGGGAAGCTGCATCAGGCCAATGAGAACCGCAAACGCAGAATGATGAACCAGAATGGAACCCACCATACCCAGAAGTACCGCAACAACTCCTCTGGAGGATTCACCCCAGGATACAACAAGCCCCCTGCCCAGAATTATCGCCCCAACTACAACAACAACAACAACAACAGCAACAACAACAACAACCACCCCAACAACAGCAACAACAATGGAAACAACAACAACCCCAATACTGCCCCAAGGACTGGAAGCAATGCTACCCCAGTAATCCCAAAGACAAGTCCACCGTCAACTGCTACGAATGTGGAGTTGTGGGTCACTTCTCCAATGAGTGCCCCAAAAAGCTTGCTAGGATTGCCGCCAATACCGCTGCACCTGCTCAGCAACAGCGTCGCTTCGCAGGTAGAAGGAACCAGAACAACAACAACGGCCGTCTCTATCACATGATCGCCATCGAAGCTCGTGAAGCACCCTGCACCATGCCAAGTATGTCTTCCTGTTAATAAAATGCTCAATCTCTCTTAGGAACCTAACTTTTCTTAAAATCTCGGGACGAGATTTGTTTAAGGGGGAAGGGTTTGTAACATCCCAAAAATTCAAAACAAAACAAATGAATTTCCCTAGTTCCAAAGTTTGGAACCAACAAAAACTTTTATAAATTAAGTATGATCCATAGTGACCTTGCTTAATTCTTGTGCTATTGCCATGATTGCTTGTTATTAGTTTTTAAAGTGATCTTAAACCCTAAACCTCACCCCTCTTTTCACCATCTTAGTTAAAATAAAATAAAAGGAAATTAAATAAGAAAAAGGCATATGTGCCTATGGCTATTTTTACAAAACTTTACCCTAAGCTTTTCTACCTTGCTTAGAGGTTTGGAAAACCTTCATACACCTTACCTAGTACTTATCAAACCAAATCCAAGTTGTTTCCAAAGAAAATAAAAAGAAACTAAAAATGCCATAGAGGCATATGAGAGTAAAATAGCAAATATGTGAATCTAAGAATTTTGACCCTAATACATGTTGTGAATGGTTGGATCACTCCTATATACCATTTCAACACTCAACAACACCAATTGGGTCAAGCCAAGTCAAATTAAAACTCAAATGCAACATATGCATAGAGGCATATGTGACACATAGCCATAATACCCAATTCTTGATCTATGCCTTTAAACCTTGACCAAATGATGTGAAACCATCTCCAAACCTAATATAACACTAAATTGACCCTAACCCATGCCCAAGTAAAGCAAGGGGAACAATTTACAAAAATAATAAAATTTGAACCTCACCTCTTATGTGTTATGGCCAATTTTGCAAATCTTTGATCAAGACCTTTTGAAATGGATTCAATGGTTTGAAAATGTTTCTAAACTAATGAGAATCACATTAGAGTCAACAAAAGTCAAATCAAATGGAGAGAAATCAAATAGTGAGAAAATCCCAATTTCACTCACATACACATAAAGCCAATTTTGCAAATCTTCAACCAAGGCCACCATTGCTTGATCTATTGTTTGTAAAACTCTTATATTTGATAAACAAACACAATTGCATCAAAGAAACCAAAATCAAATCAAAGCAAATCTCAAATTCAACATACATGTAATAATGGTCATTTGGCCATTTTAAAAATGTTCCTCACTTTACCCCTCTGGCTTTGACTTTTATTCAACCAAACTTGGTCAACTATTGCCATGTCATCCAAGACTATGTCAAGGTGAACAACTTTCATGTTGACCACCATACCTAATGTTGACCAGGTTGACCAGTATAGTTTTGACAAGAGGGGACTTTGAAACAAAGAGAAGATGATCCACTTTTTGAAAACTTGCAAATCATCACCAAATTGACCACCACCACCACCAATCTACTTCAAATATTATATGAATGCAACCCACCAAAAATCTTTCCAAAATTTGAAAATAATTTTCTTTCGGCCATTAGATCGAACACCTTGTGGGCAGAGTTGAAAATTGTGCCCATGCTAGGATTTTGGTTGGACCAAGTCCAACCCTGGCCCTTCTCTGCTGCCCTGGAACTTCCTCTCACCCCTCAGCATCAATCCATCCACTTGCCAGCCCTGCACCTTGACCACCTTGACAAGAACACCACCATGCCGGCCCTCTTGTCACCCACCATGCCATCACCATCTCCCCTCACCTCAGCTGAGCCACAACATGTCATTGAGCTTGCCCTGACCTTGATGAGCATGACCATGCCCTCCCTTGACCGAACCAGTACCAGCGCTGACCAGGACTGACGCGCCCAGACACGACCAGGGAATACCCACGCTCGCCAGGACACGCACGATGACGCCCCGGAGCGCGACAGGACGCCACCGTGCCCCGTCGACTCAGTGCTCCCCTCGACCTCTCCTTTCACCTGCAGCCTCACCTCGACGTCAGCTACCTCACAGACAACGCCGCTTGGACGCGCTCGCCCTGTAGCCGTCGTCACGAACGACGATCATCCGCCACCGTACTGCAACGATGCGCAGATGATAACGATGCGCATGTCCCTCCTCTGGCCTCGCCACCACGCTCGTCAGCACCGCCTGGACGTCTCCTACACGACGCGCCTGTCACTTGCCCCTTCGCCACCCTGGAACGATGATCTCGTCGACGACCTGCCAGCTCCGCCACGGCCACCCCCTCGCCCTATAAATAGAGGCCTCCTCCGATCGATTAGAGCACACCCACTCTCCTCCCTCACCTCACAACTCCTCCTCGAGCAGCGCCGCCCCTCAATTTGAGCCTTAGCCGCCCAATTGCAAGCCGGAGTTCCGCAGCACCGCCGCAGAAGCCGCCGACGATTGCGTCCTCCCCAAGCTCTCCCTCGACCATCGTTCGAACCGCCGTCGTCTCCAACATCGATCGCCCGCCTCGCCGACGCTCGCCTGCCTCCAGGTAGCTCCCCGACCCCCTAGTCTGGCCGCCGGTAGGGTTTGGTCTCCGGTGAGCCTCGTCGAGGATGAGGACGACCCTCAGCCATCGATCGCCCCTCTAATCCGACGGCCCTCCTCGCATACCGTTTCGGCCGGGGAAACACCGGCCGACGCGTGGACCCCGCCGTCGGTCCCCTCTCGTCCAGCGTGGCTGCTCACCGGGCTGGCCCGTTTAACCCCTGTGCAGCCCACTTCGTTTTCCCGCCTAAGCCCACCGAGTTCAAATATGAATTTTCGAAATTTGTTAATTATTCTCAGATGCTGTTTTCAAAATTAAATAGGGGAAAATCTACCAAACCAAATTTGACAAATTTTATATATTTGGAAACCTTGTTAAATTATCTACAAAACTACACTGGCCCCAACTCTAGTTTTGTTGTAGAATAAATGTGACAAAAATAACAAGGCAAGGCCTTTTTCCACTTCAAATAATTATTAAAAATTATAGAAAAGTGCTTTTAAGATAATTCCAACTCTCAAAAATCACATGTCACATTATCTACCAGAATATATAAAAATATGACATAGTTGCTTTACATGATCATGGCCTAGTTTAAAGATTTGCCCTATGGCTAGTTCTAGATCATTTAAATTAGGCAAGATAATTTATTAAAATGTATGAGAGCTTCCCTCATTTAAATCTTGTCTCAACTAATTCAACATGAGGTAGATACCCTGGTTAGTTAAATCTCATATTGAATTAGTTGATGATATTAAATCATTACTAGGTGTTATTAAAATGCATGAGGTGCACCACCTCATTTAAATTATGTTCAAAATTAGGGTTCAAATCTATGAGGTGTAGCACCTCATTTAAATCAACTTCCCAAGTGGCATAAAGTAATGTGATGACCCTTATTGTTTGGTCTCATATATGCTCACTTGAGGATATTAAATCAAATAGGATTTAAATAGAATGAGGTATGGAACCTCATTTAAATCATTTTCTCAAATGATAAGTATGAAGAGGTTGTCTTTGGTCAACCTAGGTCATATATTGTTCATGAGAGAAATTAAATCTTAATAAGATAATGAGAGGAAATTATTTCGCTAAGTAATTAAAAATAACACCTAAGTTAATATGAGAGGAAATTATTTTTCTTAAATAAGAAAGAAACCCATCCACCCACTTAATATGAGTGTGTGATGCTAGATTAAGTTATGTGCTTCATGAGTGTGCCTAGTTTAGTAAATAAATTTGGTATGATGATTGTGTACCCCGTATTCGTATTTTAGATGCTAGTACCAAGGAGTATCAAGAGGAGGAGGAGGTCTACTTCCAAGGAGAAGAAGACCACTTTGACCAATTCCCCAACCAAGGCAAGCTAATATTCTTGCAAGATAATACTCTTGCAAAGTGCAAAGCTCTACAAGAGCAAGGCACCATTACATTTTTACCTTATGAACCTATCCCAAGTTTTTACCTTACAAGCTTTATTTGATTTTATTTATCAAAGTTACTTTTTGATTTATGATTTACTTGGTTGAATTATAGAGTAGTACAAGAGAATCACACTTAGCCTAGCAAGCTCCAAGATACTTAGCACCCCTCATAACTAGTGGCTAGTGCTCAATATTAAAAGTGACTACTCTAGTTGGGAACTTGTGAATTGAAATGACTTTGAAAACCTTGGAATGATGAGTCATTCTATTGAGAGATTTTGAAGGTGAATATGATCGGTGAATGACTTGGTGAATTTAACAAAAACCGATGGTTGGGTTCGGATGCGATACTATTCCAATTTTACAAGTACCCCCACAATACCCGAATCTGGGTAAGGCTTAGCTGGAAACTTATGTATTTTAGTATGGGTTCCCTCTAAACAAGGGTCATAGGGGTTATGCCGAGGCTGCCTCCGTACTGGTGAAGTGATGTGAAATGACGTGAAATGAGGTGAATGTCCGGCCCAAGCCCCGTGCAGTTCCCAGGCTGACCGCGTGTCTTCACCGGGAGGCCAAGCTCATGGGGAGAGGTGCCTATACTAGAGTATGTAAATGAAAGGTTAGGATTGGTAGTTCGCGTATCGCGTACGATAAATCAGGGCCAGCTTACCCCTGACGAGCTATTGCAATTGTTGTGGCACAAGTGTACAACCTCTGCAGAGTTTAACCTATTCGAATAGCCGCGTCCGCGGTCATGGACAGTTGGAAAGGCCATACTGTTCCGTCATCAGAACCTTTCCAAAAATATGAATGGTGACTTGTGACTTGAGTTTGAAAGGTGACTTTGACTTTGAATCACAACTGAGTTGTGGGAATGACACTAAGGTTCCCACTTGAGTAAGTTAGGCAAATGAAGAGGTTTTGTTTACTAAAGTGTTTATGAAATAAAACTAGCTTTATGCAAATAAAACTAGAGCTTAGCATCCCCTTCCATAGTTGATAATACTTACCTTAGTATTAGTTTGCGAGTACTTTAAAGTACTCATGGCTTTGTCCCTGGCTATTTAAATGGCCAGACTATGAAGAGGAACAGCAGTACGAGGAAGATGGACAGTAGGACGTCTACGACAACTAGGATCACTCCTGACGTCAACAGTTGCCTGTGGAATAGATGGACTACTACTACGCTACTTCGCTTCCGCTATGTGTTTTGTAATTGATCAATAGATCATCTACTATTGTAATGAGACTCGGATCATGTGATCCTTTGTTGTAAGACAATTACGATGTTGTAATGAAGGATGTTCTGTGATATCAATCTATTATGTCTCGCAAAAACAATATTCCTGGGATTGCGATGAATGGCATAATAGGCATCTGGACTTAAAAATCCGGGTGTTGACATGCCCCGACACGCGTCGCTCCACGTCTGGCTACTGCGTCTAAGCGACAACCCACGGTCTCTCGCTCCAGCGCCGAAGCGGAGTACCGGGCTGTTGCTAACGCAGTTGCCGAGGTCTCTTGGCTGTGGCAACTCCTCGTTGAGCTCTCATGTCCTGTTTCCAAAGCCACCGTGGTCTATTGCGACAATGTCTCCGCCGTCTACCTCTCCGCCAACCCGGTCCACCATCGCCGCACAAAGCATATTGAGCTGGACATCCACTTTGTTCGGGAACAGGTGGCCCTTGGACACATTCGAGTACTTCATGTGCCCACCTCCCAACAATTTGCGGATATCATGACCAAGGGTCTCCCTACGGCATCATTTGAGGAGTTTCGGTCCAGTCTATGCATTCGACCAGGCGACGCTTCGACTGCGGGGGGTGTTGAGATACATATCCTTGTATATCCGGATGTGTATCTTCTGTAGTTATGCATAGCGATACATATCTTTGTATTAATTATTGGGCCCGCCTCCTTCCTTGTATAGTCGAGGACGTGGCCTATATATGTAACGCCATATGCACCCAATCAATATATTGTGAGTTGCATCCCTCTCTACAGTGACGATCATTCTCGTAAGATCAGCATGGTCCATCAGCTCGAACATGGAGAACAACCATTGTCGTACCGATGACTCCGTGGACAAGCTAATATGTTCAACGATCACTGGACTAGAAAGAGCCCATATACACCTCGACATGGTGCACTCGACGAGGGAGTGACGCCATGAATCCTCCATGCCACAAACAGAGCAGGCCAGGGAAGGTTCCATGCCTCTGTGGTGTCGAACATCACCCATAGTGTCGAACATCACCCATAGGTAGGGAATACTGTGCTAGCCGCCAGAGGAAAACCTTCACCTTAGCTGGAACACAACATTTCCATAGTGTAGACCAGTATTTTCCCTCTGAGACTGAATTAGCTGAACTTGGACGCTCATTGATCCAATTCTCTATCATACGTTTTTTATTCACTAGGGCATGGTATGCCGATTGAACTAAGAAGAATCCCGTCTTCTCGGAATGCCATTCCCATAAATCATGCTGGACCCTTGCGCATAGTTGAATACCTTTGATCACCTCCGCATCCATTGACAGGAAAAACTAATATATCTTCTCTGTTTTCCATGACGCTGAAGATACATCAATGTAGTCACTCACCAACCTGGGAGCCCCCTCCTTTTCTGGCGCAACCGGCGACAACCTCTTATCCCGTGGCAGGCAGTTATCACTTCAGGCGTCAGTGGATTTACCGTCACGACATATAAGACAAACTTTCAGGGCATTGCGCCCCTCAATAATGGCTCTCCAGACTTGTGAAGAGTGGCCACTCAGTTCAAGCCCACGGGTAATTCACATCCATTAAGAAAATCTGGGACATCTAGTACAATGTCATCCTTCAACAAGGCCCAGTGTCGCTAAGAAAACCCGGCCATGAAACCATCGACACCTGGAGCTTTAGATGGCGCCATTTGGAATAGTGCCCCTTTAACATCCTCAACTAAATATGGGCTGTCAAGCTCCAGGTTCATGTCTGCAGTAACTCGTGTTGGCACATCCCATGATACACATTTACTCTTGTCTGCACGAATTGTTAATTGGAGTGCACCACATATGCAGAGCAGCTTAGTAGCTTACTTAGTATGGCTGGATAATAGAGAAAGTTGATGTGCAATTGTGGTATAATCACTAAGGCACTCAAAGAGAAAACTGAAAAGGGGTGTTTGATTTGTGTGGACGCCCAAAAATGAAGCTTATTTTCATGCCTTGAAAGCAGCTTTAGTGTCGACCCCGGTTTTTGCCTTGTCAGATTTGAAGAAGAGATTTGTGATTGAGACCGACTCGTATGGCATCGTGGCATTGGGGTGGTTCTTATACAAGATGGGCACCCGTTGGCCTTGTTAAGCTTCATGCACTAGCCACTTGAACCAAAAGTCCGAACTGATGGAAAGGGCTAGGCAATCCACATATACACTTCACAACACCCCCACTCGCGTGTGACGGGAGAAAAGAAAGTCAACACGTGAAAGAAGAAGAGCACACCGAAACAGCGGTGGCTAAAGAGGGGGGCAACGCAATTTTTAGGCTTAATTACGAAAACCATGTGAAAGCCAGGATTTGAACTTGAGACCTAGGGCTCTGATACCATGTTAAGCTTCATACACTAGCCACTTGAACCAAAAGTCCGAACTGATGAAAAGGGCTAGGCAATCCACATATACACTTCACAACAGGCCTATCTTAGTAAAGCTCTCGATCCTAAGCATCAAGCATTATGGACAAAATGAATGTTTGGCGATCTTAATTGCCGTGGAGAAATGACATTCATAACTTCAACATGCCAAGTTTCTTATAAAAAATGATCAGGGCGGCTTAGTCAATTTTGAACTGATTAGTGATTAACCATGAGAATGGTCTTTTGTAGCCCGGGCTACATGTAGGCTATTTTTTGAACCTATGAAAAATTCATTTGAAATATGTTAAAAAAATCAAAAAAATACTGTCATGTAGACAATATTGTCCTCTACAAGTGTGTAAATTTTCAGAATCAAATATGTTATATTTTGGGCTCATCAAAAATAACAAATTTTGATTTCAGCATTGGTGAACAGTAATGAACGGTACACTAAAATCTAGATTTTGTTATTTTGTGATATTTTGTTATTTTGTGATATTTTGTTATTTTTACTGAGAGAAAAATACAATGTATTTCAATATAAAAATTTACACATTGATAGATTACAACATCCTCTACGTCTACATATTTTTCCGAAATTTTCTGAAGCTTCAAAATTAAAGTTTTAAAGTTTGAATCAAGAAAAATGAAACCGGGCTACATGTAGCCCGGGCTCCAGGCTCCATTTGATGTATTTGGATTAACCACACCATATCTTCTCTTTCTTAATAGATGGCCCCATTTTACTAGTCTCACAACGAGCCACGTCATCGTTTTTACCCCACGTACATACAACATTGTAACCCACCACGTCTCCGCCATTCCCTCCTTGACATGGGTCAGTGCACGAGTCTAATTCAGTTTTGTTCCGAGCTACCATGGCACCATCAGGTTCACATGCAGCCCATTAATACAGCAGCCCATTACTTCCCCCATAATATTTTCTGTTACTACTGACCAAGGCAACATAGCTTTCTTCTTCTCCATAAATTCTCTGTAACGGCGCAATCTCTTTCTCTTCCCCACGATCTCCACAAACCATTGCTATTCCACCATTCAAGACCTCTAATTTTCCTGGTGGTCTACTTAATCCGTCCACTCCACATCTCCAAATCTCCCACTCCGCCCTCTGCTTCCTCTTCCAAATTTCGATCCATCTCATTACCTCAATTTCATCGGCAGCATGCCCTCTCCCGACAGTTCAGCTGCTCTAGCAAAGAACGTATACGCAGATCTTCCTATCAACGAGGGTGGTTATTCTGACCTTGACCTACTTCGTCAGCTTTCGGTCCGGGTATGTTTACGTGGTATGCAGAATCCCAATGCTCAAGTCTTACAGAAGGGTGAAGATGTTCAGTACTGTTTCAAAGAGCACAAGAGTACCTACTTGCCCATTGTTTTCTATCGTTCTATCCTCATCCAGATATATGAATGCAGGTGATTCTTTTGAATGTTTTGGCGAGATTTTTTTCATCTTACACATCTATTCCAACCATGTACAGATTCTCATCCATGCTTCCTACACCATGCCCTGGCATGACCTTATGGTGCTTCTGCTTCTCTGTAGATTTGATTTTCACAATATGCAGGCTAACGCATGTTCATGGTGAATTTGCGAGCAGATTTGCTGAGCCAAAGGAATAGGTGCACAACTTCACATCACGTGGGTCATATTGATATTACTACGCTGCAAACCATTTTACAGTGGAATGGAATATTTTTGTGTGTTCTCTCGAATGATTGTCATGTAGAAAACTAAATATCCAAATCTTATATGCATCCGAGACTAGAACATGCCCTCATGTAATTGTTGTTATATTGTCTGTTTTTATTGATTTAGAAGTGCTTCGGTCCTAGATCTTTGATCAATTACGTACAGTTGGTTCGCATAATCGTTAAGATTCACTTTACTTATCAGCTTCCGTTGTCATAGTGGCAAATGGTTGTCTTTGGGACTGTCTAGCCTGTTTTTTGGCAATCTAAGTATTTATACCGTGTTACTGGCAATACAATCGTACGTATTATTATACTGGAATTTCAAAATTTATTTAATATTTAGTCAATTTGTATCACTAATTTATTTAATCATGGAAACTTATGGTCGTAGAGTTTGATAGTGGTGGTAAAAGTATGGCAGAGACTCATTTTGTATTCTTTTTTTACGGGTTGGCATGGTTCATAGATAAATGTTGGCAGCACCACTTAATGTTGTGCAATTTTTGGCATCACATCAGGTCTCTAAATTGAATATCTAACTCCACTATTGATGAGATTTTACAGACTCGCATATATTGGATTCAAAAAACAAGGTTGTTAATGCAAGCTCAGTTGATATGTCCATATATATCTGATGAAGAAAAGTATGCACTGGATAAATATTATGGGGTCGTTATTTGATGCAGTAAATCAACTTCAATGTTGAAATGCTCAAATATATATTGACATTATATTTCCTATTTTTTTAGCAAGGCCAAAGGACTTGGCTCAAACATTTATATACGATATGGCACTGATATTGTATTAGAAACACTTCAACATGCAGTGTAGTACTTTTTCTCACTCCTCTCATAAGTCATAAATCCCTTGCATCGGCAATGATCCAATTTGCACTCCCGCCATAGCTGTTGATTTGTTCTAATTCCTACTTTTAGTGCACACGCCTTATATTTCTTTCAGGTTTTTCATTGATGAATCTCATGAAATATTGTATATTTTGCTAACGATGACCAAGGTATATCATATTCACCCTTTTCTACCACCAATCCCGCCACAACGCGCGGAGTATCATCTAGTAGAGACAATAACTATCCGGTCACAGGGTAAATTGGGATCGCGGTGTATGGAAGTATCTAACATATAATATTGGCCTATAATAGCATGGTGCTATCGCATGGAACGAATAAAGAGGTGATGGCAACAACGTTCTTACTGCGCTCTATCCGGCGGCTAAGAATAGTTCTAATCTTGACTCAATAAAGAATAATGAGCCTCGTTCGCATATATCATAAATGTGATGGTAACACCGCTATTACTACCTCGGAGTAGTTGGTGTCTTCCTCGGAGCTGACCAAGATGATGCAACGCACATCGTCAGCGGTGAGTCTAAAATAATGTCTTTCTTGGACCAAGTCCCACCATCCACTTACCACATTTTTTAGGATGTTTTCTTTTAGGTTGTTGATGGTTCGTGGGTAAGAAAAGTTCAGTGTGGAAACTGTTGTTCTTCAGAGATGACTGGCATCGGTCTGAGACATGGCAATGTGTGTCAGTTTAGGACGGACTCTTTTACTTTCTACTAGTTGTTTTGTCGTGTGTGTCTATCTTTGAATTAGCTATGGTGTGGAGTTCATGATTCGCTCATTAGTTGCAACGAGTTGTAGCTTGTACTTTCTATTCTATCTTCCATATATAATATAACTAAAGAAAAACGCTCTTAATTAATCCAATGCCTGGCGCTAGGAGTGTTTATAATCTTTTTGTTAGCCTACCTCATTCCCCTCTCACATTTTACAATTATCAGAGCATCTCCAGCCGCGTCCCCCAAAGGGATTTGGGGCGCGTCGGACAAAAAAACCGTTCCATCCGCGTCCCCCAAAGCCCATTTTTGTCCGGCGCACCCCCATACGGTGTCCGGCGCCCCGAGCCCGTCCCCGTCCCACAGGGGACGCACCGGGCACGCTGGACACAACGAAAAGCGAGGCGGGGAGTGGCGGGGCCGACCCGTCAGCGGCACGGAAGGCTAAAACCCCGTCGCCTACCTTTGGTCAAGCGACGTTAATGGCGTCCCTGTTTTCCCAGGCGACGCAGGGACGCGTCTCGTCGTGCATGGCCGCGTGGCCGTCCGCGCCGGAGTTATTGCGTGCAAACACCCGCTGCCGCCGCTGTTTTAAGACGCCCTGCAGTTCTCGCCGCTCATCACAATCCTTATCGTCGCCGCCGCCTCTCAGATCTTCTCCTCGCCGCTCCAAAAAATGTCGACCTCGTCCTCCCGCAAGATCGCTGCGGCGAACGGCTTCGGCCGCGGCAGCCTCACCGTGGCGCAGGCGTGGGCGTTGTACCACGCCCGGTATCCAGTCCCGCCGGACATGCGGCTGCCAAGCAGCGGCGGCTGGAAGATGGCCGTGAACGGCATTGGCATCCCGCCGCCGCCGAAGCCGGACACGGATCAATGGAGGGACGCCATCAAGGCCCGGCGGGCTCAACTCACCGCCGAGGAGCGGGCAGATCCGACATGGGCGGCCAAGGGCAACGACGCCTGGTAGGCCACGTACTTCAAGGCCAAGTACGACGTCGAGATGCACAGCACCGAGAACCTCGTCGGCGGCCCCAACAGCTGGAACAAGGACGGCCGCGCCCTGTTCTGGGGCGTTCCGGGGCGCACCCTCGACAACGCCATCCGCGGCATCCGCAACGGCGCTCCAAGGCTGGAGATGCCGTCGTCGCCGCCGCCGTCTCCTCAATGGCAGCCGAGGAGGACGACGTACTCGTCCTCCTCGCACTCTTCTTCCTCAGGACCGGCGCGATCGACGTCGTCCTCATCTTACCGGTCGGCTCCGTACACCGTTCCCAAACGGGAGGTGAAGGAGGAGCCTGCGACGCCCGTCAACACGAGGCGTGGCGGCAGCGGCAGCCGGCGGCAGCAAGGGAGGCGCGGCGGCGCCCTCCTCATCCCGAAGCCGGAGGTGAAGGAGGAGCCGGAGGAAGCGCCGCGGGCGGCGCTGCCGGCGGAGTATGAGCGGCAGCAGCGGCTCATCGCCAGCAGCGACGACCCCGAGGACAGCCCAGGTCCGCGGGCGGCGTTCTTGGCGTCCATGAACGACAAGGACGCCTCGGAGGGGCGACCTCGACGCGGCGATCGCCTTGTCCATCCGCGACTCCGGCAAGCCGCCGGTGGACCTCACCGACGACGGCGAGGCAGGACCAAGCGGCGCGGTGAAGGACGAGCCCGTCGACGAGCCTCGTCGGCGAGCGCGTCAAGCGTGAGATCGTCACCGACGACATGTACAACTTCCAGCAGTACTACGACGCCTCCGGCCGCCGCAAGTGGTTCTAGATTAGGTTTAGTTTAAATTTAGTCAAATTTCATTCGAATCTATGTAAGTTTGGACGAATCTAGTCGAATCTCGTTAAGTTTAAAATTTTCGAAATTTTGTTTGGGGGACGCGACTGGGGAGCGACGTCCCCCAAAGGCGGCACGAACGAAACACGTCCCCCAAACGCTCAATCCGGCGCGGTTTGGGGGACGCTTTGGGGGACGCTGCTGGAGATGCTCTCAGTGTCTAGTATAGTATACAAGTTCAAGTTGTTTGTTATAGATGTCCTAGCTAGTTTCCACTCTCAATTTGTGTTTGCATGTCAACTTTTTTTTGACAATCAATACCATATTTATTTATAGTAATAAATAGTACACGGTAGAGATACATGAACTGATTCCAATGATTACAAAATAAAGTCTAAAAGATAGTAATAAATCTTCAAGATCTTCAAATTCTTTCTTCTTCCAGAACAAAATCTTGTACTCTTCTGAAGACAGCCAAAGATAGATAACGAATCATAGACCTGTAAATACCGACAAAAGTTCTCCCATAATTTTTGAGTCGCAATGCCAATTATTAAAGCAGTCATTCAACATCGGCGTACCAACACCTAGTATGTCAGGGAATAATAACAATCGATTAGCTTTGTCGTTGTCAATGGAGAGCCGAGAGTACGAATCACCATTGTCGGGGACGTAGCAGCCGGGACAAAAACTGCGAGGGTAATCCTCCTCACGTCAACAACGACAAAAGATGTAAAATCGATCCGACGAAGCAAGATCTGAAGGCCCATACCTAAAAAATTGTAATCGTTCAACACCAACATTGACGCCGGGAAGAAGATCTCGTCGCTGAATGAAAGGCCGAAGATCACTTATTGCAGACGATGTCATCTCCATAGAGGGGAAATCAACAAAAAGACGGCTACCAAACTCCTAATATAATCTAATGAAAACAATTCTTTTATTGAAAACTCCACAATTTCCATGATTAATTCCAGAATATTAAGCATGACGACAGTAACTACTAACATGTGAAACTCGAACATACTAGATGCAGTATTCAACATGAGTAGCAGCAGCGCAAACGGTAAAGCATCCATCGCTAAACAGATCGAGATATGTCGCACGTACCGATCTGGTGGAGGTGGCGGTGGAGGTGTAGCAGATGATGTCGCGGCAGTAACGTTGTTGATGACAACGTTGTTGACGACGGGAACGACGGGTCGAAGTAGACGGAGTTGAAGACGACGGTAGGCAGCACCGCCCGACTTGGACGGAAGGCGACCCGTGATGAAGAGTTTGAGCAGGTCGCGCAGCAGCGCTTCCAAAAACCTAATTCGCCCTCTCCCGTACAGGATCGCAAGGACGAGTGGTTCCGGAGACCTGCTCTCCCGTTCGCCGATGCACGTCGGCGAGCGGGATGGAGTAGGCTACAATGGCGGCGCAAGCAGAGAGAGGTGGAAACCCTAACTTGTGTATTCAGTATATTTCTGCGGTAGCCGGGCAAGAGATTATATAGGCTCGGGAAACCCTAGGCAACGTGGGCCACGACCACGTCGCACGAACGTTTCGAGTCGGTTACGTATAGCCCACGATCCGGGAGCGACCCGAACCGACTAACCGCGACGCGTCCGTCTAGGACTCTGTTCGTTTTCCTGAGCTGCAAAAAGTAAGGAAAGTCTCGGCTCGAGGCTCAATCCACTCACCACGAGCGCAGCGCGCGCGTCGTGACGTGTCGTGTCGTGTCGAGTCGAGTCGAGACGAGCGAACGAGGAGGAGGAGGAGCGCGCGCGTGTAGCACTCCTATTCTCACTCACTTACTAGTGGTGGAATAACCCACCTTATAAGGTGGTCTAACTTCCTCCCAACTTTCCATGTGGGACTAAACTTCCCACCTCTTGCCACTCCCTAGTGAGCTGCCACCAACTTGGGCTCAAACTCACAAGGCTTCCACTATGTGGGTTTTGAGATTTATAGGAAAATCTGAAATCTAGTATGGGCCACTAAGTGTAGGCCCAATATTTCAACAATCCCCCACCAGATCTCAAATCCCCATTTAGAGATTTACCAATACTCGCTGCTTGTTTATATACCAGTGTTTTAGCGAAGATTGTTAAGTTGAACTTCCACCTAGAACCTTAAGCTACATCCATTCACACTTGAACAATGGACTAAGCCTTGAATTGCAAGTTTTGCGGGAACAGGGTTTCACTCAAAGTCATGACCAGTACATGGCTGCCAGTAGCCTACCCCGCGGGTGAAGCATATGCGTCATACTTCGTGGTCTCTTCATGAGTTTACTAGAGATCACCTAAAATCTCATAGATTGCGGCGTTTAACAATCGGACTCATATAGGTGTGTTATTTCAAAAATGCTCTGTAGGACAGCATCTTTGCTAATATAGCCAACATAAACACATTAAGACTTGTTGCCAACCTGCCTTACAGCAATTGAGAGTTGTGCATTTTCACATAGAGAGGGTTACATAATACTCTCCTCAATTAAACCACTAGTTTGTTCTTCCCAGGTCCTAATTCACGGGATCTCCGATCACAAAGGTTGGGTTACCACTATGGTGTAACATCAACGGGTCTCAAACCCATCTCCCTCGATGCACTTTCTATCACATTGCGTGATAGTCCCTTTGTAAAGGAATATGCCAGGTTTTTGTCTGTTTGAATATATGTAACAGCTATTACTCTGGAGTTTCGCAATTTCCTGACAGACTTCAAACGTCTCTTGACGTGTCTTGATGACTTCACGTTATCCTTAGAATTGTTCACTTTGACAATTACAGTTTAATTGTCACAATTCAAAAGGATTGCCGGAACAGAGTTTTTCAACCACAGCAAGTCCATCAAGAGCTCACGCAACCATTCCGATTCAACAGATGGTTGTGTCTAAAGCGAGAAGTTCTCGCTTCAATAGTTGACCTCGTCAATATAGTTTGCTTGCAAGATCTCCATGATACTCGCGCCACCTCCAAAGGTAAATACATACCCACTTGTGGCGTACAGATCAGCTACATCTGAGATCCAATTCGAATCACTATATCCTTCAAGCACAGCTGGGTGCCCTGAATAGTGAATCCCATAACTCATTGTACCACATAGGTAGCGCATGACCCTATCAAGTGCATGCCAATGATCAATACCCGGGTTTGACATGAACCTACTCAACTTGCTAACAGCAAAAGAGATGTCGGTTCTAGTCGCGCTCGCTAAGTACATGAGTGAGCCAACGATCTGAGAATATCTCAATTGATCTATGGCAATCCTCCGGTTCTTGCGTAGTGTCACACTGGGGATCATAAGGTGTTGGAGAAGACTTGCTATCAATATAGCCGAACCGGCTCAAGATCTTCTCAACATAATGGGATTGCGTTAGAGTAATCCCACTCTCATTCTTAATCAGCTTGATGTTCGTAATCACATCAGCCTTCTCCTGCATCTTTCATATCAAAGCTCTTTGACAGGAAAGACTTGACCTCGTGTATTACTCTCATGTTTGTACCAAAGATCAGAATATCATCCACATACAAACATAGTATAACACCTTCGCCCCCACCATGGCGATAGTAAACACACTTGTCAGCCTCATTGACAACAAAGCCTACGTAGTTAAAGTTCTGTCAAACTTCTCATGCCATTGCTTAGGAGCTTGTTTCAGGCCATATAAAGATTTCAGCAACTTGCACACCTTTCTTTCTTCACCTTTTACTACAAACCCATCAGGCTGATCCATATAGATTTCCTCTTCCAACTCTCCATTAAGGAAAGCTGTCTTCACGTCCATTTGATGAACGATAAGACCATAGGAGGCAGCCATGGATAGTAGTACTCGAATGGTGGTAAGTCTAGCGACAGGTGAATAGGTGTCGAAGTAATCTTCGCCTTCTCTCTGTGTGTAGCCTTTTGCTATAAGCCGCGCCTTGTACTTTTCAATAGTACCATCAGGTCTTAGCTTCTTCTTGAACACCCATTTGCAGCCCACAGGCTTGCATCCATGGGGTCGTTCTGATAGCTCCCAAGTTCCATTAGAAAGAATCGAATCCATCTCGTTATGGACAACTTCTTTCCAGTCATCTGCATCTGGAGATGCATATGCCTCTGCAATGGAGGTGGGAGTATCATCCACAAGGTACACAATGAAATCATCACCAAAGGATTTTTCAATCATTCGTCTCTTGCTCCGTTTAGGAGTTTCATTGTCATCCTTCTCAGTAACATTCTCATGTGATTGTTCAAAATACTCATTAGATGTACTGGACTCAGGAATTATCTCAGTAGAAATTCTAGCAATGCTATGCATATCTTTCATAGGAAACATATTCTCAAAAAATGTTGCATCACGAGATTCCATAATAGTATCAACATGCATATCAGTGTACCTCGGATTGAACTACTAAAAATCTATATCCTACACTCCGAGGAGCATAACCTAGAAAGATACAATCCACTGTGTTTGGTCCAAGTTTGCGCTTCTTAGTAATTGGAATATTGACTTTCGCCAAACATCCCCATATGCGCAAATACGAAAGTGATGGTTTTCTCCCAGCCCACTCCTCGTAAGGGGTTTTATCTTTATTCTTGTTAGGAACTCTATTCAGGACATGACATGAAGTCAACAAATCCTCCCCCCACCATGCCTTTGATAAACCAGCAGTGGCTAACATGGAATTCACCAAGTCAGTCAGCGTGCGATTTTTCCTCTCGGCAACCCCGTTTGATTGGGGTGAATAGGGAGGCATCCTCTCATGAATAATGCCATGTTCCTCACAGAATTTATCAAAGATTTTAGGAAAATATTCGCCACCACGATCCGACCTAAGACGCTTGATCTTTCTCTCTAGTTGATTTTCAACTTCGGCCTTATAAATTTTAAAGTAGTCTAAAGCTTCATCTTTAGTTCGCAACAAATAAATATAGCAAAATCTAGTCGCATCATCAATCAATGTCATAAAATATCTCTTTCCACCTTTTGTCAACACACCATTCATCTCGCATAGATCGAATGTATGAGTTCTAGAGGTGCCAAGTTTCTCTCCTCGGCCGCCTTGTGAGGCTTCCGAGGTTGCTTTGATTGCACACAACTATGTCACTTAGAACCTTTGGCAATGGTGAAATTCGGAATTAAACTTAAACTGGATAGCCGAGACATTAAACCAAAATTAATGTGACATAAACGAAAATGCCAAACACTGATATCATCACTAACATTGCCACATATATGGTTCACAGACTTATTACTGAAATCAGAAAGCGAAAAGCGGAACAAGCCTCCGCACTCATAGCCTTTACCAATAAATTGTCCAAACTTGGAAACAACTACTTTATTCGACTCTAAAACAACCTTAAACCCATCTCTCGCATAGAAGGGAGCCGCTAACGAGATTCTTGTTCATAGTAGGGACATGCTGCATGTTCCTCACTGCACGATCTTCCCCGAAGTGAACTTCAGATCTACCGTGCCAACACCACGAACAGAAGCATGTGACCCATTCCCCATCAAGACGGAAGAATCCCGGGCGACCTGGTAAGAAGTGAATATGGATACGTCAGCACACACATGAACATTAGCACCTGTATCAATCCACCAACATGGAGATTGAAATACCGAAAGAACAGTAAAGACATTACCGTACCCATCAGCATTGCTAGCGGTCACCGTGTTGACTTGCCTCGCCTTTTTCTTGCGGTCTGCCCTCTCTGGACAGTCCTTAGAAAAGTGGCCAGCCTCTCCACAGGTAAAGCAGCTCAGATCTGCTTTGTTTATCATCATCTTCTTCTTGAAGGTTGTAGTCTTCATAGGCTTATTGAAGGAGGGCTTGTTATTCCCTTTGTTCTTGCTGTAGGGTTTCTTCCGCACCATGTTGGCGCTAGACCGACCCTCTCCTTTCTCAGTATTATCCTTAGCCCGAGCTTTCTCCTCAACATCAAGAGATGCTATCAGATTTTCAACTGATATCTCCTGTCTCTTGTGTTTGAGAGTTGTGGCAAAGTTCCTCCATGAAGGGGGCAACTTAGCGATGATGCATCCAGCCACAAATTTGTCAGGTAAGGCACACTTAAGGAGTTCAAGCTCTTTCGCAATGCACTGTATCTCATGAGCTTGTTCGACTACGTAACGGTTGTTAACCATCCCGATGTCATGGAAGCTCTCCATGATGTACAGCTTCATTGCCTGCATCGGTTGCACCGAACTTAGCATTCAAGTGCATCCCAGAGCTCTTTACCATCCGTTATGTGCATGTACACATCACACGTGACGATCAGCAAGAATACTTAGAACACATCCGACGAAGAGATTATTGTTTTCCTTGAACTTGTTCTGATCTTGGTCAGATATAGTTCCTTCGGGTAAACCATCGCAACTTCGAACACTTTCGCATGAGTAAGCCGAGCATTGCCTTATACTGCCACCTCTTAAAGTGCACACCGGTAAACTTATCCGGCCTCAGTGCATCAGCAAAACCAGCCATTGTTAACTCAGGAAATTGCCTACAATTAGGTTTTTGGATTGTTGGATAATTAGGCACAATTTCCATGATTAATTCCAGAATATTAAGCATGACGACAGTAACTACTAACATGTGAAACTCGAACATACTAGATGCATTAATCAACATGAGTAGCAGCAGCGCAAACGGTAAAGCATCCATCGCTAAACAGATCGAGATATGTCGCACGTACCGATCTGGTGGAGGTGGCGGTGGAGGTGTAGCAGATGATGTCGCGGCAGTAACGTTGTTGATGACAACGTTGTTGACGACGGGAACGACGGGTCGAAGTAGACGGAGTTGAAGACGACGGTAGGCAGCACCGCCCGACTTGGACGGAAGGCGACCCGTGATGAAGAGTTTGAGCAGTCGCGCAGAGCGCTTCCCAAAAACCTAATTCGCCCTCTCCCGTACATGATCGCAAGGACAAGTGGTTCCGGAGACCTGCTCTCCCGTTCGCCGATGCACGTCGGCGAGCGGGATGGAGTAGGCTACAATGACGGCGCAAGCAGAGAGAGGTGGAAACCCTAACTCGTGTATTCAGTATATTTCTGCGGTAGCCGGGCAAGAGATTATATAGGCTCGGGAAACCCTAGGCAACGTGGGCCACAACCACGTCGCACGAACGTTTCGAGTCGGTTACAGATAGCCCACGATCCGGGAGCGACCCGAACCGACTAACTGCGACGCGTCCGTCTAGGACTCTGTTCGTTTTCCTGAGCTGCAAAAAGTAAGGAAAGTCTCGGCTCGAGGCTCAATCCACTCACCACGAGCGTGACGTGACGTGACGTGACGTGTCGAGTCAAGCGAGCGAGGAGGAGGAGGAGCGCGCGCGTGTAGCACTCCTATTCTCACTCACTTACTAGTGATGGAACAACCACCTTATAAGGTGGTCTAACTTCCTCCCAACTTTCCATGTGGGACTAAACTTTCCACCTCACTAGTAGAAAAACGGTCATCTATACCGGTTCCAGAGGGCCATTCGTACCGGTTTTGCAACCGGTACAAATTATTCGGCACTAAAGCCCCCCCCCTTTCGTACCGGTTGCTTACGAACCGGTATAAAACGGGCCTCCACGTGGGCCACCAGGAGAGCTCAGTGGCTGAGGATCTTTGGTACCGGTTGGTAATACGAACCGGTACCAAAGGTTCCCCCGCGGCAGGGAATTTTCCCAAATCTTCGCCGCGGCAGAGAATTGGCTTTTTAGGGTTTTGGAGAGGTTTAGGGATATCGGTTTGATTCATATCGCGTCGATGCACCGTAAACGCGTTTGGGTTTAGGTAGTACATGAAGATCAAGATGATGCATAGCAAGTTGGTGCATATAATATAACACACATGTTATTGCATGAGATCGCAAATTAAGTAGCACTATGCATGAAGATCGATCTTCATGCATAGTGGTGCTCTCCGAGGCGTACTCTATATATGTCTATTACATGTAGCATAGTGGTACTCTTCGAGTCAACGATATATGTAACATGTACATCTTCATTCATTGTGGTGCTCTCGCGAGTGGTGGTATGACGTCCCGAAGGAAAAATCCCGCCAATTCCTCGCCTATTGCTATGAAGCGGTCATCGATTGAGAGCTTGTTCCGCTTTCTTGCCAACTATAAAAGAATAAGATACAAATGAATACATGAAACAACTATTACTGAAACTCGGCACAACTTATGATAACAAAACAAATTTGTGAAGATTGTTTTTGTACCTCTTTATTTCTCTCATTATTCGTTCTCTCGTTGACAATTCTGCGGATGAACTCGCAAACGAAGAATCCACAGAGATCGGTCCCCGGAGGTTGTTGCGGGCATTTCTTTACAAGAATATAATTCAATCAAACAATAGTCAAGTATGATAATTGAAAGGTGTGTGGACCTAGGTAGTACTACTTACTTTCGCACGCCATCGCAGCTTCGGTGGCCATTCACGGGACGTATCTTCCTTGATGAAAGTTTGCCATACGCTGCTCGACAAAAGAAAATGCATAAAAGAGTCATCAATTAGTTCAAAGCAGGAAATTAACGAAACAAACCGATAAGAATTCAAATTACCTTCCGAGCATTAAAAAACAAGACACGTATAGATCCTTTTCTTTGGTTAGTGAGTCCAAGACTTCAACTTCTCCAATTTCCAAATTGATGACGAGAAGAATAAAGTGAAACCTACGCACGTTTCAATATGTAGTCATTAGTTAAAATTTTGACATACGGTGAGCAAAATATAATGTGTTATAAGACAGTAAGACTCACTCGAAGTTGTAAGGCCAAAGTATTAGCTTTTTGTCACGTTGTCGCTTCAAAAACCTTAGCAAAGTCTGCGGTGTATCCTTGTTATAGAGGGGATCATCTATGGTTTTGACATGCATTGTGTTCGGGTCAATGAACCCAATGTCTGTGATATCGTCCCTTTTGCATTCGAGCATCTTCGATCTGCATAATATAGCGCACAAAAGATTATAATCTGCAGACAATGAACGACTTCTCAAATTAAATAAATAAATCACTTACAGACAATAGCAACTGATGATTGATTTGTCGAGGGCCCGGAGATTGTATAACTGAAAGAGTTCGGCGAAGTCAACGTTCACACAGTACTCCTGGAATACTGGATCTTCATTCTTATACTCCTTAAATGCGGCCCAGTGATCTTTTATCTTCACTAGATTATCATCGAATACTGGATCTTCATTCTTATATTTGTCCCATAAATTTTTCTTGAAGCTCTGGAATTGTATGGCCATCTTCTTCCATGTCCATTCCTTGACTTTATCCTTCTGGCCTTCCGTCATGTCTTCCGGTAGGCTGAACTTTGTC
The DNA here is from genome assembly GCF_022539505.1 of Lolium rigidum. Taxonomy (NCBI): domain Eukaryota; kingdom Viridiplantae; phylum Streptophyta; class Magnoliopsida; order Poales; family Poaceae; genus Lolium; species Lolium rigidum. The sequence continues at coordinate 131,653,882 of NC_061513.1, forward strand.
GATAGCGTTTCCCAAAGAAATTTTTTCATGCTCGTCGTTGACATAAGTAGCACCACTCTCCGGGTTCTTCGGCTTATGCCACTCTTGAATGCTGATCGGTACATGGTCCCTAACAATAACTCCGGATTGACTTGTAAATTTGCGGCAAAACTCCTTGGGCTCCACTCGGTTCACCATTAGCCTTGAATGCCGTGAGGGCTAACTCTGCCCTCGCCCTTTAGCACCCGCGTCGGGCCTCGTTTTGTTCTAACAGACTTGCTCGATGATCCGGAAGGCTAAAAGAAAAAATTATTCGTTAATAAGTGCAATACAAATAAATGAATGCATCTAGGGATGAACACGGACTAATTGATACATAGATATACACCTCGCCGGAGTTTGTGATGGACACTTCATTGTCTTTTCTAACTTGTTCAGACTCAAGTCCCTCGCCAAAATCATTCAGAAAGTCGGCGTACTCGTTGTCATCTCCATCGTCGGGTTCCGGACCACGGGCACTCTCATAGATCAATCGCTGCACCGCTTCTTCCCCCTCCTCATCTCGGACGAAGGTGCCGTCCTCCATACCTCAATGTCACTGCAAAATTAAGAAAGCAATTGTATTTCATTCATCATGTAATGATCATATAACAGATTGCTAGATGGATAACAATTGAAATGAAGAAAGCAAAAAACCCTAACGGACCGCCACGGCCACGGACACGGTGTTCCCCTCCTCCTCTCGCTCTTCTCTCTATGTCGCGGCGGCACCGCCACGGACTCGGCACCGCTACTGCGACCCTAACCCTAACACTCGGCGCTCGTCCTCTCGCTCTTCTCTCTATGTCGCGGCGGCACCACCACAGACTCGGCACCGCTACGGACCCTAACCCTAACACTCGGCGCTCGTCCTCTCGCTCTTCTCTCTATGTAAACCGATTAATAGCGAAACCATAGAGTGCCGGAACACCTAGTGATAATGCAATGGCATCATATTGCTAATCGTTTGCGATTTGCCCATTTTCCATTCTAGTTATTTGAATAGCCATCTAGCATAAGAACAAGAAATCTTGAACAATGACTTGAAATTAATTAAGGGGCTTAAGATAATGTCGATTCCTGCTAAAAATGTAGCAAACTAAGAACGAGAACACCGCCTACCGCGACGCCATCACGCGCCGTGACGCCATCATCACCGCCTACCGCGACACTCGTATGAGATCCCCACCAACATCCCGGCAAGAACCCTGCAACAAACACGCGAGCGCGCGCATGTGCGCTTCGTTCTCGTCAGTCATGCAGCGCCTCCGCAACCAACTCTGCCGCCCCGCCAACACCGTCGTCATCGTCCTGCTCATGCTCGTCATCAGAAGCAACCCAGCAAGAAACGCGGCCGTCAGGGAAGCCCCAGAAGACGACGACGACGTGGTTGAGGACCTCGTCCGGATTCCGCAGCTGCGCCGGCCTCCCTACGGCAGGGCTGCCTCCACGGCGGGCGTCACCGCGGGCCAGACGGACGGTTCACGGCGCCCGGCGTCCGGCGAGGCGGCCGCGTTCCAGGACGGCGTGTCCAACGGCTCGCAGCACCCGATGCACAGGAGGCACGCCTCGGAGCTGGCCGGCGGCAACGCGCACCACGAGGAGGTCCGGCCCGGACCAGCGCGGCGTGTACAGGGCTCCTCCTCCGCCTCCGTACAGGAGGAACCCCTATGCGGCCAACGGCAACGGCGAGAACGGCGCAACGCGGCGCGCGGGCGTCGGCCATGGCGCCTCTGATGGCCTCCTGGACGCCGGACTTGGCCGCCCAGCGGGCGATGCGCGGCGTGCTCGTGGCCACCTCCTGCACCCCGCCGGCCAGGCGGTGGCCGCTGGGCGAGCGGCAGAGTCCCTTGAGGAAGGAAAAGGCGGCGCCAAACCAAGCGCCGTTGATGGCTCCACGGCACATGTCGACGAGGATGTGCTCCGGGTCGGGGAATGGCGGCTGCGCGGATGTCGTGTTCATCCACGGGACCGTGCAGGGGGTGTCGCGCGCGTACCGGGACCGTGCAGTGCCTCGGCGACCTCGCCGCCACCGACTGCGCGGTGTGCCTGGCCGCCTCTCGCACGCGCACCTCGCCGTCGAACACCTTGCGGGCGGCGATGAGGGGTGGCGGAAAAAAGGAGGAGAGGGCCGGGGAGGTACCTGCGGGCGGCGGCGGCTGCGTCGGCGGTGGCGGCTGCGTCTGCGGCGGCGGCTTCGTCGGCGGCGGCGTGGGTGCGTCGGCGGCGTGGGTGCGTCGGCGTCGTCGGCGGCGTCGGGGCTCTGCTGTCGCGCGGGGGAGAAAGAAGAGGATTTGGGGATTTTCGGTCGCCGGCTAAGTCTAAAACAGGGGGATGGGCCTTTAGTACCGGTTGGTACCACCAACCGGTACGAAAGACCTTTCGTACCGGTTGGTGGTACCAACCGGTACTAAAGGGTTTTTTTTTGTTTTCTTTTTTCTTTTACTGTTTTCTTTTCTTTTGCTGTTTCTTTTTTCTTTTACTATTTTCTTCTTTCTTTTCTGTTTCTTTTTCCTTTTATTTTGTGTTTCTTTTCTTTTCTTCTCATTTTCTATTTCTTTTCATTTTCATTTTCTATTTCTTTTCTTTTCATTTTCTATTTCTTTTCATTTTCTATTTCTTTTCTTTTCATTTTCGTTCCCCTTTCTTTTGTGTTTCTTTTCTTTTATATTTCTTTTCTATTTATTTTGTTTTCTGTTTCTTCTTTCTTTTCTTTTATGTTTTTTTCTTTTCTTTTGTGTTTCTTTTCTTTTCTTTTTATTTTCTGTTTCTTTTCTTCTCTATTTCTTTTCTATTTCTTTTTCTATTTCCGTTTGTTTTCTTTTCTATTTGTTTTCTATATCCTTTTTTATATTTCTTTTCTATATATTTTCTAATTCTTTTCTATATATTATCTATTTCTATTCTTTACTCTTGCCACGACGCCGTCCGCGCGGGAAACTTTCCCGCCACGTACGACGGAAAAAGGCGGGAAAGAAAGGGCGGGAATGAAATTTTATTACGATTGAACTCGAATTAAAAGTACATAGCTTAACTGAAAATTAAAGATACATGACCAAATTCTACTGGGGAGTCATTCAGTCATACTCCTGCCTAGCCCTGTAGTACTCGCCACTCGTAGTCGTCGTAGTCGCCGTCATCATCGTCGGCGGCATCGGGGTCGCGGTACTCGAACGTCGGCGGGTGAGCACGCGTGGGCTGGGACCGAGGGTAGCGCAGGCGGGGGCCACGGTAGGCCATGACGCCCTGGAGAGTCCGGCCGCACCACCACAGCCGACGGCCGGCCTCGTTGAAGTTCGGAGGAGGCGGGCCGCCCTCCTCGTGCTCGGCAAGCGCCCTCTCACGCCGATTGATGAAGAAGCTTTCCCAAGTCGGGCTGTAGTCGGGATGCCACCGGGGATTCCTCCGCTGCTCGGCGTGAGCTCGAAGTAGTAGTGGTTCGTGATGGCCATCTCGCGCGCCACACCTAGAGGGACCGGAGGGACCGGTACGCCTCCGACGCTTAGCAACCAGCCGGTCGGGACGCGGTAGCCCGGCGGGCAGGGGTAGTTCGAGGCGCAAAGCGCCTCCGCCTCCCGGGGGTTAGAGATGCGATGGAAGCCATGGGAGAGAATGATGAGGTTTGCGAGATATGAGTCTAGATGTGATATGTAAATGGTGGCCAAGCCTACATATATATAGTGAAAAAATGGCGGGAAGACAGAGGCGGGAACCGGTGGAAAGCGCGGGAAGAAAATAGGCGGGAAGACAGATCGAGGCAAACCTTTAGTACCGGTTGGTGGGTGCAACCGGTACTAAAGCTGTCGGCGGGATAAGGACGCCCTGCTCGATGAGATAAAGTATGTAGCGCACGACGCCCCGTCGGTGGGATAAGGACGCGTGGGTAACCTTTAGTACCGGTTGGTGGGTGCAACCGGTACTAAAGCTGTCGGCAGGATAAGGACGCGTGGGTAACCTTTAGTACCGGTTGGTGGGTGCAACCGGTACTAAAGCTGTCGGCAGGATAAGGACGCCCTGCTCGATGAGATAAAGTATGTAGCGCACGACGCTCTGTCGGTGGGATAAGGACGCGTGGGTAACCTTTAGTACCGGTTCGTGTCTACAACCGGTACTAAAGCTGTCGGCAGGATAAGGACGCTCCGCCTATAAAAGGAGCATCGATACACCATGGGAAGCAGCTCAACAAGCCAACATGGATGGAGAGTTTCATCACCATGGATGGAGGAAAGGGTTGGGAAATCTCCGTGGCGGAACTTGTCGAAGATGCCCTTGGTGCACACGCCCTATGGCATCTTCGGAAGTTCCGCCTCGGAAAAATTTCCCTGCAAGCCCGTGGAAGACTCCATCTCCTCTAACAAATGTTGGGGAAAGGGTTGGGAAATCTCCCGTGGCGGAACTTGTCGAAGATGCCCTTGGTGCACACGCCCTATGGCATCTTCGGAAGTTCCGCCTCGGAATTTTTTTCCTGCAAGCCCGTGGAAGACTCCATCTCCTCTAACAATGTTGCGGAAAGGGTTGGGAAATCTCCCGTGGCGGAACTTCTCGAATATGCCCTTGGTGCACATGCCCTATATATGGCATATTCGGAAGTTCCGCCTCGGAATTTTTTTCCTGCAAGCCCGTGGAAGACTCCATCTCCTCTAACAATGTTGCGGAAAGGGTTGGGAAATCTCCGTGGCGGAACTTCTCGAATATGCCCTTGGTGCACATGCCCTATATATGGCATATTCGGAAGTTCCGCCTCGGAAAAATTTCCTCGCAAGCCCGCGTGACTTAACTAGTAAAACAAGCCAACCATCTCCATTGTTAATATCTTACATACAAGTAACATCATTACACAAAAGTGATTTCCATATTGAGATACACAAGTTATGATCCCTATATGTAGCTAGCTAGTCTTCCGAGTTTTCTTCGCTCGTTTCCCTTTCTTCTTACTCGCGACGCAACCATGGACAATCTTCATTGTTTAAGATGATGCTTGGGTCAATTTTTACCTTGAAGGGTGGAATATCGTCAAACTTATTATAATCTTCTGACATGTCTGTCTTGTCCTCTACTCCCACGATGTTTCTTTTTCCGAAAGAACTATGTGCCGCTTTGGCTCATCGTATGATGTGTCCTCTTGCCTTTCTTTCCTTTTTTTCGGTTTGCTAGACATATCCTTCACATAAAAAACCTGAGCCACTTCACCGGCTAGGACGAATGGTTCGGTGTCGTACCCAAGATTCTTGAAATCCACCGTAGTCATTCCGTACTGCGGGTCTACCCGTACCCCGTCTTTCAGAGTTGAACCATTTACACCGGAACAAAGGGACCTTGAAATTAGGTCCATAGTCAAGTTCCCATATCTCCTCTATGTACCCATAATATGTGACCTTGTTCCCATTGCCATCTTCTGCATCAAAGCGGACACCATCTGTTTTGGTTGGTGCTCTTTTTGTCTTGGGCGAAAGTGTAAAATGTGTTCCCATTAATCTCGTACCCTTGAAAAGTCGATATAGTAGAAGATGGTTGCTTGGCCAACAAGTACAGCTGCTCGTCATCGGTGACATTCATGAGACGTGTTTGCAACCAACCGCCGAAAGTCTTCATGTGTTCTCCATCAATCCAATCTTCACGTTGCTCCGGGTATTTAGAGCGTAAGATCTCCTTGTGTTCCTCTTTGTACGGAGCCACCAAGATGGAATTAAGTAGAACTGTGTAGTGTGCTTGAGTGAAAGAATGTCCGTCCATACACGTTGCTGATTTCTTTCCTAGCGTGCCTTTTCCACGCAGTCTCCCCTCATAGCGCGATTCAGGAACACCGATCGGCTTAAGGTCGGGAATAAAGTCAACACAAAACTCAATGACCTCCTCTCGTTCCATAGCCCTTGGAGATGCTTCCTTCCGGCCTAGCACGGTTATGAACGTACTTCTTTAAGACTCCCATGAATCTCTCAAAGGGGAACATGTTGTGTAGAAATACAGGACCGAGAACGCCAATCTCTTCGACCAGAGTGAACTAGGAGATGTGTCATAATATTGAAGAAGGATGGTGGGAACACCAACTCGAAGCCGACTAGACATTGGACCACATCCTTCTGTAAATTTTGTAGAGTAAGTGGATTGATCACCTTCTGAGAAATTGCATTGAGGAACGCACATAGCTTCACAATGGGTACTCGAACATTTTCCGGCAGAAGCCCCTCAATGCAACCAGAAGTAATTGTGTCATAATCACGTGGCAGTCATGAGACTTTAGGTTTTGAAACTTTTTCTCTGACATGTTTATTATTCCCTTTATATTCGACGAGAAGCCGTACGGGACCTTGATGCTACTCGGGACTTCAAAAAGATCTCCTTCTCCTCTTTGGTAAGAGCATAGCCGGCAGGACCTTGATACTTCTCTCGGATTCAGGTTGTTTCCTTCGTGGATACTTTGCTGGTCCTGCCGTGCATCCGGTGTATCTTTTGTCTTCCCATACACGCCCAAGAAGTTTAGCAGGTTCACGCAAAGATTTTTCGTCACGTGCATCACGTCGATTGCGAGTGAACCTCTAAGAATTTCCAGTAGGGTAGCTCCCAAAATATCGACTTCTTCTTCCACATGGGTACGTGTCCGTCAACATCATGCGGAACAGATTGTCCGCCGGGACCCTTTCCAAAGATCACTTCTAAATCCTTGACCATATCATATATAACTTCCCCATTAGGGCGGGTAGGCTTGGTTCGGTTATCCGCCTCACCTCCGAAATGCTTTCCTCTCTTTCTTACGTGATGTTGTTTTGGAAGAAATCGACGATGCCCCGGTACACATTCTTGTTTCCCAAATAAATACTATCGGCCTCACCTAAACAAGTGTGTGCATGCATTGTATCCCTTGTTTGACTGCCCCGAAATGTTACCAAGAGCAGGCCAATCATTGATGGTTACAAATAACAACGCTCGTAGGTTAAATTCCTTTTGTTCGTGCTCATCCCACACAGGTACACCTTCGTCACGCCACAACTCTAAAAGTTCTTCAACCAATGGCCTCAGGTACACATCAATGTCGTTGCCGGGTTGCTTCGGGCCCCGGATGAGCACCGGCATCATAATGAACTTCCGCTTCATGCACAACCAAGGAGGAAGGTTATAGATACATAGAGTCACCGGCCGAGTGCTATGACCGGAGCTCTGCTCCCGAAAGGATTAAAGCCATCTGTACTTAGACCAAATCTTAAGTTCCTTGCGTCATCTGAAAATGACTTGAACTCTCTCGTCGATTTTTCTCCACCGCGACCCGTCGGCGGGGTGTCTCAGACATCACATCTTTCTTACGGTCCTCTTTGTGCCATCGCAACAACTTGGCATGCTCTTTGTTCCGGAACAAACGTTTCAACCGTGGTATTATAGGAGCATACCACATCACCTTCGCAGGAACCCTCTTCCCGGGGGTGGACTCACCCTCAACATCGCCGGGGTCATCTCGCCCGATCTTATACCTCAATGCACTACATACCGGGCATGCATTCAAATTCTCGTACTCCCCGCGGTAGAGGATGCAGTCATTGATGCATGCATGTATCTTTTGCACCTCTAATCCTAGAGGGCAGACAACCTTCTTTGCTTCGTACGTGCTAGAGGGCAACACGTTCTCCCCTGGAAGCATCTTCTTTATTATTTTCAGCAACTTTTCAAATCCCTTGTCAAAGTACCATTCTCTCGCCTTCCACTGCAGCAATTCCAGCGTGGTACCCAGCTTTTTCTCGACCATTTTCGCAATTTGGGTACAACAGTTTGTTGTGATCCTCTAACATTTTCTCCAACTTCAACCTCTCCTTTTCATTTCCGCAGTTCATCTTCGCATCAAGAATGGCCCGACCCAAATCGTCATCCGGGTCATCAAAAATCGGCTCATCGAAAATGAGCTCTTCTTCAGCTTCATCTTCCCCCATTCTACTACCACCGTCTTCAGTGAATAAGCTGGGATAGTTGTCACTATCCTCTTCTTCTTCGTTGTCTTCCAATATAACTCCTCTTTCTCCGTGCTTGGTCCAACAATTATAGCTGGGCATGAAACCATTCTCCAGCAGGTGGACGTGAAGGGTCTTCGAGGTAGAGTAATCCTTCATATTCTTACAGGAACTACATGGACAATACATGAAACCATTCGACCGCCTGTTTGCCTCAGCCACGTTGAGAAAATAATGCATGCCAATAATGAACTCGGGATGGCACCGGTCACCGTACATCCATTGTCGACTCATCTGCATTTTATATGTATATCAAAAATCATTAAGTACACAACATCATGGATATATGAGTGACCAACTTAATTAATATTCAAGTTCATCACATAAAACTAAGTTATTTTTATAAAAAAGAAGAGGGGCTCACCGAGGTGGTACCGTGTCGGCTAGGGGACGACGCTAGCGATCGACGGCGGTGAGGACGGGGATGATACTAATTAAAACCTACAAAACATACCATAATTTCAGCTCAAATTGCATATAAAAAAATAAAATCACTAACTTAGGCATTTCATCGAACACCTTGATTGCACTACAAAAATAGTACGAGTTAAAACTACCAAAGAACTGAGCTAAATTAGGAACGCCGGAAGGAAGGATGATATTGCTAACCCTTGGATAGATGTATGCCGTTAATCTTGTTAAAATGGTGGAGAAAAATAAAGATTATTGGAGTGTGTGAGAGGTGGAGAAAAATTTAGAGTGTGAGGAAGATGAGAAAAATGAGAGCCAGCAGGGGGCTCGGGACGATCTGGGCGATTTTGATATGGCTGGGTACCCTTTGGTACCGGTTCGTGTTACGAACCGGTACCAAAGGTCCAGCCCGGGCCCCACCACGCGTTTTAATTTTGGCCGAAGACCTTTCGTGCACGGTTCCTAACACGAACCGGTACGAAAGCTCCTAACGAACCGGTATTAAATCTCCTCGCCCGCCAGAGCCAATCAACCGGTATAGATGACCCCATTGGTACCGGTTCGTAAGGGAACCGGTACCAATGGCTTAGATGGATGAGAGGTTTTCTACTAGTGCCTCTTGCCACTCCCTAGTGAGCTGCCACCAACTTGGGCTCAAACTCACAAGGCTTTCACTATGTGGGATTTGAGATTTATAGGAAAATCTGAAATCTAGTATGGGCCACTAAGTGTAGGCCCAATATTTCAACACATATAGATCGAGAGTTCCCCACTCATCCCGACGCCGGCGAAACCGACCGAAGAAGGGGAAACCGATCTATGGAGAAGAATAATCTGGAGACGGCTAGGGTTGAGGTGGCGGTCGCACGTGCGTCTGTTTGCGTTTGCATGTCAGCTAATCGTCTGTATGTGCTCTCAAATTGCATTTACGTTCAAGCTCGGCCGGCCTTTCCTTGAAGCGCGGCTAACCACTTCTCAGTGAGAATTGCAAGGCAACTACTTGTAATATAAAATCGTTGTATGCAGTCGCAGTCGTAAAAAAATACTTATCATAGCAGATACCTAGAGTTGAACAAGTCCAGTGTAAGCACCAAGTCCATGGGCCAAATATAGCGATAGCTGGTAAATATAGATATTTACTGCGTTTGATGGGTACCTAAAGCTATCTCATGTATTTGTATCAGAGGAAGCAGCGTTAAATATGGAACTTGGATAGCTACATCATGATATCTTTTACGGTGCAGTTAAAAAGAAATAGGAGAAACCTGATGTAGGACGGTCCCTGCTACGTGTAAATATCTTGGAGGATCATACAAGTGTACAACTGGAAATCTTAAAAGAAAAAAAGAGAAGCTTCTTCTTTCATTTACTATCGATAAACTAGATGCTTCGACAAGCTCGAGTGGGCAAAGAGTTGAGCTGAGGGAGGAAAAGAAAGATGAACGTCGTGTGAGCTTTGTGGAGATGCGGACAGAGATTTTTTTTGGCTCCTGGGCACTAGTGCTCCTACCGTTTAAAAAAAATCACACATATGTGTTTAAAAAAATGTAGAAAAAATCATGGTGTAGCCAATAAATTATTCCATAAATATGCAAAATTTTAATTTCAAATACAAAATATTCTAGGCTACACAGAAATGACAAACCTGTGGATCTGGATATGCATATTTTAAATTTCCACATCTCAACAAATTTTGTCTTTTTTGTGTAGCTTAAAATATAAAGAATTTTTGATATTAAAATTTTTCAGGTTTGTAGGTTACATCATTTACTATGTTTAGATTTATTTTTAGATTTTTTTGAAATAAATAGGTATGATTCTATTTTTTTTTTAAACAGTAGGAGCACTAGTGTCCAAGAGCCAAAGACACTTTTCCGTGGAGATGCAAGCCAAAAAAAAAAGGTGGCTATGGCTAAACACACATGATGACCATTGACACGGAAAAGCTTAGGCCTGGTGCAGCAAGGGTTGTAAGCGATAAGCTCAAAGCAGAATCGGAAAAACTCAAGGAGAAACCGGAGATAAAGCAAGTTGGGTTGCATTGATAGTTGAGGCCGAGACGAAGATCTTGACAACTGACGCAAACACCATCGATGTGATCTAGGCAAGCACTTGGTTTGATGAATAAACTCATGGACAGATCTTTGCTCGCACAAATAATTTCAACTCATGCAAGGTAGGATATCACCAAGGGTGCCGATAGGGTGCAGTAGTGCAAGAACTAGAGTGTAAACAGATAGGATAATTACCGCACCGAAACCGGCACCGAATCCATTTTAAGGTATCCATACCCGATTTTAAAGGAACAGGCGGATAAGGATATCCGATTTCGAAGTGATGCTCCGGATATGATATAGCAAATGGCACATGGATATGAATTATCAGAAATTTAATTAGAACAATCTGAATGTTTTAAACCGGATAATCCGCATTTTTAGTCAAAACCAATACCAACCTTGCAAGATTACTAGTTATTGAGTTACCAAATTTATTTGGCGAGCATGTTTACCTCTCAATTTGTATCAGTGTATGATCTTTAGCGCATTGTGTCTCTTTTTTTTACCTACACGAGTCTGAAAGTTTAAATCTCTATCAAGATTTGCAACAACTATAACTATGTACCTATAAGATCATAAATCCGACTATTTTTGTTTCCTATCCGAGTTCGCCCCCATTTCCAATTCGAATCCACAGACCGGTGTATCCACATTTGAATCCAAAACAATCAATATCCACTCTGATCCGAATCCAAGAAAAATATATGATAAAAAAATATGATATGAGCAAACTCCGATCTAATCCGATCCATTTACACCCTTGTCAGGGACAGACATCGAGCCAGGGGGCTGCAACAAACCAAACGTAGCAACATGCATGTCTCGCCTCATTCAGTCCAGCTTTAGCTTCACACTCTGGATAGCTAGAATTCTTTTGTCGCACCCATGGAAAACGTGGTGCTTGATCTTGTAGGTGTTGCAATGCAACCAAATGGATCTAAGAGTAGAGATGTAAACGGATCGGATTGGATCAAATATTGCTATTATCATATCTTTGTAATAGATTTGGATTGGAGTGGATAATGGTTGAATTCAGATGTGCATTATATCGGCTTACGGATATGGAGCGGATTCAGATCCTACTTGGATCGGAAGCGTATTATTAAGCAAATATACACATAAAAAATAATATTATGTTTTTCTATGTAAAATATGTTTATAATTATAGACTATAGCTACATGTACACACTTGTTCGTACAAATTGCATGCTAATAGCATATATAGCTTAGCCGGTGAACTAATTATATTGTTTAAATATTTAGGGTTGGGCTAATTTTATCGGATTATTCTCTTTGTCGATCTCGAATAATATGCAAAAAGGAGGATAGTCCGTATCCATCGGATAGTATCAATGTCATATCCGCTACCATAACCATCGGATATCCGCTTAACCACTATTCACATCCACATCCATCTTCAACGGATTTCTAAAAATGCATATCATATTCTTAAAAACGAATACAGATGTGGATTGTAAGCAGAAATTATTCATACTATTTACATCCCTACCCAGGAGTAAAGCGGTGTGGATATGGAGTGAATCCCACAATTTAAGGACAAAGCAACGTGCCAAACTTTGATGATCCACAGGTCACACAGCCTAAAGATGGCTCCCATGCATCACACTTTCGCCACCGGCCAGAACAAGTGGCTACTGATAGCGCTGCGTTGCACTTGCGCCTCTATATATGGTCGGTTCTCGTTCGTCACACCTATCATCTGTTCCACACCACACTCCAAAGCACACACCGCACCGCTCCGGAACTCAACAAGCGTGTACCGGTGGCGCGCGCGATGGCCGGCGACGCAACCACGACGACGACACGCAAGCAGGTGGTGCTGTACCCCTCGCCCGGCATGGGCCACCTCGTCTCCATGATCGAGCTCGGCAAGCTCTTCGCTGCTCGCGGCCTCGCCGTCACCATCCTCATCGTGAAGCTGCCGTTCGAGGACACCGGCGCCAGGGGGCCCTTCCTGGCTGGCGTCACCGCGGCCAACCCCTCCATCACCTTCCACAGCCTCCCGCAGGTCGACCTCCCGCTCGTCCTCCAGTCCGACCACCCCGAGGCGGTAACCTTCGAGGTCGCCCGCGTCTCCAACCCCGACCTCCGCGACTTCCTCGCCGCCGCCTCCCCCGCCGTCCTCGTGGTGGACTTCTTCTGCAGCGTCGCCCTCGACGTCGCCGCAGAGCTTGGCATCCCCGGGTACTGCTTCTTCACATCTGGCGCCGAGGCGCTGTGTCTTTTCCTGTACCTGCCCGTCCTGCACGCTCAGACCACGGCGAGCTTCCGGGACATGGGCGAGGAGCTCGTGCACGTGCCAGGAATCTCCTCGTTCCCGGCGTCGCACGCAATCAAGCCGATCATGCACCGCGACGACGCGGCGTACAGGGGATTCCTGAGCGTGTCCCCCTACCTGTGCCGCTCCCAGGGCATCATCGTCAACACCTGCCGCTCGCTCGAGCCGCGCGCCGTCGACGCGATCGGCGCCGGGCACTGCACGCCGCCAGGACTCCCGACACCTCCTGTCTACTGCATCGGGCCGCTCATAAAGTCGGAGGAGGTGGGCGTGAAGCACGGCCAGGAGTGCCTCGCCTGGCTGGACTCGCAGCCCAAGCACAGCGTGGTGTTCCTCTGCTTCGGCAGCCTCGGCGTGCTCGGCGCCAAGCAGATCAGAGAGATAGCGGTCGGCCTGGAGGCCAGCGGCAAAAGGTTTCTGTGGGTCGTGCGGAGCCCGCCCAGTGACGACCCGGCGAAGCGGTTCGAGAAGACGCCGGAGCCGGACCTCGGCGCTCTCCTCCCGGAGGGCTTCCTCGACCGGACCAAGGGCACGGGCCTCGTCGTCAAGTCGTGGGCGCCGCAGCGCGACGTGCTGGCGCACGACGCCGTGGGCGGGTTCGTCACGCACTGCGGATGGAACTCCATCTTAGAATCGGTCATGGCCGGCGTGCCCATGCTGGCGTGGCCACTCTACGCGGAGCAGCGGATCAACAGAGTGTTCCTAGAGAAGGAGCTGGGCCTGGCCGTGGCGGTGGAAGGGTACGACAAGGACCTGGTCGAAGCCGACGAGGTGGCGTCCAAGGTGAGCTGGATTGTGGACTCTGACGGCGGCAGATTCCTCCGAGAACGGACACTGTCGGCCATGCGACAGGCTAAGGAGGCAATGCGCAACGGCGGTGAATCGGATTTGACATTGGCACGGCTGGTGGACGGCTGGATGCTTGCATGACATGGTCGGTGAGATAACAGGTAAGGTGGGTGGGGTTGTTTGAGCAGGTGTAACATGACGAACGTGTATACTAGAAAAAGCGCCACACCGCCAATGAAAAATGCTGGTAGTATTAGATCCCACGCTACCACCACAAACATTATCTATGCCCGGTTGTTTGGACCAAAAGATCCGTTGTCTGTTCAAATAAGCAACGATGCTGACGTGTTATTTCAATTTTTGCTCTGTAATTTCGGTATTTTCTATTTTATTAAACAATGGTTCTATCTTTTTTTTTGTCATCATAAACATATCATCAGACCATTATACATTATGCACAAAACAGATATTCGTTGATCCATCTTCGCAACTATATCAAAATAAATCTCAATCAACAATTCATTATTAAAACCACTGAAAATTTCATAAAATCTTGCAATAAACATGCTAAGGCATGTCATAGCGAGGAATAACTTAGCTAGAGTGCCATGCATATGATACATGCCTCTCACAAATCTGTGATTTAAATATGCTCATCTCTCCAACAACTTTGAAGAGATGTGCACAGTGTGTTTGCGGTTGCAGAAAACTCCTTTGTTCCAACAGGGATGTCATCAACCTCAAAAAGACTTGATGGTTTATATCATATTATTCAGCAAACTAAAAGATAAAACTGCCAACCAAAAACAACTGTATACGTACCCTTGTATGAAGAAACTGCAAGGAGGTTCTAGAAGACGCTGGAGCCGGACCTTGGCGCTCTCCTCCCCGAGGACTTCCTCGACCGTACCAAGTGCACGAGCCTTGTCATCAAGTCGTGGGCGCCGCAGCATGACGTGCTGGCGCACGACGCCATCGGTGGGTTCATCACACACCGCGGATGGAACTCCATCTTAGAATCGGTCATGGCCAGCGTGCCCTTGCTGGCGTGGCCACTCTACGCGGAGCAGCGGATCAACAAGGTGTTCCTAGAGAAGGAGTTGGGCCTGGGCGTGGCGGTGGAAGGGTACGACAAGGATGTGGTCGAAGCCGACCAAGTGGCTTCCAACGTGAGATGGATTGTGGACTCTGAGGGCGGGAGACTCCTCCAAGAGCGGACGCTGGCGGCCATGCGGCAGGTTAAGAAGGAGATGCGCCATGGCAGGGAATCAGATGTGACATTGGCACGGCTGGTGGACCGCTGGATGCTTGCTTGACGTGGGAGATGAGATAACAGGTATTGTGGGTGGGCTTGTATGAGCAGGTGACACACGTGTATAATATAAAAAAAACCACACTGCCAAAGGAAAATGCTATTAGAGCCTACACACCATCACCACAAATATAGTTAATTATGTCTGGGTTTTAGGCCAAAAGATCCAATTGCATGTGCTAATAAACAACGATGCTGACGTGTTATTTTAATTTATGCTCTGTAATCTCAGCATCTTCCATTTTAAATACCGCTTCCATCATCATAAACATATCACTGGATCATTATAATTATGCCCAAATAGATTTTCGTTAATCCATCTTCGTAACTGTATGCTAAACAAATCCCAATCGACAACTCATTATTAAAACCTAAAAAATCACGGCAAATTTCGTAAAATCTTGGACAAACATGCTAAGGTTGGTCACAGCGATGAGTAGCTTCAACTAGTGCCATGCATATGATACATGCCACTCACAAATCCCTAATTTATATATGCATCTCTCCAACAACTTCGCATGGATGTGCACAATATGCGTGTTGTTGCAGAAGACTTTCTTTGTTTTAACATGGATGATATCAACCTCAAAAAGACTTGATTGTTTGTATCATATTATTCAGAAAAATAAAAATATAAAACTGCCAACCAAAAACAACGATGTACTTATCTCTGTATGAAGAAACTGCCATGGTGTTAATGCTATTTTATCCACAATACTATAAAGTGCAATTCTCCATAGAAATCTTCTCGAATTTATATTGTGTTCAAAGGATACAATCTTGGAGCACTGAGGATATAAATCTTCTTGAATGTCTATTCTCTTCAATGGACACAATCTTGGAGCATTACAGATATAGTAATCAACATTAAAACTCTTAAGAAGTGAGCCAAGCTCACTTGGTTAGGAAGTGGATGAACAACTCAGTTATCCATGTTTAAGTTATCGTGGATGCAGATTTTTCTTCTTATTATTTCAAAAACAAAATTGTCGTAGGGGCTTCCCCTACCACATTCCTTTCAAAAAAAAAACTACAAAACCCTAGCGATTCCCTAATCATACACCAAACTATAAAGAAGCGAGCACTATTTGTTTGTACAACATGACACAAATAAAAATAAAGCATTGTGTGTCTTCTGAAATAGATAAATAACATAATTATTTGGAATTCATATGTAATTATTTGGAAGATGCAAGTATATATTTACCCCTTCATTTTTTCGTGAAGAAGGAAAGCATGATACGAGATATACCATGAGAAAGATAAGAAGAAGCCCATTGTCGAAGCAAGAATGGAGTGGAAAATAAAGCGGAAAATGCCTTTTGGTAGCTTCTCCATTGCCTCCTTCAACTCCTCCCTCGTCTCTATGATGAATAGGGAGAATTCACTGCAATCAATGCACATTATATCCATGTATTTTATGTAAATGTATTTTTTGGTGAACCTAATAATATTGATTTGGTATCATAAATCTTTATGTTTTTTTGAGAACATTGGTCAAACTTAGAGATATTGACTTTTGACTAAATTTATACATATTTATTCATTGGAACGCACCGAGTATCTATGTTTGTTAGTTTGTACATACCGCTATGTTTCTCAAAGAGAGATCAAGTGAACCCCTGTGAACCACCGTCGATTTTCAGACATCGGAAATACTTTTTATTTCAATCTATTAGTACTTTATTTTTTGTAACTAATTATCCCTAAATGAAAAAAAATCTATTCTTCCTTTATCAAGCTATTAGTTACATTTATTTCATAAATGTTGTAATTGAGAACTACTTTGGTAGAGTTGGGGACAACAAGGTATCTTTGAGTTTTTTACACCTTGTTTGATGGAGTAGATAGCTCCATATCATTTCTTGTGTTTGATATCACACCCCTAGTTCCCTTCTACAAACGAGAGATGTTGCTATAGTACTCTGCACTTGAAGTCCCGATGATTTGGCAACTACGTGGTTGCTGCTACCACTTGTGGCGCCTTTGTTAGGGGATATAATTGTCTCCCTTCCACCACATTAGAATCACATACAAGAACAAGAACAATAACTGTCTCTCCGTTTATTCCATTGAAAAATCTATTATTACATTAACAAAATCAAATATTACATAAAGAGAACTAGTGAATGAACAATAATTCTGAAAAAATCACTTATATATGACTCTATTTTACTGAAATATCATGAATGCATGGCACTAACTCAAAGTTAACGTTAATTCCATCCATTACTACATCATGTAAAAAATGCTTTTCCCCCAAACATCGAGTCCATAATTAGTTTGTTTGAATTACCTTGATCTATTAGATCTAGTGGATGTGAATTTTTATTTATGAAAGACCCCATTAAATAAATTATCGAATGTTTTGCCTGTTTGTGCAATTTTTTACAACCCTCTTTTTTTCTATTGTTTTATTCTAGCTTTTAGTATACTAGCTGGGCTTGCACGCGGTGGACATTGCATGTTTAAGAGCAGGATTACATTGACACTGAAAAAAGTACCCACATACTCGATGTTCTGTTGGGTTCAAATGCTTGTTGTGCTAGGCAGCCAGGGATCAAGACTCACCACCAACACTAATAAAAAAACAATGGGATTCCTCCCCTGTTGAATTGTTTTTAAAAATGAACATATAAAATAACTTGCTTCACTGTGTGCCCACTTTTTACTTAAATGATTCATATGTACCCCATTGATCTATCCAAGGGAACATCGTGTAAATACAGTGTATACCATCAGTATTTTCTCTTACAACAGGTCATAAACTTCTAGTACTGTGTCTATACAATATAGAAGCCTTGTAGTGTATAAATGGGGCCCTACTATGGCACCTCAAAGCTTGCAATAGTCCAGAATTTCGGCATAGTATCAAATGATCTACTAAAAAAACTGATAACATTTAATGTTCCCCATGGATATTAGGCAGCTGCTCAAGATAACACCGGTACATCAGATCTGAAGTGCATGGTTGTATATTAGGTTGAGTTAATTTCGTTAGATACTCTTGGAGAGAATAGATATTATCATTGAATAGGTACTAGGAAGTTTGTTGCGGCGGCACGCCGCGCCCTTCGCTGCTAGACTATTTGTTATAATAGTTCATAAGTACTACAATATATGAGTTATCTAAGGTACCATACAAGTTTCGGTGGTTTCTAGAAGTGGTACTATAACACCATGTTTCAGATTTTTTTTTCAAGCATCCATAGGTATCGCTGGAAAAGGTAGAGCAATTTCCTCGCAAATAAATTAGGAACAAGGTATTATTCCCTAATAGGGATCTCACCTGCGGGAAGAAGAAGAAGCATAGTGAAAGGGTCAAACTCCTCAACCGTGGAAAGACATGAAGGATAAAAGTATAAAATCGATTGTTTGAAACATTTTTAAAATAGTCTTAGCTATTATAAATTGTATTTTCTATAGTCAAAGGGAAGGCATTAGAAAAGAGGGAACCACTAATCGTTAGACGATGGAAAAAGATGGTAGTATGGAAAAAAAACACCGAATGATTGTAGGACAATGAAAAAAGAGAGGATAATTTATCAGTATCATTGCCAGTAGCGCTATAGTAGTAACCGAAGCGAGGAAAACCAAACACCTGTTGAAAGAGGCGACATACGATGGATCGAAAAAAATTCGGAAAAGGTAATAGCATTTTCGTTGACAAAAAAAAAGCGGCAGATGGTCTAGTATTTTTATTTGCGGAGTTTCTACTGAAGAAAATGGTAGTATTTTCTCTGGCAGAAAGAGGCAACGAGTGATAAAGGTACCATAGAAGAAGATTATAATATTCTTCCTAGATGAATAAGGGGACAGCCGGTGGAGTAAGTATATATGTTCGGTGGTACCATAGAACAACACCAACATTATTTTCACCGGATAAAGAAAGTGGTGACTGTTGTGGGTATACTTCATGGGTGTACCATCGATAGTGCCTAGATCCGGCAAGTCTGGGTGGCCCACAGACGGTGATGGTGGCATACGGCCCATCGGGCGGCCTAGTTGTTGTTGATCAAGATGGAGGAAGTCCAGCCCAGGAACAAGGAGCTGAATCCCAACCGACATGTGCCTGAAGTCAGATCCGGGAAGGCCCATCAAGGTAGCCGGATCCAGTACGACATATTAGGTAGTAGGCGGATCCTTGACGTGCATGTCAATGTAATATTCCGTAGTTATGCAAGATTGTATTCTGGCTAGTACTCTCCGTAGAAATCCTAGATCCTGGCGCCTTTATAATCCGGATCCCGGGAGCCCTAGAGGCACAACCACGACTCACTATAACAACGCGAAAGCGCCCAAATAATTCCATACAAGCAGTAGTAGGCCCTTCCTCTGAGCAGCGTGTTTCGAAGCTGGGTAAATTGTGTACCACCGTCCCGATAGCTCTCCGCCCAATGGCCCCTACTTCTTCGCCCCTTCATGAGGATCCCTCCTCCGGGGTAACGGCGATTAGGCAACAACAGTTGGCGCCCACTGTGGGGCCAGCGGCCTCTCGAGGCCGGAACCGCGAGGGTTCTACCTTCGGTGGCATCGGCGACACCATCGCCATGGGGCGTGTCTTATACGCCGACAACTTGCTGATCGTCCCTCAGGATGACTGCTTGATTCTGGCTAGGACCGACCCCGTCAAGCTCTCCATCATCCCGATCGGCGGGATACACATCTTCATCGGCAAGACCGTCGATTCCGACGGAAACGCACTGGTAAGTAACGCAGCTATGACCGCCGTTGAGCAGCACGCAGTTGCAAAGATCCGATCTGAGATGCAGGAACTTCCCAAGGAAGATTCCGCCTTTGATCTGGAAATTTCAAGGCCCACCCAATCCGCCCCTAAGCAGGAAACAACGGTGGAAGACCAATGCATATATGCCTGGGTTTCCCAGGTGTTAGAGAAGCAAAGGTGCCACTTCGTGCACTTCCTCACACATCAAGCGTGATCCGCCCCTCCATAGGAAGGTGCTAGACCTGTGCAGTTAGAGGATGCCGGAGACGGCAACAAATCCGAGCACCAAGAAAATGTCGGAGACAATGGTGACTCGTTTCTCGATAGCCTCAGCCCGTTCTCAGATGACGTTTCGCCCATGGATTCAGAGGAGTACGAGAGGTACTGCAAGGAGCTGGAGGACGCAGAGAAAGAGGATGGCGAATTATCTCCGCCAAAGCAGGTCTTCACGACCCGGGCCGGAATTGGTGACGATGAGGATGACGATCCAGAGAAGACATCGTATCGCGCCAACATCCCGGCTCCAGCACAGCCGGAGGCGCCACCGCGGGTTCGTACCCGTGAGACGCCAGAGCCATCACACGGCCGGAGCCTAAAGTTTTATGAAGGGGTGGCAGCTGACACGCTCGTGGAGATAGCCGGAAAACACGGAGAGCACGTTTAGCATCCGGAGATTCTGACGACCCCAATCACCCTAGAGGTGGTTGCTGATCAGGAAGCTCTTGAAGCCAAGCGTAAACAACTCCTTGCGGAATCCGAGCACATAGTCAAGGTTACAACATCAGTCCTTCAGAAAAAGATGGAAGCCGAAAGGCTATGCGAGCAGGCCAAAGAAAACGAGTGTCTGGTGGAGGAAGAACTTGTGAGGGCCAGAGAGCTTGAAGAAGAGTGGAAGACCACAGTCAAACAAACCAACGAGGAAGCGAGGCAGATGCGAAGAGAAGCTATCTGCCCCTGCAAGATCAACTTTGACAGCGCAGCTCACCACAAGCCTCTGGCAACTCCAAAGGACAACATGAAAAAGGCGGCG
This sequence comes from Lolium rigidum, assembly GCF_022539505.1. Taxonomy (NCBI): domain Eukaryota; kingdom Viridiplantae; phylum Streptophyta; class Magnoliopsida; order Poales; family Poaceae; genus Lolium; species Lolium rigidum. Next base: position 131,674,518 of record NC_061513.1, read on the forward strand.
GAGCTCCTGGCCAAGAGCAATAATGAGATCGACGTCGAGCACATACGTGCAGTCATTGCCACGATAATGAAACAACAAAGTAAGGCGGATACTTCGCGCATGTTGGAATCCAACCCGGAGGCATGTGTATCTACAGCACAGAAGCAGCCTACTGACAAGTCAAGGGAGCGCCGCGACGATCAATCGCGCACCAGATCAACGGAGCTTCGGAGAAGGACTAGGGAGCACCCAAATCCGATCCCCATATCTTCGGATACCCCTCCTAGGGACAAATCCAAGGGGAAGGATGTGATGTACTCTAGCAAGGATAAGTACCGGAACCCATCACCGCCCCGGAACCTGTATGCACCTCCGCGCTCTCGTCAGCGAAGTCCTGCCGGAAACGTTAGAACCCATGGGCCTGGCGGAATTAATATTCGCGACAACATTGAAACCCGGAGGAGCTGGAACGAAGAGCGCGCACCTGAGCCCCGGAGGATCCGGAATGAAGAACATGCACGTAAGCCCAGGAAATATCGGCATGATGGAGGCAACCGCCAAGATGGCGAAGGCAGCCGCCGCAGCCGGAGCTAGCACCACCAGGAAGGACGGAGAGACTCTGACAGTGGAAGTAAAAGTCCATGCGGGCCCCCGCACGGTTCTCCGTCACCACCACCTAGTGGGGGAGGTGGAGGCGGAGGCCGGAGGTCACACTCCCGCTCAGAGTCCCCTGAGCATAGGGGAAATTCATGTGATGCACGGGAACGTCCGAACGAATATAGGATCGGCTACATCGGCCCAAAGTGTTTTGGGAAGAGGATCCGTGAGGAAAAAACACCGAAGGGCCTGAACCTCAAGCTACCCGGAAACTTGAAGCATTATGATCGCAGAGAGAGGCCCGACACCTGGATCGATGACTACTTCAATCCAGTCAGCTTTGCCAGAGGGACCTCAAACATGGCCCGCCGCATGCTCCAGTTGTACCTTTTTGGTCCGGCCCAGACTTAGCATAGTGACCTCCCGGAGAACTCCATCTTTTGCCGGTTCGATCTGAATATAGCCTTCGAAGGACACTTCAGGGGCACCTACAAGAGACCATCCACGGCCAGTGATCTGCAGGCCTGTATACAGAAGAAAAATGAAACCTCTCGAGGGTACCTTACTCGGTGGTTAGAAACAAGAAACGATTGCGAGAACGTCGACGATCGAACAACTATGATGGCCTTCATAGGAGGTTTGCAGATGAGGGGAGGACTACTCCGGCACAAGTTGACGTGCGAGTACAATGACCGGAAGCTGAACCTGGATAATTTTATTTCCATCTCCAACACTCACACCGCCGCTGGGACGATGCAGGTAGAGAGCTTCCGGCAACAGCCTTACCGCTGCACCAGCAGAAGAAGAACCGCGATGCAATAACAACCGGAAAAATCCCCCGATGACCAAAAGAACAGCGGATCCGACATGGTCGCCATGATATTTCAGCGTGGAGGTCAAGGTGGCGGAAGAGGCCGCGGACGCGGTGGCGGAGCCGATAGGGGCCAGCATCGCGCTGATGAAGTCACGGCTGCTGGAGCCCCTGCTCCCCAAAGTTATGAAGAGTACAGAGATATGACGTGCCTGGCCCATATTGATAAGGTAACGGGCAAATCCTCTCACACAAATCTCAACTGCAAGTGGGTCAACAATCTTAAGACAGATCCAGAAGCAGGATACAAGCGTGCAAAGAAGCACCGCCCACGTGGTAAAGGAGGCAAAGGCAAGAACAAGGACAAGGACGAGGATATAGCTCCGAGACAATGGATGAGGATAGGGCTTCGCCGGAACCCAAAGAGGGTAACGCAGCCAACACCTCCAACCCCTTTGGAAAGAAAAGCGTTGGTGCATATCACACCTTCCTTGGAACTCCAACAATTCGGGCGAAGAAATCCGCCCTCCAGACCGTGAACGCCATGCTTCTGGCTGTGCCGCAGTACGTGAAGTGGTCGGAAAAACCTTGCACCTTTGACAGAGCCAAATATCCTGCCGTCATCCCGAAAGAATGCTACGCTTTGGTTGTTAGTCCCCGCATCGACGGGTATGACTTCTCCAAGTGCCTCATGGATGGTGGAGCTAGCTTGAAAATCATGTACATGGAGACTCTGGAGAAGATAAACCTTGTCAAGGAACAACTTAAGCACAGCACCACGGAATTCCATGGTGTGGTTCCGGGTAAAAAGGCGAACTCCTTGGGCAGCATCAAACTTCCCGTGGCATTCTGTGATGTTAATAACTACCGTGAGGACATGACCATGTTTGCAGTTGTGCCCTTTAAAAGATCCTATCATGTAATGATCGGCAGGCCAACCTACCACAAGTTCCATGCAAGGCCGTGCTACATCTACAACAAGCTCAAGATTCCGGGTACTAACAGTATGTTCACTGTATCCAGAGACTACAAGAAAGCTCAGGACTGCGAAGAGGGCGAAGCAGCCTTCGTGGAGTCTGTTATCTCCGGAGAGGAGCTGCAAGGCTACAAATCCGTGGTGGATCCGGCTGAGATGCACACCACCAAGAAGCAGATCTCCGACCAGAAGACCATGTTCAACGTCGCGATAGATACCAAGAAGGTCGACCTCAAGCAAGGTGACGCCTCCAAGTAGGTTTTTGTCGGCACTAACCTAGACCCCAAATAGGAAGATGCGCTCTTCGAGTTCCTGCGAGCTAACATGGATATCTTTGCATGGCAACCTTCTGCCATGTCCGGAGTACCAAGGGAACTCGCCGAGCACTACCTCAACATAAATTCGGGTGCAAAACCGGTGAAGCAAGCTATGCAACGCTTTGGAGATAACAAGCGTCGCGCCATAGGAATGGAATTAGCAAAGTTACTAGAGGCAGGTTTTGTAATAGAAGTTATCCACACAGATTGGGTCGCAAATCCCATCCTTGTACCCAAAAAGAATTCTGAAATACTAAGAATATGCATTGATTACTCCGGCTTGAATAAGCATTGTCCGAAGGATCCATTTCCTTTGCCGCGCATTGACCAAGTCATTGATTCGATGGCGAGGGCGGAACTTTTGTGTTTTATTGACGCATATTCTGGGTATCATCATATCCTGATGAAGAAGTCGGACCAAAAGGCGACTTCGTTCATCACCCCCTTTGTCACTTACTGCTATGTCACCATGCCCTTTGGTTTGAAAAATGCAGGTGCCACCTGATACATTGCAAACGTATCTATTAATTTTGATGCTCCATGCTTGTTTTACACCAATTGCTATATGTTTTGTTTACACTTCATGGCACTTTTATGCATTTTCTGGAACTAACCTATTGACAAGATGCCACAGTGTCAGTTCCCTGTTTTCTGCTGTTTTTGTATTTCAGAAAAGTTGTATAGGAAATATTCTCGGAATTAGACGAAACAAAAGCCAAAGTTCCAATTTTTCCTAGAGCAAAGACGGAGTCCAAATCAGAGACGAAGGGGGTCCACAGGGTGGCTAGACCTACCCTAGGCGCGGCCTGGCCCTTGTCCGCGCCTAGGGGTGGTCTGGGGCCACCAGGCCTCCACCGACCTCGCCCTTCCTCCAATATAAAGCTCCCGACGCAAAAACCCTAAATATACAAGCCTTCGTCCACAAAAATTTCCGTAGCTCCGCCGCTGTCACAGACAAGATCCGGGGGACAGAAGTCTCTTTTCCGGCACCCTGCCGGGACGGGGAATTGCCCCCGGAGCCATCTCCATCGACTCCACCGCCATCTCTATCCCCGTTGTTGACTCCCATGCATGATAAGGAGGGAGTAGTTCTCCTCCGGGGGTGAGGGCTCTACCGGTAGCTATGTGGTTTATCTCTCTCTCCCATGGTGTGATCTTTATGTGACCATGAGCTTTGTAATCTAGATATCGTTATGCTATTGAAGTTGATTTTACTTATGTGATCTCCGAAGACTCCTTGCCCCACGTGTGTAAAGGTGGAGTGTGTGCACCGTGTGGGTCTCTTAGGCTATATTTCACAGAATACTTGTTCACTGAATTATGATTTGACTTGGATGTCTCTATGAAATTGTGGTGTGTTAGTACCTCCTATGAATGCTCAAAGTGCAGCGCGGGTTGTTTATTAGTACTTGGGAATACATCTTTAAGGTTTGCTTTTGCAGCCCTACACGGTGATTATTGTCTGTTATCCAACCGGAGAGTAGTTCGGAGTAGCATAGTGAAATGCTTATATTTATATTCCTTTATGATATCATATTTGAGAGTGATCACTAGTGAAAATATGATCCCTAGGCCTTATTTCCAAACATCGAATCACCATTTATTTACTGTTTTACTGCATGTTTACTTGCTGCCACATTTATTTCAGATTGTTATGACCACTCATATTCATCCACTTGAATTTTACTATCTCTTCGCCGAACTAGTGCACCTATACATCTGACAAGTGTATTGGGTGTGTTGGGGACACAAGAGACTTCTTGTATCGTAATTGCAGGGTTGCTTGAGAGGGATATCTTTGACCTCTACCTCCCCGAGTTCGATAAACCTTGGGTGATCCACTTAAGGGAAACTTGCTGCTGTTCTACAAACCTCTGCACTTGGAGGCCCAACACTGTCTACAAGAATAGAAGTGTGCATAGACATCAAGCTCTTTTTTGGCGCCGTTGCCGAGGAGGTAAGGCAAAAGGTACTCACATCCTCTGTCTACTAAGTCTTTTAGTTGCTGGTGAGTTCTCGAAGTTATTTCCTTTAGATTCTGCAATTACATATTTTTGTTTCTTGTTTTTATTTTCACTAGTTAGGCTTAATGGAAAACAACAACAAAAATTTAGAGAGCTTCATAGTATTTATCTTGAGTTAGGACTTGAGGTGTTTGAAGAGAAAATTAAAAAACCTATGGAACTTTACTTGCATGCTGGTAGCAATGTTATTAGTATGAATTCTTTGAACACCATTATTGCTAATGCTATGGAAAAGTCTAAGCTTGGGGAAGCTAGTTTTTATGAAAATGATCTTTTTAGTTCCCCAGCTTTTGAGGAGGAAATTTGCTATGATGATACTATGCCTCCAATATATGATGATTACAATGATGATTATGTTATTTTCAGTCGACCTACTATTGAAGAGAAAGTTAATTATGATTACAATATGCTCCTATATTTGATGATTATGGTGATGAGAATAATAATGATAGCTATTTTATTGAATTTGCTCCTACTACAATTAATAAGAATGACCATGCTTATGTTGGGAGTAATAATTATTTTATGCATGTGGCTGATGATACAAATCTTTTATGTGATAGTTATATTGTCGAGTTTATTCATGCTGCTACTGAAAGTTATTATGAGAGAGGAAAATATGGTTGTAGAAGTTTTCATGATACTAAAACACCTCTCTATATGCTGAAGGTTTTGAAGTTGCTCTTGTTTTATCTTCCTATGCGTGTCACTTTGTTCTTTGTGAATCTATTTGTGTACAAGATTTCTATGCATAGGAAGTGAGTTAGACTTAAATTTGCTTTATATTTGCTTCTTGATGCTCTCTTTTACTTCAATGCATATTTCTTATGTGAGCATCTTCTCAAACTACTGCGCCTAGCTGAAAGAAATTAAAGAAAAGCACTTGTGGAAGATAACCCATTGTTTTATGAGAGAATTTCTTATTTGACCCTGGCTAAAGTTTGCCTTCCTTTTTTAGCCCTAGCAAAAAAAAATTCCTTCCTTGACACACAATTTCTGGTTGGTTCCTTATTTGGCCCTACTGTCAACTCCGTTAGCTACTCAGGTCAAACATTTTTTTTGCTGGACTTGTTTACCCTTGGTTGCATTGATAGATCTAAAAAGAAAAGAGAAAATAAGGAAAAGAAAAGGGAACGCTTGACCAAACCCGACCCTTACCACCTCTTGACCTAGAATGGCGGCAGTGGCTAACCTGAGCGGAGCGGCAATGCCGGTAGTCGCCGGGGATGGAAGGGAGTTCCGACAGACCGATGACCTCCCATGGCTATCGCATAGGGGAAAAGGAGGAAGCCGCGGCGAGTGACCCGGCGGCGGCACTGCGTGGAGGCCCGGCGCGGCGCTGCGCGGGGGACCGACAGCGGCGGCGGCGCTGGCTCCGTGTGGAGGCCCGACGGCGGCACTGGCGCTGCGTGGAGGCTGTCCGGAAGGAGCTCGCCGAGCGCGTCCGAATCCTCGGGGCAGGGCGGAGCACCGCGTAGCCCGGCCTCCCCGCCAGGTACGTGCGTATGGGGCGCCACGGTTGCTCCCAGTGCGCGTGGAAGGCCTATTCTCGGACGGCGTCCTCGACCGGAGTTCGAGAAGAAGCACCTCAGGCCTTGTTCGGCAGAGGTGGATTTGTGTCTATTTTAGTGTATTAGAGCATCTCCAGTCGCGTCCCCCAAAGCCTCCCCCAAACCGCGCCGGATCGAGCGTTTGGGGGACGTGTTTTGTTCGTGCCGCGTTTGGGGGACGTCGCTCCCCAGCCGCGTCCCCCAAACGCCTCCCCCAAATGAATATTGGTGCACCAAAATAAAGGTTTTCATTCAATTTTGATTATATATTACAAAGTTTGAATGAAAACGGCTAGATTTCATCTAAACCTAGACTACTGACCGCCCGGCGGTGTGTTCGACGACCCCGCCCTGTCGTCGCCTCCCCTACGTCGCAGCTCCTCCTGCGCGTGCCTCCTCTCCTTGCGTTCGGCGGTGGCCAGACGGCTCCGCTCCCGCCGCGCGTCCTCCTCCGCCCTCCCCTACTACGCTGCCTGGAGGGAGAGCTCGACGGCGCGACGAATCTGCGCCTCTTCGCGGGCACAGGCGTCATCCTGGAGCTTCTTCTCCGACTCGAAGGACTCGACGAGCGCGCGTTGCTAAACGGTCGTCTCGTCCGGGTGCGGCCCGTCATCGTCGGACCACTCGAACTCGTCGTCATCGTCATCCTCCACCTCGGCCTCCTCCTCCTCCATTGGCGTCTCCTCCTCCACATCTGTTGGCGCCTCCATCATCGCCGCCGCCAACGCGTAGGCCTCCGCCGCCAACTCATCCGCCTGCCTCCCCCAGATCGCCGCCAGCGCCGCCTCCCCTGATGACGCTCCTCCGCCGCCAGCTGCTGCTGGCGCTCGATCGAGTCCCGCCGCCGGCGCTCGATCGCCTCCCGCCGTTCACGGTACAGTGCCTCCTGCTCATCGCGCTGGCGCCGGCGCTCATCAGCCCACCGCTGCTCCATCTCCTCCGTCCAGCGCTGTCGCGCCTCTTCTCCCGTCGAGGCATCGAACGCCGCAACGGTGTCGCACTGCTGCTCGTGCCACCCTGCTGCCGCCGTGGCCTCGTCAGCAGCGGGACCATGGGCGCAGAACGCCGCTAGATCCGCCACCTGCGCCGCCTCACGGTGCTGGCGGGCCTGCTGCTCCATAGCCTCCCGCCGCTGCTGACGGTGTGCACGCCACCGCCCTTCCCGGGCCGCGGGGTCGGTGAAGACCTGCGATTCCGGGACTGCAAGTGGTGGAGACGACGGTGGAGGGAAGTGGCCAACGCCGGGGCGGTTTGCCATTGCCATTGGTGGTGGAGGAGACGGCGGTGCAGCGACGAGGGCTGTGTTTGTTACCGGCGGGGTGTGGTGGCTACCATTGAGCCGGGAGACCTTTTATAGACGCCGGCGTCGGGAAGAAAGCGCGGGAACGGGCGAGAAGAGGCGGGAAGATCGCGCGGGAACGGGCGGTGGCGTGCGAACGCCGGCGACGCGTGGAGGCTGCGCAGCACCGACGAGACGTCTCGCCTGCCCCTCCGTCGCCATTAAGGCAAAGATGCTGCCGTGTGTCACTGCGCGCGAATAACTCCCGTCGCGAGGTAGGCGACGGTTAGGTTAAAATTAACTGTGCCGCTGACGGGTCGGCCCCGCCACTCGCCGCCTCGCTTTTCGTTGTGTCCGGCGTCCCCGGTGCGTCCCCTATGGGACGGGGACGGGCTCGGGGCACCGGACACCGTATCGGGACGCGCCGGACAAAAATGGTCTTTGGGGACGCGGCTGGAACGTTTTTTTGGTCAGGCACACCCCAAATTACTTTGAGGACGCTTTGAGGGACGCGGCTGGAGATGCTCTTAGGGCATCTCCAACCGCGCGACGCAAACCGCGCCCGCGCGTCCGTTTGGGTCGAGCCGGACAAAAACGCGGCCCAGCGCGCGGACCTATTGTGGTGACCCGGTATACCACTGCATGGTGTAGTATGCAAGTCTGATATAACACCAATGAAACACTGTTCCACTAGTATTATATCGCTCAGAGTGGTACAACAGAAACATATGCGGGTCCAGGGTATGTCTATAGAATTACAACATTGACTCTGTTACATAAGATCATCACAGCCTCCTACTTTACAATAAGGTAAAACTGCAAATAAACTCCAGAAGAACGACTCGTATTCTAGTCTTATCACGAACTCTATTTGTAGAGTATTTAACTATCTATAGAGGCTATGAATAGATTCTAGCTAAATAGGAGCTAAGTTTAGGAAACTAGTTCCTTTTTATTGCTAAACTAGGTTTTATTCTTGTTGGATGTGGTGTTTGACTCTTCGGTCTGGGTCTTGTCCCTTGAAGTAGTTGTTGACCCCTCGGCCTTCGAGTTGCACTGTAGATCCTCCTTCGATGCCTCCATATCTAAGCAGGGGATTTAAGAGTGGGATGAGTACGAGCGTACTCAACAAGTTCATTATAGGAAAGAGGTGTTTAATGCACTAGCTACGGCATTAGACCGTAAAGTCTAATACCAATGCGGGTTTTCATAACCATTTCTTCAAAAGGTTGCTTTTATTCGAGAAGAACTATGTCCGTCGGCCTTCGCCGGTTTACTAGAACTTCATGGAGTTCCTTTCCGGCAGCGTAAGCGATTCCATATCCCGGAACGAGGAGTGACGAGGTCACGGTTCTTTACACTCGCAGAGGTGTGTTGCTTTACCCATAAGAGATCTTAACCTTGGTGCCAACCAGGTGTACATTCCCGTCCACACTTCCTTTGGTGTGAGGCCCGGTATAAGGTCTAGCCAATCATGTTCCTCCGCTACCTCGAACACCCACCCTTTGTTGCATGCCCCGACCCTGGGTCCACGCCGGTCCCATTATTCCTATAGATTTCAAGGTGGACCCCGACCACGACGATAGTGCTGGGCTCTACCATACACTCCTACGCCGGTAGCTGCAACCCATCATAGACCGCAATACCGTGGGGAACTTATGGCTTCCCCAGCCTACCGCTTGTTCTTCGGGCGACAAGTGTCTACGGACAATGCCGTGGGGAACTTATGGCTTCCCCAGCCTACCGCTTGCCACCGACAGATACAAGTGTCTACGGTAAAGCGCATCCGTTGATGAACGAGAGGTGGAAACACTTTTGACTATTCTGTCCCACTCCGGATCTTATGGTTAACACGGGTATTACGGCACAAGAATCACTGGACGACATTTGTTGTTTAATCCTAGATGGATATAAACCCTTGCAATGGAACCTCCACCATATCAACACAATCCATGGTTCCATTGCCCACCACATAGTCATATTCATAGTTATGAAAGTAGTGGTTTTGGTTTTTATGCAATAGTGATAACCATAGTACTTTGCAAGTAATTTGATAGAAATACTCAAATGACATGAGAAAGTGATGAACTTGCCTTTCTTGATTGCAAGATTATGCGGTCAAGGTCTTCGATACGTGATAACTCCAAATTCTGAAATAGCATCATCGTCCGGTAAGGACGATGTTTAAAAGATTGGCAAGGATGCAATAATGCATAAGTATGAGATGCAATCGCTCTAAGCGTAACCTAACCCCGATGATTTAGGATTAGTGAGTTGAAATGATTTGTTTAGGGTGTGTTGCACTTTTAGAGTGATTCGCAAACAAGGTTCTTATTAAGAATTGTTTACTTGGTATCATATACAGGTGTTGTAATATATCATAACAATAACATTAATAGCACATAACAATACATTTGGTATAATTTTAACATGTAATAAATAGTGGTTGGTTTTAGCACTATATGGCATGGTTAATGATTAATTATCATATACTTCAAAAGAATAACTTTTGAAGAACATGTTCTTTAATAAAGAACAAGTATGATAATTAGGGTTGTGGAGTTTTATGGTTTACTATGGTTACAACTAGTTTCCGGAGTAAGTATTAGATGGATCACAACATAGTTGGATTCATCAATAGCTAGAACTTGTAAGGGTTGAACTAAGCCTAAGCATCTTAAGCAATTAATTACTCATGGTGCTACCAAGGTTGGTTATATCTTACTAGTGATAGATAGTTAGGGTTTATAGGTCCTGTTAGGTGGGGTTGATGATGATTCCTTATTTACTTCAAAAGAATAACTTTTGAAGAACATACTTCTTAAGAAATAAGAAGTATTACAATTAGGATTGAGGTTGTCTAGGGTTTGCTACTTGATCCACTAAGTAAGGAATTATTGACTCCTAAATAGGATGGTTATTAATTATCTCATACAAGCAGGGTTTAGTGGAACGGGGTTATGTAGTGCAAAATAATAGGTATGGTTACTATTAGGGTTCATCACCATGGTGTGAAGCTAAGCATGGATAATTAAGGATGATTGTTTTGGTAATAGGATCTAGGGTTTACATTTGGTTAACCCTACTTGATTAGTTAGGTCTGATGAGGATGAACACATGGGTTGCTAATTTAGTAGTGATAGGGTTCCCATATTTTATGTGGATTTGAACAATCATTGAATTGCTAAATATGAATCTATGACTACTAATGAAGTAACATGATCACATGTTCTAACCTTGGGTTTGGGTTAGAAGCAAATTAGGTTTCACGAGTAGTAATGGAGTTAAGATCTAAATGGCATTAGGGTTTTAGAATTACACATGAAATTATGGAACTAATATTTCATGTATAATGGAACTAGAGTTTCCTAACTACCATATAGCTCTTAGATTAATAACTTCATGATAGGGTTGAAGTTATCCATCATTTTAAAAATTAACACAAGTTTGTATTTGGCATTTTACTATTTTAATGAGTTAATAATTAAGGTAGTTATTAATTAGGGTTTAAATCCTTCTAATAAGGATTTAACAAAATAACAATTAAAGAAAATTAGTTTTTTGTGTTTTCTTTATTTGCTAACTGGTTATTTATTTATTTTAGAAACTACTCTTAATTATTGAATTTTAATTGAATTTGGAATTATTAAATAAGGCTTAAATAACAGATATTAAGTAATTAAATTTTTATTAAAAATAAATTTTTCACTTTATATTTTTATTGGATAGAGTTTATTTTTAGGATTATTTTGATATCACATTTAGTATTTTTCAGAATTGAAATGAATTTGATTTATTTCTCGTAAAGTTGCAGCAATTAGTGAGATTTGAATTTATACTCGAAAATAACTAAAGTTACCCGGACAGGGCTACCCCCAGCCACAGACAGGTGGGGCAGGGCCACGTTGGTTGCCACGGTGGCGGTGATGTGGCCACCATGTGTGTCACCGACGGCCAGTGACGGTGATTGCCGGCGTTACGGTGCTCGCGCGGGCAAACTATCCATATAGCAAGGCTCAGCGCGCCGAGGGAAACACGCAGGTGCCATCGCCGCCCCTATTTGGTCACCGGAGCAAGCTCGCCGGCGATGCCGAGCGGCAGAGCTCACGGACCAACGGTGATGGGCATGTTACGGGATGCAATCGAGCGATTTAAGCAAGCTAGGGGAATCAGTGGCTCACCAGGCGCACGACGCGCTTGATGGCGTGGCCGGAGGTGACCCGAGTCGCCGGAATTCATGGCGACGGCCGCCGGGGGGTTGAGCTTGGTGACGGCGCTACGGGCTGCTCCAGCTCAATTCCTTCATGCAGGAGGAGCAAGTCGACCATGGCGATTCCAATGGTAGTCACGGCGAGGCTCGGGGTGGTCTCTCGTCAACGGCGATAGTCGACAGTCGGGTTAGCTAGGGTTTCGTGCGGGGAGGAATTGAGCGAGAGGAGGAAGAAGGTCGGGCTAGGGTTCGTCCGGGGCTTTATACGGCTCCGGGCGAGCCTCGTCACGCCGTCGGTCGAGGAGAGGCTGCCGGCGCCGAGGGAAGATGACCACGGCGCCTCGCCGGCCTCCATGCGTGAGGAAAGGATGAGGACGACCCTCTCCCGGATCTTTTGGCGAAGGGGTACGGGCTATGGTTGTTGGGCTCGACTTGGGCTGCTATCGGGCCGGTCTTCGGGCTATGGTGCCTGGACCGCACCATGGGCTGCTTCGGCCGAGTAAGTCCAGGTAGGTTTTTCTCTCCTTTTCCATTTTCTCGTTTTATATTTTCTGTTTTCAATTCCATTTGTTGAATTCAAATTTGAATTCAATCCTACTTTGCAGATGTTTCTTTATATTTCAATTAGGATGTAGTACAATAATTATTTCACCACTTTCTTATTTGTAGAAAGTATTTTATATTTGATTAAATTTAATACATGTAGGGTTACTCAAAATAGCTAATGGACATGAGTTTATTTTCTTATTTAAATTTCCATTTCCTTATAGATCAAAACTTTTGGAATGATTAGAGTTAATACTTTTAACTCGAGTATCTCATAGATTGTTATTAGTGCTTGGTTTCTATTTGAGGAATTTGTTACTTGCACATGATTTTATGTGAGCTCATATTTATTAAGGTTTTATCATTTCTAGTATAACCCCCTTATTAATGTTAATACTATCACTACATTTGAAAGTATCTCAAGTAGGTATTGTTTCCATCATGGTTTATCTTGGTTACAAAGTTAAGTGGTTGATCACTACACATATGGTTTAATTATAGGACTTAACATTAGGTGGCTCTTATGTTTTATAATTGAAGCATTGGATTTCATTAATGAACCATTATGGTTCAAATTATATTTTACTAATTACACATGGTTTGAATCTCAAATATGTCTTAGGTTTTAGTTGTGATCACTCAAGTGATACACAAACTAGGGTTAAGACATAATTCTATGTTATAGAGATGAAATGACATCATATTGTATTTGTTAGGGTTTAATCCCCCTAACCATGATAAGGTGATGTCTTTCTTAACATTTTATGTTCTCCTCTAGTTACTAAGATATTGAGAATTGGTTTTTATCTTCTACCAATAGGTTTCTATTATATCCTTAATCTATTGTTAAGTAACTAAATTGGTTATGGTTCTTTTTATAGTTAACTTTGGTTATAATGATGAATGGTTTCTCACCATATATATGATAGGCTTTAACTCTAAGCTTTACTTATGAGCTTATATCTTCTACTTAAAGTTCTTAGGGTTTATGATCACTACACAATTTATAATGATCAAGGTTTGGCTTCCTAAGTTATTACTAGAAACATTTAGATATGGTTGTAGCAATTACCCATCTCACTTCACAAGGACTTGGACTATAATCTAGGTTTCTACTCAAGGAATGATGATGTGATTAACTAAATATGTGGTTTGCCTAAGAATTCTACCTTGCTATCTTCTGTAGCTTGTTCTTCAGGAATTCGATAAACCTGCATCTTGTGGCATGCCTCCACCTCCTAGCTGCTTCATCTTGATCCTAACTATTTTATGGAGTGGCTCAATGTGTTGGTATTCTTGCATCATGGTGTAAGATGATGGAATGAATGGAGTGTGAGGCTCCTTTTATAGGCTTGGGCATGCTCTAGTATCATGACACATAGGTGGATGACTCTTGCTTTGATTTGATGAGTAAGGTGCTTGGGTGTCATGCTCTTATCCATAGTAATCCCTTAAGCATGAGGTGGCATTGCTTAGGATGCAAGCTATGTAGATATTTTCATCATATGTGGCATGGTATTATCCTCTCATGTGATTTGTTTTTGGATGGCCAAGTGGCTTTTGTTACTAAATGTCTTATGAATGATCTTATGCTTATGGTTGAGTCACTATCTCATATGTGCTTGTATTTATATTATAATTGGGATCAAAATGTCAAGAATAAGAATTATACCCCAATTTTTAATGATGATTTTGATTTCACCAAGGCATGATCATATAAGTTTCAAAGTACACATAGTTTATTTTATTCAAATAGTTTGAACTATAATTCGTAATGTAAACGAATTTAGTTTTGTAATATTCCACAAATTTAATAAGTTATGATTGCAAGAAGAATGTGTGGCTTTTATGCACTTAGGTCCTTGTGTTTTGCTATATTTGGTATTTAGTTTTTAAAGTGAATTCAATTGTACCTCAAGGTTGTTGCTTAACTTTTAAGTGCTAATAATTTAGAGTTGCATCTTATCTCTTTGATGGTTATATACCTCTCCCAACTCTAGGGTTTAGTGATAAGCTTTTGTTGATGTTAAGTTCAAGAGTTTAATTACGTAAATACCATGAGGTTCATGGTAAGAATATTTATTTGTTAAAGACATGGAAAAGATAAGTCAAGAATGTTTTCTTCATTTTATGGTTAGTTGATTTCCAATTGAATAGATGTTCTTATGTTATGGCAAGGAATATCATATTATGATCTTTTATAAGATCAAGCAATTGATCCTTGATTAATATGTTATTGTGTTGGTTTTAATTCCATTTGATCTAACCCCTTAGATCAAATCATCTTTTCCCAAAACAGGTTTTAAGAAAGTCACATTGAGGTTTATAGAACTTGACTTGATGATCTACTTCAATTCCATCAAGGTCAAGTGAAACTTCGATTCATCGTGATCTGTTTTACTTTAAAGCGCGAAAATTCCCAGATTTTCTATGCATGAATGCAATGCACACATCTGTTTCCTCTATTTTTGTAACCCCAATACCGGGATATTACAGTCTCTACCCCTTAAACTAAACTTCGTCCTCGAAGTTTGAACTCTCTCACGTTTCCGGCGTGTGGATCTGACTTGTACAGACTACCACTTTTCTCGAACTCCGTGGTGATCCTTTTGGATATAATTAGGTATATCCCTTGTCCAGATTCTTCCTGGAATCCATTAGTGTTCTCCTCAGAACATTGACTTCTTACTTTAGTTCTATGATTTATTCCAACTCTATAAGCTTGTTTTCCTTCTTCATTGAAGATTCAATGATTGGGACTTCTTCTTGTCCTAACGAGTCTTAATTGAGGACTAATTGGATAACATTCTCCTATTTGATAAAATAGGTCTTTGTTTTCCCTTACTACCAAAACTGCAATAATGGTACTTGGTAAGGTACTTACCATGGAAATGGTCGTGATGGTTTATTTCCCTAAGAATGGATTAGACTCATTTAGTCCATCCAATCCTGGTTTATGGTTGATACCTATAACTATTTTGGGTTATTTAGGTTCCATGAAAGGACTCATTCTATTGGTCTTTGATTTTGGTATAGTTAATCTTCTTCAGTCTTTGGTCTTCTTGAGCTATATTGGGTCTACGGTATTTCCTTTGTCCAACTTCTTTATGCTTGACTTACTTGAGCTTTCGTACTTCGAGTAAATATTACTCACTTCCTCAAGTTATAGTCCAATTCTTACTTCCTCGAGGTGTAACCTCGGCTTCTAGTCCGACATCCTTCGAGAGTAGTGTTCAACAATCTTATGAAAATAAGATCGAACTTCCTTTCAGTTCAGACCTTCTGCTTCTATCAAGCTTAAAGTATTGAGTCGTGGTAATCCAACTCAATCTTTACTCTACCCCTTAGAGTTTTCTTATGGTCTTAAACTCCTTTTCTTCCAACCATTGTACTTAGGATTAGAATATTGGTCTAAGCTCTAGCTTATGGTTTGTATTCTCTTAAGGTCTCATGAAGAATATTTGTGATGTATCCTCACAATTGTGGACTTCCAATGTGCATCCTTCGACTAAATGATTATAGGTCATTGTTATTTGGCTAACAAAATTTTATTTGTTTGCATCTTCTTGGTACAAATAATCCAATGGTGGACTACTTGATACCAATTATGGCTGTTTGTTATCTAAAAAAGTACTCTATTATAGGTTGTGATCAACTGGACGAGATATCTTCTACCTGATCTCGCAGTATTGATCCTATACCACAACTGTGGTTTTCTGATATCAACTATGGTCTTCTCATATCTGCTATGGTTTCATCGGTCATCTTCCTTTCTTCGAGGGTTTATTGTTGCAAGAAAACCACTAGCTGACACTATGAATATAGTATCCTAAGTGATTTCCCATGCATTCCCTCTTCTCTGTTGACTATGGATCCGCTCGGCTTCACCATAATCACCGATTTCTCACCTTCATGCTTCTTCCGTACTAAAGTACTCCTCTGTTGAGGCTAAGCATGAGTTTCTGATTGTACTTCCTTCAGAGTATTGTGGTTACTTCCCACAACTTTGCTTCCTTCTTCTGATACAGCTTCATCTTGTTTTCGGAATCTTCCAGAATTCGTCACTTCCTCACTCGAATACCATTACCCTCTAGATCTATAACATCAAGTAAGGACTTGATATTGCAACATGCATTTGCATATCAACGTCAAACTTCATGTATGGATCTAGTCAAACAATGAAAATCCAATAAAATCCAAGAAGATTCAGCTTTGTGTTTATAATACACATTATCATAAGCCTCGAATAAAATAATTGAGTAAGACTTCTCTAAACATCGGGCTCGATGTGTAGTATATAACACCACATAAGATAGGTTTATATCGTGATACTTAGCACGAGTATATGTGATTCTACTATTTGTCTCACCCTTTACCTTAATTGCACATTTGCAATAAGATAAACTTGAAACAAAGTGGTCTAGGATAGTTAAGGTTAACCTAGTTTTGTTTGGAAGTACTAACAAAGTATTATACCATATATAAGTGCTATTGAGGACTATTTTGTATGATACCACTAGCTCTAATATGGTTACTCTGAATACATATTTATTAGGATATAGTTCCTATACTTCTAAGCTTTTCTGCCATAAACATATGGTCATGATGTGCTTGGCACACTTCCCATATTTTTGGAACACAGTTCTTGCACTATTGTCTGGCTTCTTATTGTTCTCCTCCTAAATGTTTAAGATGTTCTATTCCATCACATAATGATTCTCAGGTGAATCATATATGATTTCTATCTCTACCTTGTAACTAGGCATAATTTTATTCCAATCACTCTTCCTTACCTCCCATGATTGACTCATTATGGTCTATACTACCTCATATAACTACTCATATTTATCACTTGCTATCAGTTGTTTCACAAGTTTGGATAAATTTGTACTTACCCATTACTTGTATTGGTTTGCACCTTCTAATAGGATATCTTTCTTATACACATATCTTCATTACTTGATATCATTCCTATTACAGGTCTAGATAATTCTTACTTAACCATAACAAGTGTTGGTACACATCTTCCAATAGGATATCTTCCTTATGGTTGTATCCTCTCTTTGGACTACCATGTATTGTATACCAACTGTGACTGATGTCTACGCCCCCTCCTTTTCCTGTAGACAGTGTTGGGCCTCCAAGAGCAGAGGTTTGTAGAACAGCAGCAAATTTTCCCTTAAGTGGATCACCCAAGGTTTATCGAACTCAGGGAGGAAGAGGTCAAAGATATCCCTCTCATGCAACCCTGCAACCACAAAGCAAGAAGTCTCTTGTGTCCCCAACACACCTAATAGGTGTACTAGTTCGGCGAAGAGATAGTAAAATACAGGTGGTATGAATAAATAGTAGCGATAGCAACGGCACCGGAAAAGTGCTTTGCCCGGGACGAGTAAACAAGCGAGTAGTAATGCAGCGAGTAGTAACGCAAGTAAAACGAGTAAACAAGCAGCGATAGCGATATTTAGGAACAAGGAATAGGGATTAAACTTTCACTAGTGGACACTCTCAACATTGATCACATAACGGAATAGATAAATGCATACTCTACACTCTCTTGTTGGATGATGAACACATTGCGTAGGATTACACGAATCCTCAATGCCGGAGTTAACAAGCTCCACAATTCAATGTTCATATTTAAATAACCTTAGAGTGCATGAAAGATCAATTCGACTAAACCAAGTACTAACATAGTATGCACACTGTCACCTTCACACTATGTAGGAGGAATGGATCACATCGATACCATCATAGCAATAGTTAACTTCATAATCTACAAGAGATCATAATCATAGCCTACGCCAAGTACTAACACGGATGCACACACTGTCACCATTACACCGTGTAGGAGGAATAAAACTACTTTAATAACATCACTAGAGTAGCACATAGATAAATTGTGATACAAAACACATTGCAATCATAAAGAGATATAAATAAGCACTTCACTATGCCATTCATAACAGTGAATAAGTATTACGTGAAATATAGCCTAAGAGACCCACACGGTGCACACACTGTCACCTTTACACACGTGGGACAAGGAGTCTCCGGAGATCACATAAGTAAAATTCACTTGACTAGCATAACGACATCTAGATTACAATCATCATCATATGGATCTCAATCATGTAAGGCAGCTCATGAGATCATTGTATTGAAGTACATAGAGAGAGAGATGAACCACATAGCTACCGGTACAGCCCTTAGCCTCGATGGAGAACTACTCCCTCCTCATAGGAGACAGCATCGTTGATGGAGATGGCAGTGATGTCGATGGAGGAGCCTTCCGGGGGCACTTCCCTGCTCCGGCAGCGTGCCGGAACAGAGACTCCTGTCCCCCAGATCTTGGCTTCGCGATGGCGGCGGCTACAGAAGGTTTCTGTGGGTTTCTTCGTTCGTATCGGGGTTTTCGCGACGGAGGCTTTAAATAGGCGGAAGGGAGGCGTCAGAGGGCTTGTGGGGCCACCACACCATAGGGTGGCGCGGCCAGGGCCTGGGCCGCGCCACCTGCATGTGTGGGGCCCACAAGGCCCTCCTCTGGCGGCTCTCGGGTGTTCTGGAAGCTCCCGGGGATTCTAAGATGCTGGGCGTTGATTTCATCCAATTCCGAGAATATTTCCTTACTAGGATTTCTGAAACCAAAAACAGCAGAAAACGAGAACTGGCACTGCGGCATCTCGTCAATAGGTTAGTTCCAGAAAATGCACGAATATGACATAAAGTGTGCATAAAACATGTAGATATCATCAATAAAGTAGCATGGAACATAAGAAATTATCGATACGTCGGAGACGTATCAGCATCCCCAAGCTTAGTTCCTGCTCGTCCCGAGCAGGTAAACGATAACAAAGATAATTTCTGAAGTGACATGCCATCATAACCTTGATCATACTATTGTAAGCATATGTAATGAATGCAGCGATCAAAACAATGGTAATGACATGAGTAAACAACTGAATCATAAAGCAAAGACTTTTCATGAATAGTACTTAAAGACAAGCATCAATAAGTCTTGCATAAGAGTTAACTCATAAAGCAATAATTCAAAGTAAAAAGCATTGAAGCAACACAAAGGAAGATTAAGTTTCAGCAGTTGCTTTCAACTTGTAACGTGTATATCTCATGGATAGTTGTCAATGCAAAGCAATATAACAAGTGCAATATGCAAGTATGTAGGAATCAATGCACAGTTCACACAAGTGTTTGCTTCTTAAGGTGGAGAGAGATAGGTGAACTGATTCAACATAAAAGTAAAAGAAAGGCCCTTCGCAGAGGGAAGCATTGATTGCTATATTTGTGCTAGAGCTTTGGTTTTGAAAGCAAGAAACAATTTTGTCAACGGTAGTAATAAAGCATATGAGTTATGTAAATTATATCCTACAAGTTGCAAGCCTCATGCATAGTATACTAATAGTGCCCGCACCTTGTCCTAATTAGCTTGGATTTACATGGATTATCATAGCATAGCACATGTTTCAACCAAGTGTCACAAAGGGGTACCTCTATGCCGCTCTGTACAAAGGTCTAAGGAGAAAGCTCGCATTGGATTTCTCGCTTTTGATTATTCTCAACTTAGACATCCATACCGGGACAACATAGACAACAGATAATGGACTCCTGTTTAATGCATAAGCATTCAACAACAGATAATATTCTCATAAGAGAGTGAGGTTTGTTGTCCAAACTGAAACTTCCACCATGAATCATGGCTTTAGTTAGCGGCCCAATGTTCTTCTCTAACAATATGCATACTCAAACCATTTGATCATGATAAATCACCCTTACTTCAGACAAGACGAACATGCATAGCAACTCACATGATATTCAACAAAGAAATAGTTGATGGCGTCCCCAGGAACATGGTTATCGCTCAACAAGCAACTTATAAGAGATAAGATGCATAAGTACATATTCAATACCACAATAGTTTTTAAGCTATTTGTCCCATGAGCTATATATTGTAAAGGTAGAGGATAGAAATTTAAAGGTAGCACTCAAGCAATTTACTTTGGAATGGCGGAGAAATACCATGTAGTAGGTAGGTATGGTGGACACAAATGGCATAGTGGTTGGCTCAAGGATTTTGGATGCATGAGAAGTATTCCCTCTCGATACAAGGCTTAGGCTAGCAAGGTTTATTTGAAACAAACACAAGGATGAACCGGTGCAGCAAAACTCACATAAAAGACATATTGTAAACATTATAAGACTTTACACCGTCTTCCTTGTTGTTCAAACTCAATACTAGAAATTATCTGGACCTTAGAGAGACCAATTATGCAAACCAAATTTTAGCATGCTCTATGTATTTCTTCATTAATGGGTGCAAAGTATATGATGCAAGAGCTTAAACATGAGCACAACAATTGCCAAGTATCACATTATCCAAGACATTTTACCAATTACTACATGTAGCATTTTCTATTTCCAACCATATAATGATGAACGAAGCAATCAACCTTCGCCATGAACACTAAAAGTAAAGCTAAGAACACATGTGTTCATATGAAACAGCGGAGCGTATCTCTCTTCCACACAAGCATGATGTAATCCAATTTATTCAAACAAAAAAAAAACAAAAACATACAGACGCTCCAAGTAAAGCACATAAGATGTGACCGAATAAAAATATAGTTTCAAGAGAAGGAACCTGATAATTTGTCGATGAAGAAGGGGATGCCTTGGGCATCCCCAAGCTTAGATGCTTGAGTCTTCTTGAAATATGCAGGGATGAACCACCGGGGCATCCCCAAGCTTAGACTCTTCACTCTTCTTGATCATAGTATATCATCCTCCTCTCTTGACCCTTCAAAACTTCCTCCACACCAAACTCAAAGCAAACTCATTAGAGGGTTAGTGCATAATCAAAAACTCACATGTTCAGAGGTGACACAATCATTCTTAACACTTCTGGACATTGCACAAAACTACTGGATAGTAATGGAACAAAGAAATCCATCCAACACAGCAAAACAGGCAATGCAAAATAAAAGGCAGAATCTGTCAAAACAGAACAGTTCGTAATGACGAATTTCTAACAGGCACCAGACTTGCTCAAATGAAAAAACTTAAAACTAATGAAAGTTGCGTACATATCTGAGGATCACTCACGTAAATTGGATTAATTTTCTGAGTTACCTACAGAGAATTAGACCCAGATTCGTGACAGCAAAGAAAACTGTTTCTGCGCAGTAATCCAAATCTAGTATCATACTTCGATTAGAGGCTTCACTTGGCACAACAAGACACAAAACTAAGATAAGGAGAGGTTTCTACATTAGTAAACAACTTCCAAGACACAAATATAAAACAAAGTACTGTAGCAAAATAACACATGGGTTATCTCCCAAGAAGTGCTTTCTTTATAGCCATTAAGATGGGCTCAGCAGTTTTAATGATGCACTCGCAAAAATAGTATTTGAAGCAAAAGAGAGCATCAAGAGGCAAATTCAAAACAAATTTAAGCCTAACATGCTTCCTATGAAAGGGAATCTTGTAAATAAACAAGTTCATGAAGCATAATGCAACAAGCATAGAAAGATAAAACAAGTGCGACTTCAAGATTTTCAGCAAAAAGAGAGGTGTTTTAGTAACATGAAAATTTCTACAACCATATTTTCCTCTCTCATAATAATGTTCAGTAGCATCATGAGCAAACTCAACAATATAACTATCACATAAAGCATTCTTATCATGAGTCTCATGCATAAAATTATTACTACTCCCAACATAAGCATAGTCAATTTTATTAGTTGTAGTGGGAGCAAATTCAACAAAGTAGCTATCATCAAATATAGGAGGCATATTGTAATAATAATCAAATTTATCCTCCATAGTAGGTGGCACTAAAAGACTACTATCATTATAATCATCATAAATAGGAGGCAAAGTATCATCAAAGTAAATTTTCTCCTCAATGCTTGCGGGACTAAAAAGGTCATGCTCATCAAAACCAGCTTCCCCAAGCTTAGAATTTTCCATAGCATTAGCAACAATAGTGTTCAAAGCATTCATATTAATAACATTCCCATTAGCATGCATATAAAGTTCCACGGGTTTTTTAATTCTCTCTTCAAACACATCATGTCCTAATTCAAGATAAAGTTCATAGAGATCTCTCATATTTTTGTTGTTTTCCATTATGCCTTACTAGTGTAAACAAGAAACAAAAAGATGCAATTGCAGGATCTAAAGGAAATAGCTTCGAGCACAAACACAATGGCGCCAGAAAAGTACTGTTACTCGGAACCGAGTATGAGTGCCTTTTACCTTTCCTCCCCGGCAACGGCGCCAAAAAATAGCTTGATGTCTACGCCCCTCCTTTTCCTCGTAGACAGTGTTGGGCCTCCAAGAGCGAGAGGTTTGTAGAACAGCGAGCAAGTTTTCCCTTAAGTGGATCACCCAAGGTTTATCGAACTCGGGGAGGAAGAGGTCAAAGATATCCCTCTCATGCAACCCTGCAACCACAAAGCAAGAAGTCTCTTGTGTCCCCAACACACCTAATAGGTGTACTAGTTCGGCGAAGAGATAGTAAAATACAGGTGGTATGAATAAATAGTAGCAGTAGCAACGGCACCAGAAAAGTGCTTTGCCCAGGACAGTAAACAAGCAGTAGTAATGCAGCAGTAGTAACGCAGTAAAACAGTAAACAAGCAGCGATAGCAGTATTTAGGAACAAGGCCTAGGGATTAAACTTTCACTAGTGGACACTCTCAACATTGATCACATAACAGAATAGATAAATGCATACTCTACACTCTCTTGTTGGATGATGAACACATTGCGTAGGATTACACGAATCCTCAATGCCGGAGTTAACAAGCTCCACAATTCAATGTTCATATTTAAATAACCTTAGAGTGCATGAAAGATCAATTCGATTAAACCAAGTACTAACATAGTATGCACACTGTCACCTTCACACTATGTAGGAGGAATGGATCACATCGATACCATCATAGCAATAGTTAACTTCATAATCTACAAGAGATCATAATCATAGCCTACGCCAAGTACTAACACGGATGCACACACTGTCACCATTACACCGTGTAGGAGGAATAAAACTACTTTAATAACATCACTAGAGTAGCACATAGATAAATTGTGATACAAAACACATTGCAATCATAAAGAGATATAAATAAGCACTTCACTATGCCATTCATAACGGTGAATAAGTATTCCGTGAAATATACCCTAAGAGACCCACACGGTGCACACACTTGTCACCTTTACACACGTGGGACAAGGAGTCTCCGGAGATCACATAAGTAAAATTCACTTGACTAGCATAACGACATCTAGATTACAATCATCATCATATGGATCTCAATCATGTAAGGCAGCTCATGAGATCATTGTATTGAAGTACATAGAGAGAGAGATGAACCACATAGCTACCGGTACAGCCCTTAGCCTCGATGGAGAACTACTCCCTCCTCATGGGAGACAGCAGCGTTGATGGAGATGGCGGTGATGTCGATGGAGGAGCCTTCCGGGGGCACTTCCCTGCTCCGGCAGCGTGCCGGAACAGAGACTCCTGTCCCCCAGATCTTGGCTTCGCGATGGCGGCGGCTACAGAAGGTTTCTGTGGGTTTCTTCGTTCGTATCAGGGTTTTCGCGACGGAGGCTTTAAATAGGCGGAAGGGAGGCGTCAGAGGGCTTGTGGGGCCACCACACCATAGGGTGGCGCGGCCAGGGCCTGGGCCGCGCCACCTGCATGTGTGGGGCCCACAAGGCCCTCCTCTGACGGCTCTCGGGTGTTCTGGAAGCTCCCGGGGATTCTAAGATGCTGGGCGTTGATTTCGTCCAATTCCGAGAATATTTCCTTACTAGGATTTCTGAAACCAAAAACAGCGAGAAAACGAGAAGCGGCACTGCGGCATCTCGTCAATAGGTTAGTTCCAGAAAATGCACGAATATGACATAAAGTGTGCATAAAACATGTAGATATCATCAATAAAGTAGCATGGAACATAAGAAATTATCGATACGTCGGAGACGTATCAGTGACCTACTCATCTATTGTTTTAAGGACTTAATGGTATGCTACATACTTGGGATTAGCTAACTAACTTCACTTAGGAAAGATATGTAAGAAGGGTTGACTCAAGTGTGTCAGGATTATTCTCAAGTGAATATCCATCTCAAGTCATAAGAATATTTGGTTTAGCTAAGACAACTTCCTATAGACACTACCAAACCTATAGGTCTCCTTTAAAGGGTTTTAATCCTAGGGTCAAAGCATTTGCTCTGATACCAACTGTGGTGACCCGGCATACCACTGCATGGTGTAGTATGCAAGTCTGATATAACACCAATGAAACATTGTTCCACTAGTATTATATCGCTCAGAGTGGTACAACAGAAACATATGCGGGTCCAGGGTATGTCTATAGAATTACAACATTGACTCTGTTACATAAGATCATCACAGCCTCCTACTTTACAATGAGGTAAAACTGCAAATAAACTCCAGAAGAACGACTCGTATTCTAGTCTTATCACGAACTCTATTTGTAGAGTATTTAACTATCTATAGAGGCTATGAATAGATTCTAGCTAAATAGGAGCTAAGTTTAGGAAACTAGTTCCTTTTTATTGCTAAACTAGGTTTTATTCTTGTTGGATGTGGCGTTTGACTCTTCGGTCTGGGTCTTGTCCCTTGAAGTAGTTGTTGACCCCTCAGCCTTCGAGTTGCACTGTAGATCCTCCTTCGATGCCTCCATATCTAAGCAAGGGATTTAAGAGTGGGATGAGTACGAGCGTACTCAACAAGTTCATTATAGGAAAGAGGTGTTTAATGCACTAGCTACAGCATTAGACCAGAAAGTCTAATACCAATGCAGGTTTTCATAACCATTTCTTCAAAAGGTTGCTTTTATTCAGAAGAACTATGTCCGTCAGCCTTCACCGGTTTACTAGAACTTCATGGAGTTCCTTTCCGGCAGCGTTCGCGAGTTCCATATCCCGGAACGAGGAGTGACAGTCACGGTTCTTTACACTCTGCGAGAGGTGTGTTGCTTTACCCATAAGAGATCTTAACCTTGGTGCCAACCAGGTGTACATTCCTGTCCACACTTCCTTTGGTGTGAGGCCCGGTATAAGGTCTAGCCAATCATGTTCCTCCGCTACCTCGAACACCCACCCTTTGTTGCATGCCCCGACCCTGGGTCCACGCCGGTCCCATTATTCCTATAGATTTCAAGGTGGACCCCGACCACGACGACAGTGCTGGGCTCTACGATACACTCCTACGCCGGTAGCTGCAACCCATCATAGACCGCAATACCGTGGGGAACTTATGGCTTCCCCAGCCTACCGCTTGTTCTTCGGGCGACAAGTGTCTACGGACAATGCCGTGGGGAACTTATGGCTTCCCCAGCCTACCGCTTGCCACCGACAGATACAAGTGTCTACGGTAAAGCGCATCCGTTGATGAACGAGAGGTGGAAACACTTTTGACTATTCCGTCCCACTCCGGATCTTATGGTTAACACGGGTATTACGGCACAAGAATCACTGGACGACATTTGTTGTTTAATCCTAGATGGATATAAACCCTTGCAATGGAACCTCCACCATATCAACACAATCCATGGTTCCATTGCCCACCACATAGTCATATTCATAGTTATGAAAGTAGTGGTTTTGGTTTTTATGCAATAGTGATAACCATAGTACTTTGCAAGTAATTTGATAGAAATACTCAAATGACATGAGCAAGTGATGAACTTGCCTTTCTTGACTGCAAGATTATGCAGTCAAGGTCTTCGATACGTGATAACTCCAAATTCTGAAATAGCATCATCGTCCGGTAAGGACGATGTTTAAAAGATTGGCAAGGATGCAATAATGCATAAGTATGAGATGCAATCGCTCTAAGCGTAACCTAACCCCGATGATTTAGGATTAGTGAGTTGAAATGATTTGTTTAGGGTGTGTTGCACTTTTAGAGTGATTCGCAAACAAGGTTCTTATTAAGAATTGTTTACTTGGTATCATATACGAGTGTTGTAATATATCATAACAATAACATTAATAGCACATAACAATACATTTGGTATAATTTTAACATGTAATAAATAGTGGTTGGTTTTAGCACTATATGGCATGGTTAATGATTAATTATCATATACTTCAAAAGAATAACTTTTGAAGAACATGTTCTTTAATAAAGAACAAGTATGATAATTAGGGTTGTGGAGTTTTATGGTTTACTATGGTTACAACTAGTTTCTGGAGTAAGTATTAGATGGATCACAACATAGTTGGATTCATCAATAGCTAGAACTTGTAAGGGTTGAACTAAGCCTAAGCATCTTAAGCAATTAATTACTCATGGTGCTACCAAGGTTGGTTATATCTTACTAGTGATAGATAGTTAGGGTTTATAGGTCCTGTTAGGTGGGGTTGATGATGATTCCTTATTTACTTCAAAAGAATAACTTTTGAAGAACATACTTCTTAAGAAATAAGAAGTATTACAATTAGGATTGAGGTTGTCTAGGGTTTGCTACTTGATCCACTAAGTAAGGAATTATTGACTCCTAAATAGGATGGTTATTAATTATCTCATACAAGCAGGGTTTAGTGGAACAGGGTTATGTAGTGCAAAATAATAGGTATGGTTACTATTAGGGTTCATCACCATGGTGTGAAGCTAAGCATGGATAATTAAGGATGATTGTTTTGGTAATAGGATCTAGGGTTTACATTTGGTTAACCCTACTTGATTAGTTAGGTCTGATGAGGATGAACACATGGGTTGCTAATTTAGTAGTGATAGGGTTCCCATATTTTATGTGGATTTGAACAATCATTGAATTGCTAAATATGAATCTATGACTACTAATGAAGTAACATGATCACATGTTCTAACCTTGGGTTTGGGTTAGAAGCAAATTAGGTTTCACAGGTAGTAATGGAGTTAAGATCTAAATGGCATTAGGGTTTTAGAATTACACATGAAATTATGGAACTACTATTTCATGTATAATGGAACTAGAGTTTCCTAACTACCATATAGCTCTTAGATTAATAACTTCATGATAGGGTTGAAGTTATCCATCATTTTAAAAATTAACACAAGTTTGTATTTGGCATTTTACTATTTTAATGAGTTAATAATTAAGGTAGTTATTAATTAGGGTTTAAATCCTTCTAATAAGGATTTAACAAAATAACAATTAAAGAAAATTAGTTTTTTGTGTTTTCTTTATTTGCTAACTGGTTATTTATTTATTTTAGAAACTACTCTTAATTATTGAATTTTAATTGATTTTGGAATTATTAAATAAGGCTTAAATAACAGATATTAAGTAATTAAATTTTTATTAAAAATAAATTTTTCACTTTATATTTTTATTGGATAGAGTTTATTTTTAGGATTATTTTGATATCACATTTAGTATTTTTCAGAATTGAAATGAATTTGATTTATTTCTGTAAAGTTGCAGCAATTAGTGAGATTTGAATTTATACTGAAAATAACTAAAGTTACCCGGACAGGGCTACCCCCAGCCACAGACAGGTGGGGCAGGGCCACGTTGGTTGCCACGGTGGCGGTGATGTGGCCACCATGTGTGTCACCGACGGCCAGTGACGGTGATTGCCGGCGTTACGGTGCTCGCGCGGGCAAACTATCCATATAGCAAGGCTCAGCGCGCCGAGGAAACACGCAGGTGCCATCGCCGCCCCTATTTGGTCACCGGAGCAAGCTCGCCGGCGATGCCGAGCGGCAGAGCTCACGGACCAACGGTGATGGGCATGTTACGGGATGCAATCGAGCGATTTAAGCAAGCTAGGGGAATCAGTGGCTCACCAGGCGCACGACGCGCTTGATGGCGTGGCCGGAGGTGACCTGAGTCGCCGGAATTCATGGCGACGGCCGCCAGGGGGTTGAGCTTGGTGACGGCGCTACGGGCTGCTCCAGTTCAATTCCTTCTGCAGGAGGAGCAAGTCGACCATGGCGATTCCAATGGTAGTCACGGCGAGGCTCGGGGTGGTCTCTGTCAACGGCGATAGTCGACAGCCGGGTTAGCTAGGGTTTCGTCTGGGGAGGAATTGAGCAGAGGAGGAAGAAGGTCGGGCTAGGGTTCGTCCAGGGCTTTATACGGCTCCAGGGCGAGCCTCGTCACGCCGTCGGTCGAGGAGAGGCTGCCAGCGCCGAGGGGAAGATGACCACGGCGCCTCGCTGGCCTCCATGCGTGAGGAAAGGATGAGGACGACCCTCTCCCAGATCTTTTGGCGAAGGGGTACGGGCTATGGTTGTTGGGCTCGACTTGGGCTGCTACTGGGCCAGTGCTGGGCTATGGTGCTGGACTGCACCATGGGCTGCTCGGCCAGGTAAGTCCAGGTAGGTTTTTCTCTCCTTTTCCATTTTCTGTTTTATATTTTCTGTTTTCAATTCCATTTGTTGAATTCAAATTTGAATTCAATCCTACTTTGCAGATGTTTCTTTATATTTCAATTAGGATGTAGTACAATAATTATTTCACCACTTTCTTATTTGTAGAAAGTATTTTATATTTGATTAAATTTAATACATGTAGGGTTACTCAAAATAGCTAATGGACATGAGTTTATTTTCTTATTTAAATTTCCATTTCCTTATAGATCAAAACTTTTGGAATGATTAGAGTTAATACTTTTAACTCAGAGTATCTCATAGATTGTTATTAGTGCTTGGTTTCTATTTGAGGAATTTGTTACTTGCACATGATTTTATGTGAGCTCATATTTATTAAGGTTTTATCATTTCTAGTATAACCCCCTTATTAATGTTAATACTATCACTACATTTGAAAGTATCTCAGTAGGTATTGTTTCCATCATGGTTTATCTTGGTTACAAAGTTAAGTGGTTGATCACTACACATATGGTTTAATTATAGGACTTAACATTAGGTGGCTCTTATGTTTTATAATTGAAGCATTGGATTTCATTAATGAACCATTATGGTTCAAATTATATTTTACTAATTACACATGGTTTGAATCTCAAATATGTCTTAGGTTTTAGTTGTGATCACTCAAGTGATACACAAACTAGGGTTAAGACATAATTCTATGTTATAGAGATGAAATGACATCATATTGTATTTGTTAGGGTTTAATCCCCCTAACCATGATAAGGTGATGTCTTTCTTAACATTTTATGTTCTCCTCTAGTTACTAAGATATTGAGAATTGGTTTTTATCTTCTACCAATAGGTTTCTATTATATCCTTAATCTATTGTTAAGTAACTAAATTGGTTATGGTTCTTTTTATAGTTAACTTTGGTTATAATGATGAATGGTTTCTCACCATATATATGATAGGCTTTAACTCTAAGCTTTACTTATGAGCTTATATCTTCTACTTAAAGTTCTTAGGGTTTATGATCACTACACAATTTATAATGATCAAGGTTTGGCTTCCTAAGTTATTACTAGAAACATTTAGATATGGTTGTAGCAATTACCCATCTCACTTCACAAGGACTTGGACTATAATCTAGGTTTCTACTCAAGGAATGATGATGTGATTAACTAAATATGTGGTTTGCCTAAGAATTCTACCTTGCTATCTTCTGTAGCTTGTTCTTCAGGAATTCTGATAAACCTGCATCTTGTGGCATGCCTCCACCTCCTAGCTGCTTCATCTTGATCCTAACTATTTTATGGAGTGGCTCAATGTGTTGGTATTCTTGCATCATGGTGTAAGATGATGGAATGAATGGAGTGTGAGGCTCCTTTTATAGGCTTGGGCATGCTCTAGTATCATGACACATAGGTGGATGACTCTTGCTTTGATTTGATGAGTAAGGTGCTTGGGTGTCATGCTCTTATCCATAGTAATCCCTTAAGCATGAGGTGGCATTGCTTAGGATGCAAGCTATGTAGATATTTTCATCATATGTGGCATGGTATTATCCTCTCATGTGATTTGTTTTTGGATGGCCAAGTGGCTTTTGTTACTAAATGTCTTATGAATGATCTTATGCTTATGGTTGAGTCACTATCTCATATGTGCTTGTATTTATATTATAATTGGGATCAAAATGTCAAGAATAAGAATTATACCCCAATTTTTAATGATGATTTTGATTTCACCAAGGCATGATCATATAAGTTTCAAAGTACACATAGTTTATTTTATTCAAATAGTTTGAACTATAATTCGTAATGTAAACGAATTTAGTTTTGTAATATTCCACAAATTTAATAAGTTATGATTGCAAGAAGAATGTGTGGCTTTTATGCACTTAGGTCCTTGTGTTTTGCTATATTTGGTATTTAGTTTTTAAAGTGAATTCAATTGTACCTCAAGGTTGTTGCTTAACTTTTAAGTGCTAATAATTTAGAGTTGCATCTTATCTCTTTGATGGTTATATACCTCTCCCAACTCTAGGGTTTAGTGATAAGCTTTTGTTGATGTTAAGTTCAAGAGTTTAATTACAGAAATACCATGAGGTTCATGGTAAGAATATTTATTTGTTAAAGACATGGAAAAGATAAGTCAAGAATGTTTTCTTCATTTTATGGTTAGTTGATTTCCAATTGAATAGATGTTCTTATGTTATGGCAAGGAATATCATATTATGATCTTTTATAAGATCAAGCAATTGATCCTTGATTAATATGTTATTGTGTTGGTTTTAATTCCATTTGATCTAACCCCTTAGATCAAATCATCTTTTCCCAAAACAGGTTTTAAGAAAGTCACATTGAGGTTTATAGAACTTGACTTGATGATCTACTTCAATTCCATCAAGGTCAAGTGAAACTTCAGTTACTGTGACTGTTTTACTTTAAAGCGCGAAAATTCCCCAGATTTTCTATGCATGAATGCAATGCACACATCTGTTTCCTCTATTTTTGTAACCCCAATACCTGGGATATTACAGTCTCTACCCCTTAAACTAAACTTCGTCCTCGAAGTTTGAACTCTCTCACGTTTCCGGCGTGTGGATCTGACTTGTACAGACTACCACTTTTCTCGAACTCCGTGGTGATCCTTTTGGATATAATTAGGTATATCCCTTGTCCAGATTCTTCCTGGAATCCATTAGTGTTCTCCTCAGAACATTGACTTCTTACTTTAGTTCTATGATTTATTCCAACTCTATAAGCTTGTTTTCCTTCTTCATTGAAGATTCAATGATTGGGACTTCTTCTTGTCCTAACAGTCTTAATTGAGGACTAATTGGATAACATTCTCCTATTTGATAAAATAGGTCTTTGTTTTCCCTTACTACCAAAACTGCAATAATGGTACTTGGTAAGGTACTTACCATGGAAATGGTCGTGATGGTTTATTTCCCTAAGAATGGATTAGACTCATTTAGTCCATCCAATCCTGGTTTATGGTTGATACCTATAACTATTTTGGGTTATTTAGGTTCCATGAAAGGACTCATTCTATTGGTCTTTGATTTTGGTATAGTTAATCTTCTTCAGTCTTTGGTCTTCTTGAGCTATATTGGGTCTACGGTATTTCCTTTGTCCAACTTCTTTATGCTTGACTTACTTGAGCTTTCGTACTTCTGAGTAAATATTACTCACTTCCTCAAGTTATAGTCCAATTCTTACTTCCTCGAGGTGTAACCTCGGCTTCTAGTCTGACATCCTTCTGAGAGTAGTGTTCAACAATCTTATGAAAATAAGATCGAACTTCCTTTCAGTTCAGACCTTCTGCTTCTATCAAGCTTAAAGTATTGAGTCATTGTACATCCAACTCAATCTTTACTCTACCCCTTAGAGTTTTCTTATACTCTTCAACTCTTTTTTTTTCCACTATTGAACTTATGATTAGAATATTGGTCTAAGTTCTAGCTTATGGTTTGTATTCTCTTAAGGTCTCATGAAGAATATTTGTGATGTATCCACACAATTGTGGACTTCCAATGTGCATCCTTCGACTAAATGATTATAGGTCATTGTTATTTGGCTAACAAAATTTTATTTGTTTGCATCTTCTTGGTACAAATAATCCAATGGTGGACTACTTGATACCAATTATGGCTGTTTGTTATCTAAAAAAGTACTCTATTATAGGTTGTGATCAACTGGACGAGATATCTTCTACCTGATCTCGCAGTATTGATCCTATACCACAACTGTGGTTTTCTGATATCAACTATGGTCTTCTCATATCTGCTATGGTTTCATCGGTCATCTTCCTTTCTTCGAGGGTTTATTGTTGCAAGAAAACCACTAGCTGACACTATGAATATAGTATCCTAAGTGATTTCCCATGCATTCCCTCTTCTCTGTTGACTATGGATCTGCTTCAGCTTCACCATAATCACCAGATTTCTCACCTTCATGCTTCTTCCGTACTAAAGTACTCCTCTGTTGAGGCTAAGCATGAGTTTCTGATTGTACTTCCTTCAGAGTATTGTGGTTACTTCCCACAACTTTGCTTCCTTCTTCTGATACAGCTTCATCTTGTTTTCGGAATCTTCCGAGATTCGTCACTTCCTCACTCGAATACCATTACCCTCTAGATCTATAACATCAAGTAAGGACTTGATATTGCAACATGCATTTGCATATCAACGTCAAACTTCATGTATGGATCTAGTCAAACAATGAAAATCCAATAAAATCCAAGAAGATTCAGCTTTGTGTTTATAATACACATTATCATAAGCCTGAATAAAATAATTGAGTAAGACTTCTCTAAACATCAGGCTCTGATGTGTAGTATATAACACCACATAAGATAGGTTTATATCGTGATACTTAGCACGAGTATATGTGATTCTACTATTTGTCTCACCCTTTACCTTAATTGCACATTTGCAATAAGATAAACTTGAAACAAAGTGGTCTAGGATAGTTAAGGTTAACCTAGTTTTGTTTGGAAGTACTAACAAAGTATTATACCATATATAAGTGCTATTGAGGACTATTTTGTATGATACCACTAGCTCTAATATGGTTACTCTGAATACATATTTATTAGGATATAGTTCCTATACTTCTAAGCTTTTCTGCCATAAACATATGGTCATGATGTGCTTGGCACACTTCCCATATTTTTGGAACACGGTTCTTGCACTATTGTCCGGCTTCTTATTGTTCTCCTCCTAAATGTTTAAGATGTTCTATTCCATCACATAATGATTCTCGGGTGAATCATATATGATTTCTATCTCTACCTTGTAACTAGGCATAATTTTATTCCAATCACTCTTCCTTACCTCCCATGATTGACTCATTATGGTCTATACTACCTCATATAACTACTCATATTTATCACTTGCTATCAGTTGTTTCACAAGTTTGGATAAATTTGTACTTACCCATTACTTGTATTGGTTTGCACCTTCTAATAGGATATCTTTCTTATACACATATCTTCATTACTTGATATCATTCCTATTACAGGTCTAGATAATTCTTACTTAACCATAACAAGTGTTGGTACACATCTTCCAATAGGATATCTTCCTTATGGTTGTATCCTCTCTTTCATGAGCATCGCAAATACGGAGTGGAGCCATTTGAGAGCGACCGCAGCGACATATCGCTCCAAAAGAGGTGGGGAACAATTCAAACGGAATACAACAAATTCCAGGCGGCGTATGATCACGTGAAGCGGCTACCCGTTAGCGGCATTGGCATCAAGGACTTGGTATGATTCTTATCGTTCTTGTCTCGCTTATTCTTCCAACGTTTGCACATATGTTTATCGTTCTTGTCTCGCTTTGCTCTAGGCGTGGCAAGCTTTGGATTGGTACAAATCGGTCAATGGAGAAAAGACCTTTGCCTTCCCTCATTGTTGGAAGATACTCACAGGCACCCCCAAGTTCCAGGAGGGGTACGACGGGTACATGGCGACCTTGATCGGCAACAAGACCGCCAAAGATGCGACGGTCATTGACCTTGATGGTGGCCAGCCTTGCGGTAGCTCCGCTTCTCGTGCAAGTCGTCCTCGCGGCCACAAGGCAACCAAAGCCGACTTGAAGCGTGATGCCTCGTCCATGTTATTGTTTGGCACTTTGAAGGAGCTGCATGCCGATAGAGAGGTGTCCACGGACAAGAGGGATGAGAGAAGACGCCGGGAGAAAGAGGAGGACATGAAGAACTACTTCGATGTCCAAAAGAAGAAGCTTGAGATAGAAGAGGTCAAGGCCAAGACCAAAGCTAGAGAAATTGAGCTCAAAGAGAGAGAAATTGAGCTCACAGCACTGGCAAGGGCCCAAGAGGTGGAGTTGAAGGCGAAGGAAGTTGAGCTCAAACGCCAAGCCGAGGACAACCTGATCATGAACGCCGACCTGACCAACATGAGCGAGGCGAAGAGAGCTTGGTTCGAGAAGAGGCAGAAGGAGATCCTAGAGCGTCCAAATTGAGTTGACAATCTCAATTTGTAATTTTTATATTTGTTCGAACTATGGCACATTTTATTTCTTCATCATGCAACATTTTATTTGATATTGTTTTATGCTATTTGATATTATTCTATAATTGTTACATATTATTTATATATTT
The DNA here is from genome assembly GCF_022539505.1 of Lolium rigidum. NCBI lineage: Eukaryota > Viridiplantae > Streptophyta > Magnoliopsida > Poales > Poaceae > Lolium > Lolium rigidum. The sequence continues at coordinate 131,709,298 of NC_061513.1, forward strand.
GTTACATACTATTTATAAGTATGTGTGGCCAGATGGCCTATTTCCCAAAGAAATAGGCCAAGGGGCCAAATGGTTGGCCGCTGCGTTGGGCGCAGCGTGCGACCCAAACGGACACGCGGACGCGGGGCGCTGTTCGCGTGTCCGGCCGGCCACGCAAACGGCCCAAAACGGACGGCCCAGCGCGTCCGTTTGGGTCGCGCGGTTGGAGATGCCCTTAGCCACCGTGTTTTGGGTGAAAACACCTCAGTCACCCAATCCTCTCAGATCCCTCTTCAATCCCAAAACGCGAGAGGAGTGGAGCATTTTATTTACACTCCAAACTGACGTGTTTTGGCAGGGATTGCCCGGACTGACCCTACCGAAACCAGCCGACCGAACGGCCCATTCGCGTTTATACTCAGCAAACCCGGCCAAAACTCCCCTGCCGAACAAGCCCTCAGGGAGTCCCTTGAGGCCACCGTCGCCAGCGCCGTCTGAAAAACTTGTTGAGCGCGCCCGGATCCCGGGGCAGGAGCTGAGCCCCGGGTGCACCTGTTCTTCCTGGTGGTCATCGGCCTGCTAGGGGGCGCGCCGGAGGACGACAAAGCGATGCAGCTCGCCGCCGGCTCTTCTTTCCTGCCCGCCGACGACTCATTTTTTTCTGCCCAGTAACGCGCAAACAAAGTCGCCGTGGTCACCTGGGACGGGTGGCCGAGACGCGCCTGGGGCGGTCGCCGTTGCCGCCTGGGATGCGTGGACGAGGTCGCGGTCGGCACCGATGGGGAACACGTAGGAGCTGAGGAGCGCTGAGCAAAAGTTTCTGTTGTGTTTCTGTACACACGTATCCAATTTAAGATGCCGACCTGCACCAGTGTACATGGATTTGTATTCCAACTGTATAATTTGTCGATCTAAATCAGGTGCATAGCACCTACGACCCAACAATGATATATTCAGTTCTAACATTAACCAACTATATCATAGCTTTTTCAGTGTCATTTCGTCACATATTGCAGCAAGGGCAAGTGTCATCTTAGACTTCTACTTAACACCGTTAGTACTGAAATTGTACTAGAGGGCATATAGGGAACCAAACAAACTTTGTGTGTCAAGAAAGGAAGAATTTTTTGGCAGGACCAAGAAAGGAAGGCAAATTTCAGCCTGGGCCAAATAAGAAATTTTCTCTTGTTTTATTTCTGTAATTTTTATTTTATGTTAAGTCTTGGAAGTTTTTAATTCTGTAATAACCTCTACTTATCATTTTTATTTCGTTTTTGTGCCAAAAATAGCCTCTAATAGAAAGGAAGTAAGATTTGGAGAAGTTGCTGTCTTGAAAACAGATTATGTGTTGTTATCATAAAAATTCGTATAAATAGCCAGAGCGGAATTTTGAGCTACCATTGTTTATGCATATGCCCCAGGTTATTATCTAACTTTCGTTAGTTGACGACTTTTCTAGATGAGCAACAAAGGGTTTTTGAAAAAATCGATCTTTACCTGCTATTCTATTTTGACAAATTTCTGCATTATTTGCATTTGCCTCTTAAATCTTTTTTTAGTTCTATTGATCAAAGAACTTTTTGAAGAGTTTCTACAGTATCTAATGTTTTAGTAGATGTTTTATATATGTTATTACTGAACCCAAGTGGATTTGTTTATTTTGATTATACTAATGCTGCTAATAGAGAACTGTGTAAAGTTTTGTATGAAGAAAGTTTTCAAGTGTAGGAAGAGAAGAATGATGTGATGAGATGAAAAATGGACAAAAGCTCAACTTGGGGATGCCCTGCACCCCAAGAAATATCCAACAGGTACAAGCGTCAAAGCTTGGGGATGTCCAAGGAATCCCCTTTTCATCAACAAAGTAACAAGTCATCTTTCTATGCGCTATATTTTTATTGCTTCATAGGCTATGTGTTATTTTTGGAGCGTCTTTATTTTTGTTTTTAGTTAGTTCTGTTTTTCTGCTGTAGCATATGGTTGGATCCTAGCATTCTTACGTGCGAGAGAGACACGCTTCATTTTCATTGCATATAACGCTCTAGTTTTTGCTCTTATTGTTCTGCGAGTGTTCTAGTTTTCTAGTACTGCGTTTAGCTCTTGTTCTTTCACTTGAATTTTGTTCAGAGTTCATTAATATTTTTTATTTGTGTATGATTAGCTCTCTGGTCCATAATGTATTTCATCTCTGATAGTTATTTCACATTAGTTGATTGGTGTTGGATACGAGTAAAATATTTCGTGACTATAGTGATGCAAAAGGAAGCTTGTCTACGAATGTGGCATAGACTTTGACATGTCATGTTGGATGTTATTCTTGTCATATGCTTAGTATTTATTGTTGTAGCATGACTTGTCTCAATTGGCTGAGAGTGCATAATGTGTCATTGAAAGAATCATGTGTTGTTTCCATCATAAAAGCATAATATTGTGGTATTCTCCTTTGATGCTTTATTGGGTTGACTTGGCGCATGCTTATACCATGTTATGACTATAACCAGTCAACTAAAGCCTCTATGATCAATTAGTTTTTGACTTGTAATATCACTTTATGCTTTCATTGATAATATTTTATCGCTATGCATGATTATGGCCATTATTGCTCTCTTAGTTGGTCGCTCCCAATCTTTTGCTAGCCTTCGCCTGTGCTGAGTATGAACTCTACTCGTGCATCAAACCACTAAAAAACAAAGTTTACCAATTGTGTCCACCATATCTACTTAGTAGCAGTATTGCTATTCCAAGTATATTCATCATGTTTTTATTTATCTTCCAAATTAAATTTTGGTATGAGAAAATTAGTCAGTAAAGCTCTCATGAACTTGATGGCACATTTACTTTCTTGCATTTAATAAACTTGATCATTGTGCCTATCTTATGAAGTTTATATGTTTGTAAATTGCGAGTTGGGAGTTAGTATAACCATGCTTTCATGGGAAACACTTTCGACATTGAACTTATATTTAGTTGAGGTCATGTTCTTTTGTTTATGGATGCCTAGCGGTGCGAAATAAAATGGAAACTTGTAAGTACATGGAGTTTGTATACGAGTTAGAGAAACGCCTGAGCCGCTAATCTAAGCCATGCATCATTTATGGTGGAAATTTACAGCTAAATCATAGTGAGCATTCTATGAAGTATTTTCAATAAAAAGCTATACCCATAGTAAATAAAAAATTGTTGAGATGCTCATTGTCTGTTTGTCTTGTCATTTTGGCATGGGATTTCTCCTACAAGAGTACCTCCATATCATCGGGCAAGAGGTACCCCATTGGCGGTTCTCAATGATACATGTATACTTACAATGACAAGAACTTATTTGTGACCTAAGTTGAGTAGCATGAGGTTTAGGTACTCGCATTCAAGGGGCATGAGATTTTCAACTTGTAATTTGCAAGAATATAGCTCATTTTTGTCTCACATTAACTTTAATCATTCAAGATGCTTATGATAGGGGCAATGAGAGCTCAAAGCTAATAAGTACCATACTTTTTGGAAGGTTTATAAAACTTGTTTATGTTGCTTACTCTGCAAAGAGTCTCTCTTTTACTATTATGTTGAGTCTTCATCTTCTACTTTATGCACCAATTAAGAGAGCATAGTTGTCATTCTTAGTGCAATGTGCATAGTCCCAAAATTATTATTAATTGATTCATGATTGTGGTATTGCTTGTTCTTAAATTACTTGTATCTAGTCACCCTCTGAACTTTGAACGTGTCCTAGCATTTATGTTTTGCTAATCCATAAGGACATGTTGAGTACCACTTTGTTTTGTTTACTCTATGCTTATAAACAAACAGTTGCTTTCAATGCACTATTATTCATGATCGTTTGTTTGAGTTACTTCTCATGTTATAACATAGTTGCTAAGTTCTATTGAATTATATCTATCATGTCTATGTTTAGAGTACTTAGATCCCAGCTCACAATGCTTTACATGCTTGATCAAGATTGTGTTGGTTGCATGTCACCTCAAAAATTATCTTTGTTATCACTTACCTACTCGAGGACGAGCAGGAGTTAAGCTTGGGGAACGTTGCAAACGTATCTATAATTTTTGATGCTCCATACTTATTTTACACCAATTGCTATATGTTTTATTTACACTTCGTGGCACTTTTATGCATTTTTCGGAACTAACCTATTGATAAGATGCCACAGTGCCAGTTCTCTGTTTTCTGTTGTTTTTGTATTTCAAAAAAGTAGTACAGAAAATATTATCGGAATTGGAAGAAACAAAAGGCAAAGTTCATATTTTTTCCGGAGGGAAGACGGAGTCCAGAGCAGAGACGAAGGGGGGCCACAGGGTGGCCAGACCTACCCTAGGCGCGGCCTGGCCCTTGCCCACGCCTAGGGGTGGTCTGGGGCCACCATGCCTCCACCGACCTCGCCCTTCCGCCTATATAAAGCTCCCGACGCAAAAACCCTAAATATACAAGCCTCCATTCACGAAAAGTTCCGTAGCTCCGCTGTTGTCACAGACAAAGATCCGGGGGACAGAAGTCTCTGTTCCGACACCCTATCGGCACGGGGAATTGCCCCCGGAGCCACCTCCATCGACTCCGCCGCCATCTCCATTGCCATTGCTAACTCCTGTGATGAGGAGGGAGTAGTTCTCCACCGAGGCTGAGGGCTCTACCGGTACCTATGTGGTTTATATCTCTCTCCCATGGTGTGATCTTTATGTGACCATGAGCTTTGTAATCTAGATGTTGTTATGCTGTTCAAGTGGATTTTACTTATGTGATCTCCATAGACTCCTTGTCCCACGTGTGTAAAGGTGGAGTGTGTGCACCGTGTGGGTCGCTTAGGCTATATTTCACACAATCCTTGTTCACTGAATTATGATTTGAGTTGGATGTCTCTATGAAACTGTGGTGTGTTAGTTCCTCCTATGAATGCTCAAAGTGCAGCGTGGGTGTTCATTAGTACTTGGGAATACATGTTTAAGGTTTGCTTTTGCAGCCCTACACGATGAATTAGTGCTCGTTATCCAACCGGAGAGTAGTTCGGAGTAGCATAGTGAAGTGCTTATATTTATATTCCTTTATGATATCATTGTTGAGAGTGACCACTAGCGAAAGTATGATTCCTAGGCCTTGTTTCCAAACATAGAATCACCATTTATTTACTGTTTTACAGTATTACTGCATGTTTACTTGCTGCCATATTTATTTCAGATTGTTATTAACACTCATATTCATCCATATCATTTGCATTTTACTATCTCTTTGCCGAACTAGTGCACCTATACATCTGACAAGTGTATTGGGTGTGTTGGGGACACAAGAGACTTCTTGTATCGTAATTGCAGGGTTGCTTGAGAGGGATATCTTTGACCCCTACCTCCCTGAGTTTGATAAACCTTGGGTGATCCACTTAAGAGAAACTTGCTGCTGTTCTACAAACCTCTGCACTTGGAGGCCCAACATTGTCTATAAGAATATAAGCGTGCGTAGACATCACCACCTACCAGCGTACGATGCAGCGGTGCCTGAAGGACCAGATTGTTTGGAACGTGCACGCCTACATCGAAAACATTGCGATCATGACCCGGAAATGATCCGACTTGATCAGCGATCTTCAGGAGATCTTTGAAAATCTCCGAAGGTACAACATGGTGTTAAATCCGCTAAAGTGCGTCTTTGGCGTACCAGCTGGAAAACTCCTTGGATTCATTGTTTCTCATCAAAGAATTGAGGTTAACCCGGAAAAAAATCAAGGCCATCCTCAACATCAAAAGGCCAACTTGTCTCAAAGATGTACAAAGATTAACTGGTTGTGTCACAGCAATCAATAGATTTATTAGTCGTCTTGGCGAGAAGGCATTACCCCTGTACAAGTTACTGAAGAAAACAGACAAATTTGTCTAGGACGACGAAGTAGATGCAGAACTTCAGGAGTTGAAGAGAATATTCGCCTCCCCACCTATCTTGGCGGCTCCAGAAGAGTCGGGGCCTATGCTCCTTTACTTGGCAGCATCTAACAAAGTCATCAGCATCATCATCGTGGTGCAGCGAAAGGAAGAAGGACAGGAGTGTGGAGTGCAACGACCCGTCTATTATATTAGCTTGGTCCTCACGGAATCCAAACGGAGATACCCTCACTTTCAGAAGATAGCCTATGGATTGTTCCTAGTTTGCCGGAAGCTGAGACCCTACTTCCAGGAGCATCCCATGACAGTTGTGAGCACAACTCCATTGTCAACTATCATCAACAACTACGACGCAACAGGACGTGTAGCGAAGTGGGGAATAGAACTTTCTTCCTTCGACATAAACTACAAAGCCAGGACTACAATCAAGTCTCAGATTTCGGCGGATTTTTTCATCGACTGGACTGAAGCACCGGAAGGCACACCTGTGCCGGAACCAGAGGCTTGGGTCATGCATTTTGACGGATCCAAGCAACATCAAGGCTCGGGGGCTGGAGTTACCCTGAAGTCACCTACCGGAGAAGAATTGCAGTATGTTCTGCAGATTTAATTTGAAGCTACCAATAAAATGGCAGAATATGAGGCTCTACTACATGGACTGCGCATCGCAAAGGAGATCGGGATCAAGCACATCATATGTTGCGGAGACTCCGACCTAGTGGCACAACAAGTAGCCAGAACATGTAACGCCAGGAACTCTATCATGGCGGCTTACAGAGATGAAGTTGACGAGATTTCCAAGTGCTTCCTCAGATACGAAGTCAAGAACATCAGGAGATACAATAACACATCGGTAGATATGCTGACCAAGCTCGGATCCGGCAGGAAGCCAATTCCGCCCAGAATTTTCCAGGAGCACTTGCGGACACCCTCGGTGAAGGGCGCTAACCCGGAAAACCCAGATGTGGCAGTATCTCCAGCCAAGGAGGTGATGGTTATCACTCTGGCTTGGACCAAGCCTTAACTGGACTACCAAATCGATCAGACGTTGCCGGAGGATGAAGTCCTCGCGCGACAGATCGTCAGACAAGCAAGGTCTTACACAATCATTGATGGACAACTCTACAAGAGAAGTGCAAACGAAATTTTCCAAAAGTGTGTCTCAAATGAAGAATTAATTGCAATTCTTAAAGAGATTCACCTTGGTGATTGCAGGCATCATGCCACTCCCAGGTCCCTCGTTGCAAAGATTTCGACAAGGATTTTTCTGGCTAACAGCTGACACTGATAAGATAGTCGGAACCTGTCGTGGCTGCCAGTACTATGCTACACAGCCAAATTCTCTAGCTCAAGAGCTGAAGACCATCCCTATCACTTGGCCGTTTGCGGTCTGGGGGCTTGATATGGTCGGAAAGTTGAAAAATCATCTTCTGGTAGTTTTGATTACCTCTTGGTCGCGGTTGACAAGTTCAGCAAGTGGATCGAGCCTAAACCAGTGAGAAAAGCCGATGGTGCTACGGCACTGAAATTTGTTTGCAGCCTCGTGGTGAGATACGGCATCCCACATAGGATCATCACAGATAATGGCACAAACTTTACGCGGGGAGAACTGAAGGAGCACTGCCATGATATGGGGATCCGGTTTGACCTTGCCTCAGTGTCACACCCACAATCCAGTGGGCAGGTCGAGCGAGCCAATGGCCTTATACTAGCTGGACTTAAACATCACCTTGAAGAACCGCTGTGACGTGCAGCCAAAGCTTGGGAGGAGGAGTTAGATGCTATTATGTGGAGTTTACGAACAACCCCTAACAGATCAACTGGTTTCACACCTTTTTTCCTAGTATACTGATCTGAAGCAGTGTTACCCTCCAACATCATTCATGATTCTCCGCGAGTTTCCGCCTACAATGACGAAAATGCAGATGAGACTCGACAGCTATCCGTGAACCTACTCGAAGAAGCTTGAAACTTAGCAGACCAGCGCTGCAGTATCTACTAGCAGAAACTACGACGCTACCATAGTCATCGAGTTCGAAACCGCCCGTTTAAGGAGGGTGATCTGGTTCTCCGCCTTCGGCAGTTGAAAGAGCATAAGTTGCAATATCCATGGGAAGGACCCTTCGTCGTGAGAAAAGTGCTACGTAACAGATCTTACTACCTCATTGATATTCGTGAGTTAAAGGATAGACCGGCAAATTGATCTCGAAAACGAAAGAGGGAGGATCCGGGTGACATATACGATGAAACAAACTGTCATTGGAATATAGCACAACTACATCCTTTCAACACTTAGCAATTTTCTGCATTACATACATTGTAATAGTTACGATACATGATCGATGAATAAAGCATATGGTTCACCCTTTGAGTCTTTTACTTCCTTTCATTGTTCATTTTTGGATCCGACGGAGAGCTGGATGTTTCCGCCTAGGCGTGTTTAATGTTGCGATTTTCAAAATCGTCCAGTAGGACATAAGCTTAAGTTTTCTGGAATATGCATTTTTTTGTTGCGAACTTGTGGATTCCCAGTAGAGACTTCTGGCACCTAAGGCTAGGGGCTTATTTTCGCGGTTATTGACGAATTTGCCATTAGGATCCATCGCCATCGCCGAGCTCTTTCTGGCTAAGGGTCTTCCGGCTCGTGGAAGGCCAAGCAAGTAAGCCGGAAAATTCAGAAGCCAGCACTTGCTTGCATAGATAAGTTAAATGGTAGCATGATAAGTATTTTCCTCCCATCGCATGCACTGTTCTTCCTAGCTACTTCAAATATGTTTAAGTCATATTACAAAACCCTCTAAGGGGCTAAAATGATACAATTCAGTGTTTTTCCAGGTTTTAACCGGAATAATCCGGCTTGTCTTCCTCGGAGGCGTTGAAGGTGCTGTCCTTGTCGGATCTGCTGCCAGACGGACTTGCGCTTGACCCAGAGCCCTCCTCTTCGTCTTCCTCATCATCTTCAGAAAAGCCAACCGGAAGATCATGCTTCTCATACCACACCTCGTGATTAACACGAGAGGAGAAGAGAGTATCGAATCCGCTAACTTCCTTGATGAGCTTCTTGACGTTTGTGGCCTTGGGAACTCCGCGAGCCATGCTTCCAAAGTCCATTGTCGGAAAATGTGCCCTGCGCATAACCAGGACATGGGTGGCGGCTCCGCGGGAGGAAGACTTTTTCTAATCCCTGATCATGTCCGGCACCATAGCCATCATTTTTGTCATGGTGTCTATGACCTTGGTGCGGGCACGCTTCAAGGATAGCTTGACGGCAATTCCCCGACACGCTTCTATTAGATCTTTGATGGCGTTTCCGACATTGACATAAGCTTCGGCGCGGGTGAGCTTGTCATCATTTCTACGCTCAAATCCAAGCAAGGCTGGCATACACAAGCAGTTTGTTCAGTTTCCGGATAAGAGATGGGATAAGATGGATTTATGGCGGAAACATAAGCACATACCATTTCTTACGGAAGACAATCTTGTCAATGGCCACAACCTCCGCCTCAGAAGACTTCAGTTTTGATGCCAAAGTCTTGACTCTGTTTTTGCTGGTTTCAGCTTCTCTCTCAGCTCCGACATGGCTTGCTCGTGCTTGGTCTCTAGCTCCTTCTTGGGTTTGGTCTCATTAAGTTGAGATTCCTTGAGGGTGGCTTGGAGAGACTCATGCTCGGCATGCAACGTCTTGAGCTGGGCGGAAATCTCATAAACTGAGGGTCTTTTTGCGAGAAGTTCTCAGACGCGAAAAAGTCATTTAGTTCAAAGTTACTTGCATACATAAGTAAAAGACGGAACCTAACGCGTGACAAAGAGATACCTTGGCTAGTCTTGAGGCGATCCTGTAAGATCTCGATCGTCTGCTGGTTTTCCACCTCCTTTTTGCTCAGCCCTTCGATCAGACTCTTCTGCTCTAGCATCACCTTGCGCATATCATCACGTAGCAAGTGAGTGTTCTATGAGATGCATGAATCAATGGTTATCCGGACTCAAAATCTGGGGGGCTGGGCGCAAAGACAAATCTTTATTGTGCTGGGAAATTTTGAGTTTCCGCCAATACATAGAACGGTCATACAAGAATAACAAGTTAAAGCATCATCCTAGCTCTTTGCTAGGAAAAAGAATAACCCAATGCTTGGGGGCTAGTGTTACTTGGCGAACGGCTTTGTGCTTCACAAAGAAGACGCGGAGCGAGTCTTCCGGATCCGCCAGTTCTTGCTGCTTAGTCTCCGGGTTCCCCCAGACTTCTCATCAAGTTTGTTATTTCTTTATAGCGCTAATGAAGGGGAGCCTTTGGGAGAACCGGAAAGAACTGAGGATGAGTGGCGGGCGTAGCATGGGCGAGTTCTAAATTCTTTGAGGCATCATTAGCCGGAGCTTCAGCCGAGGTTTTCACTTGTTCTTCAGCAACAGGTTTGGAGGAGGAGGCGTCCTTGCCGGAGTCAAGAGTTTGTTCCATGTCATCATCGATTTGGATGACGTCTTCTTCTCTGGCGGAACTGCTGATGACGAGGGCTTTGGAGGGACCTCAACCTCGAGTGTAATAGGCATCGAAGTCGGAGATGGCTTGGCTTTCTTCTTGGGCTTGGCATTGGCAACCTTGCTGCATGTTAAATGAAAATGCAAAAGATAAGATAATCTGCAGTTCTAAAAAATAACGCAGAAAAGCCAAGCCGGAAGATGAGTCATTACCCAGACTTGGCGAAGAATTGCTCAATTTCGCCTTGCTTGATGCTGCTGGTGTCGATTTCCTTGAGGCGGAGCTTGTCTTTCTCAAGTTTCTTGGTGGTCTTGGCGCTAGGGGATTCGCGGGGATGCTTGGCCTTGGAGTCGGAAGCAATCTCTCTTTTCCGCTTGGCGGGAGGAGCTGCTTCGGGCTCTTCCGCGTGTGACGCGCCCTCCCGGTTGGACGTCCCGGTGTGTGGAGTCTGGAGCAAGAACCCAAGGTCCTTCTCCTCAAGTGAGTCAAACTGAAGAAAAAGAGATAATGTCCTTAGAAAAATTTGCAGGCATGAAACGGAAATATGGTCAAGCCGGAAAAACTCTTACCGAAGGACCAGCGCCCTCCGTGTAGATGTCATGGTTGCACACGTGATATTGAACGTCACGCGGAATCTTTATCCTGACCCGGTGCCGCTTGTCTAGGGCATCAGAAGATAAGTTATATTTGGTGGCGTGCATGTTGTGGTTGCGGACGCCATAGGAGCACATCAACTGCTCGCGATGTTGCAGAGGTTGGATCCGCTTGGTGAACCAAGACATTATTAGATCCTACTCCGACAACCTGGAGCTCACCAGTTTGGAGATCCACCTGGCCATCTTCTCAATCTCCGGGAAGTCCGAGATGTGTGGGTTGGCGTTCCAGGCGGAGGTGTCGGCTGCTGGCCCATCTTTGAAGGGAGGTATCATCTTTGTGCTTGCTAGAACCCCCGTCTCCTTCACGTAGAAGAACCCGCCGAACTAATACCTCACAGACTCATGGCGGTCTGTGTGAGGATAGATCCGTCCTGGGCGGATTTTGAAAGTGACGCTGCCGCAGTTGGTGAGCGCCGAGGACCAGGGAACCGTCTCCTTGACGGAGAAGTAGAATTTGAAGAGAGCCAAATCCGGCTTGATCCGGAGGTGGCCCTCGCAGAGTGTGATGTGGTTGGAGATGGCGAGGATGCTGTTGGGGGAGATGTTGTGCGGTTGGAGCTTGTAAGTCTTGAGGATTTCCGAGAAGAAATCACTCGGCGGAAGCGAAAAGCCCCGCTCCACCAGCACCCATTCTCCGCCTTCGGGCGCCGGGTATGGAGCTCCTGGAACCACCCGCCAGGATCCGGGTCGCAGGAAGCCCTCCACATCCATGCTTTGCAATTCTTATTCAGTGGCGGTGCAGGGCCACCATTGTCCCTTCACCTCGCCTTCGCGGGTCCAGGCTTTAGATTTTTTGGCGACGGCTTCGTCAACCTTCTTTTCCAACCGCTCCTTTCTGGCAATCTCGGCCGGATCGGTGGATGTACCTTCGATGGTCTTGTCAAATCCATGAGAGGGATCCAGCCAGACTTGAATAAGAGGAGGAGGGGCGGAGGACAGAGGCGTCGCCATGATTGGCTCCAACTAAGCAGGAGGAGGAGAAGAGGACATCTGCACAAAGAAGCTAGCTTGAGTTAAGTTAGCCGAAATTTAGCTAGTTCGTTCGTTCATCCCTACGAGCTCCGTTCAAGCATGGAGCTGGAGTTCGTACCATCAATGGTCGACGCGATGGTCGAAGCTGCCATCGATGAGGTTTCAGCGTAGTGGCTCATCGGACTTAAGAACACGCGAAGAACACGGTGCGGCAGATAAGCTCCGGCGGAAGTCCGGCGCGGCGGAGGCGGGAGCTCAGAGGTGGCGCTTGATTGGGAGCGACGCGAGGGGGCGAATGAAAGGGTTAAGGAAGATAAAACCTGCGGTGGTGATATTCATGCTCCACATCCTGTGGTCGGAACGGAAGTGTCGCACCGTTGGATGAAAGACACGTGTCCTAAACCCTAGCGGTAAATTCGTCCAAGGGATTATGTTACCGTTGGAATTACCCGAAATTGGCGCCTGGTTAGGAGGAACTATTTGATCCCCTTGGAGGATCCGGGAACTTCCAGGTACTTAGTGTGATTTCTGGGAGATAGTAATCCGGAGAACGATTTTGAAAATTTGGTCGATGGATGAAATCCCGCGGGATAGAAGACTTTCCAGCATTTGAGCTAGAAAGGAATTTCATGAAGTCAGAGCTCTTCAAGATTTCCAAGACTTCTAGGAAGCTAGCCGGAGATTTCAGTGGCTCGAGCAAGGCAGAAGATATGGTGAACCTCGGAGAACTATGGGGACTACTATTGTGGGTATACTTCATGGGTGTACCATCGATAGTGCCTAGATCCGGCAAGTCCGGGTGGCCAACATACGGTGATGCTGGCATACGGCCGATCGGGCGGCCCAGTTGCTCTTGATCAAGATGGAGGAAGTCTTGCCCAGGAACAAGGAGCCGGATCCCAACCGACATGTGCCTGAAGTCGGATCCGGGAAGACCCATCAGGGTAGCTCTATCCAGTACGACATATTAGGTAGTAGGCGAATCCTTGGCGTGCATGGCAATATAATATTCCGTAGTTAGGCAAGATTGCATTCTGTGTAGGACTCTCCGTAGAAACCCTAGATTCTAGAGCCTTTATAAGCCGGATCCCGGGAGCTCTAGAGGCACAACCACAACTCATTATAACAACGTGAAAGCGTCCAGATAACTCCAGACAAGCAGCAGTAGACTCTGCCTCCGAGCAGCGTGTTCCGAAGTTGGGTAAATCGTGTACACCGCCCCGATAGCTCATGACCCGTACTTCTTCTCCCTTCGTGAGGATCCCTCCTCCGGGGCACCGTCGATTAGGCAACGACAGTGACTGTTGGAATTTTTTAGAATTACTGCTGGAAAATTAAGACATTGGCAAATTACCTTTGACGCTAAAGATTTCTACGTGGAAATTGATTTAGGCAAACTATAGGTAGCTACCATCTCACGGAAAACTACCGCGAAATAGTTAACGGGACAAATTAGGATTACCATGTAAGAATTACGCTCCGGTGATTAATTACTGATGAGTAATTAAACTACCATGGAATATTTGTACCGACGAATTACTACGAAAATATACTATTAAAACATTGAAAAAGAAATGTTGAAAAGTTTTAAAAAGTCACGATAGATGAGAGCGCAGCAAAGTGGTGAATAAGTAAATAGGCCTGGTGAAAAACCTACTACGAAATAGTTAACCCGACAAATTAAAATAACCTCTAAAGAATTATGCTTCGGTAAAAAATTATTTGTGCGTAATTAAATTGTTGTAGGATATTTCTAACAACGAATTTCTGCAAAAGTTACTCTCTTTTTTTAAATAATGTAGAATAGTAAAAAAATGGGAAAAAGGTGGCACTGTTCATGCTGCATGAATAGTGCCCGGATCAAGGAGGTGGCTGCAAACCCCTTCAGCTAAGATGTTGCTCTATATAGGTCAATAAAAGAGAGAAGTCCAATTTACCCCCTAAATTTGTTCTAAAGTTCAGTTTACAACCCTCAACTATTACTTGGTTCAAGTTTCACCCCTAAACTATAAAAACCATTTGGAATACATCCCTTTCACAGTTTAATTGGTTTAAGCCAAGTTTATAGACACATCAGCTAGGTTTCTCTGGTATTTTAACTAAACATACTCATACATGTATGAAGATCTCACATGTGCGGTACGAGAAAAGATTATGCTCTTGTTGACTGAGATCATACAAATGTGCATTCGTTGATTTTGGTATAACTGCCCTAGCATGCATGTATGAGGAGGTACATACATACGGTTTTATTAAAGAAACCGCAGAGGTTCTAAAGCAGAGAAAGGAGTGTATTCTGACCGGTTTCTAAAGTTCAAGGTAAAACTTGAACCAAAATAAACTCGAGGGTTGCAAACTGAACCTTGAGTCAAGTTTGAGGGGGTAAAGTGGACTTCTCTCGTCAATCAATCTCGATTTTGGTCTTGACATTTGTATTTCTTTTCTTACCTTTTTAAGCAACCGGCAGGAGCTCTGCAAAGATAATTTGGTAAAGTCTTGAACTACATACTAGACATCTATATGTACTTGTATACTTTCTTCCGAATTTCTTGAAGTGTGTACACACTAGTAGATAAAGAGGCTTCCGTCCACCCCCATTAGTCCCGGAAATATTCGAACCGCGACTAAAGGGGGCTTTAGTCGCGGTTCGGGAGGCAACCCGCGACTAATGCTCCATCCGAGACGAAAGGGGATCCCATCCGGCGGAAAAATCTTTAGTCGGGTACCCCTTTAGTCGCGGTTGGTGACCCCAACCGCGACTAGAGGTTTTTCCGAGTTTTTTTTCTCCCACGCACCCTGCACCCCCCCCCCCCGTGGATCGCCTTTTTTTGGTTTGTAAAATACAAAACAAAATGATAGAAAATTAAAAAATATATTTTCAGATTCTTGTATGTTATGCAACCTACTATTCGGAGAAATTAAGAAATTCGAATTTTCACTTTTTTTGCAAAAAAAGTTTAAAAAATGGTAAAACCGCAATAACTTTTGCATACGACGTCGGAAAAAAACGTATAATATATCAAAAAATTCTGAGAAAAAGTTATATCCGAATTCACCGGGGTTTACCCGGTTAGCCAATTTTTAGATTCTCAAAATTCCAAATGAAAATACGAAGCAGGAAGATTTTAGTTTTTGCTATAAATTATGGATTTTATATTTTTTAAATTTTTCAAAAAAATAAAATTATTAATTGCATCCAGCATAAAGATTACTATTACTTTTACCCAATTTTTAGATTTTCAATTTTTCAGGTTTTAGGTTTGGCAAAAAAAAATATTTTAAAAATAAAAAATTTAAAAATAATAAAAATTTAAAGTTAATGTTTATTTATTTATTCACGATTATTATTACATCATTATTTTTGTTTATGAAAAAAATTATTTGACATTCAAACAATAAAAAAATGTGACATCGACCAACATGTTAATAGGATTGATATGATACTACTATCAACAACATGCGCGCGAAGCACTTGGAAGAGGGATGGGAAAGGAACTCGGAAGTTAAGCGTGCTAGAGGTGGAGTAGTGGGAGGATGGGTGACCGAGCGGGAAGTTTGACCACGAGTAAGTAATTTGACTAGAGATAAGTGTAGTTAGAGATAGAGACTAAGCTATGCAAATAACCGAAATAACAGAAATTCTGAAAAAAAAAATAGAAAAAAAACGGAGTGAAAAAAAAATAGAAACCCAAATGAATTAAAAAAATTTAACGAAATAGCCTTTAGTCCCGGTTGGGGACACCAACCGCGACTAAAGGTCCTTCGCACAGGCGCACGCTAGCCGCCCACGTGGACGGGCCTTTAGTCGCGGTTCGTAAGCAACCGCGACTAAAGGGGGGGGGGGGGCTTTAGTCGCGCTTAATTAGTCGCGGTTGCGCAACCGCGACTAATGTCAGTTGCGAACCGCGACTAAAGGCCATTTTTCTACCAGTGATAGATGAAGCTTTTAGTTTTTCAGAAAACGGGCTCCTGTAGCCCAAGCTACAGTTGAGTCTTCGGTCTAGACTGTTGTGTATTCAGGGATAGGCCATATCGAGCAATCTGTACGGCACGGCGTGACAAAAGTCGGCAACTAGTATGTTACAACATCATAAATATATCTGCCGCAGACAAAGAAATTGCTATACAGTAGTAGTACTAATACACAAGCAATGACATCATCGCCATAGGGCTGCGGATCTTCACGTAAAATCATCCATTGTTCGCTCTGGTGGAACGTATACCAAGTGACAGGTGGGACCTGAATTGTTCCATTTGTCATCGCTGACGTTGCGACATCCATTTCGTTGGAAGTCCTGTGATATTGTGGTCGGATGAGCATCCAGGTTCACACAGCCTTGATCGTCAAACTGTCAAATAGAGGCAAGAAAGTTTGGTGCCATGCATTTGGCTTTCGGCGATTTGGAAGGGTCGAAGTAGGATGCAAGTCCAACCATTCCACGCGCGGCTACATTGCATTATCATTCAGGAAGTGTGAATAAGAAGCAAAGATTTGGATTTCCAATGGAAATAAATTCCCAGGGGTGTCACCTTTCCGGTTATCGAAAAATCCAATATTTGAATTCAAATGCCTCGATATGACCATTTGCCGAGGGCCTAGTTAAAAAATTCTTAAAACTATTTTTGCTCGGAATGAGCATTTGTGGGGGGTGCTTCTAATATCCGGTTATAGATGGTAATAGCATTTTCTTACCGGTAACGAAAACTTTCGTACTACCTCCGTTTCAAAATATAAATGGTTTTTTCTGGATTTTTTTTTTCTAAAAATGCTTATATTTTGAAAAGATGGTAATAACAAGCACTAGCAAAGCAACATGTGCAGGATTTCTGCCGCTAGCTAGACAAGCGTATTGGCCAGACAGGCTAGCTTCCTCTCTATAAATACGGTTCGATGGACATGCATCTCCAACTCCACCATTCCTATTCAACACTGAACACACACCACAGCGTCCACCCCCGGGAGCAAAGGCATCTTTTGCCAACAGCAGGATGGACGCCGCCGCAACCACCATGGCGCCCCGGAAACTGGTGGTGCTCTACCCTTCACCGGGCATGGGCCACATTGTCTCCATGATCGAGCTCGGGAAGATCTTCGTCGCCCGCGGCCTCGCGGTCAGCATTGTGGTCATCGATCTTCCGCACAACACCGGCTCAAGCGCAACAGGGCCCTTCCTCGCCGGGGTCACCGCTGCCAATCCCTGTATCTCCTTCCATCGTCTCCCGCAGGTCAAGCTCCCACACGTGGAATCCAGGCACATCGAAACGTTAAACTTCGAGGTCGCCCGCGCGGCAAATCCGCATCTGCGTGATTTCCTTGTCAGCATCTCCCCGGACATATTCATTGCCGATTTTTTCTGCCATGTCGCCCGCCACGTCGCCTCCGAGCTCGGCATTCCCGTATATTTCTTCTTCACCTCCGGCGCCGAGGTCCTGGCTGTCCTTCTGCATCTCCCGGTCATGCACTCTAAGACCACTGCAAACTTCCAGGACATGGGTGAGGAGCTCGTGCATGTCCCTGGAATTCCCTCATTTCCGGCGTCGCACGCCATGCTGCCAATCTTGGACCGTGATGACGCAGCCTACATGGCATTCGTGAACGTGTGCAGCGACATGTGCCGCTCCCAGGGCATCATCGCCAACACCTTCCGCTCGCTCGAGCCGCGGGCCATCGAGGCCATCGTGGCCGGGCTTTGCACACCTGTTGGACTCCCGATCCCTCCAGTCTACTGCATCGGGCCGCTGATAAAGTCAGAGGAGCTGGGTGTGAAGCGTGGCGATGAGTGCATCGCATGGCTGGACACACAGCCCAAGGACAGCGTGGTGTTCCTCTGCTTCGGCAGCCTCGGCCGGTTCAGCGTGAAGCAGATCAGAGAGGTGGCGCTCGGGCTAGAGGCAAGCGGGCAGCGTTTCCTTTGGGTCGTAAAGAGCCCTCCCAACGATGACCCAACCAAGAAGTTCGAGAATCCTTCGGAGCCAGACCTCGTCGCCCTCCTCTCAGAGGGCTTCCTAGACAGGACCAAGGACACGGGCTTGGTCGTCAAGTCGTGGGCGCCGCAGCGTGATGTGCTGATGCACGACGCGGTGGGTGGCTTCGTGACGCACTGTGGTTGGAACTCAGTACTGGAGTCGATCATGGCGGGGGTGCCGATGCTGGCGTGGCCGCTTTACGCGGAGCAACGTATGAACAGGGTGTTCCTTGAGAAGGAGCTTGGGCTAGCAGTCGCAGTGGAAGGATACGACAAGGAGGTGGTCGAGGCCGGGGAGGTGGCAGCGAAGGTGAAGTGGATGATGGACTCTGATGGAGGGAGGGTGAGCAGGGAGCGTACGCAGGCGGCGATGCGCCAGGCGAAGAAGGCGATAAGCCAGGGCGGGGAGTCAGAGAAGACGCTGACGGGATTAGTGGAAGCCTGGATACTTGCTTGATGTTGGTGGGCTCGGCTAAGCTGAGATCTAATGAGTGATGATCCACATGGACATGGATGTGTGTTTATTTTCTAAAAATATATGTTTTTAATTATCCAAATAATAATAAAAATCAATTTCTCTGGAAATAAACAAAGAAGTGTATTGTCAGTTCCGGCTGTAACTTGTATCTTACCATCGGGAGACTTGTAAAGAGTCGGTTTTCCATGTAACATGAAATTTCCAGACACCATAGAGATATTGGCTAGTACCTTTTTTTTTTTGAGGTAGACATTGGCTAGTACCTAGTATAACATACTACGAACTATCTAGTAGAGAAAAAAGCAGTGACAGGAGCGTAAATAACATTGTTATTATTCCTTAAAAAATAGCAAATTTGATGTTTGTGTTAGGCTTTTTAATGTGCACCACCATCTATCTTCCCACCTCAAATCTTTCTGCAATAATAATAACGACAAAAAAGAATTTCAAAATATTGCGCACCACCTTAGTTATATAAGCGAAGTTGATGTTGTGGTATGCTTTCTAATGTATTTTCACCTCCTAACAAACCTCCTACAAATGATAACAAGCAAACTAACAAAAAATCCTCTAAGTTGCAAAATAAAACAAACAAGCCATTAAAACACATAAGGTATTTGGTGGCAAACTAAATTAATAGTTGTCTTAGAAAATCTCTAATATAATTGTACATATCTAATGAACACGGCAGCCGTAAGGACTGAGAATTTGACAAATGGATTAAGGCATTCTTCATGTGGGCTTCCCTAGAAGCAAAAACCGAAACAAACACCTATTTTTTAGGTGGTTTGTGAAAAGCGCTTCTCAAAATAGGCATGGCTTCTCCTTCGAACAATTCATTTGTATTCCATCTTTTGGTGGAAGCTTGACCAGGAATGAAACAATGACTCAGATCTCATAATATGCTACTCCGATTCATATTAATTGACTTCAGTATGGATGTATCTAGAACTAAAATATGTCTAGATACATCCATATTAGAGTCAATTAATATGAACCGGAGGGTTGGATTCTAAACACAAGGGCATGTCGTTTGTACTAAAGATATTCTTATATCAGATACGTGGAGTCTACGAAACAATATGATGGAGCACTCAATAACAAGGAATGTTACATATTATTTTAGGTTTACTTTTCTACTGTCAAGTCTTGTCTTAAGTCTTAAGTAGGGCATGCAACAATGGATAGTATCCTACCCTGGCACTTTCTAGTCCGTAAGGGCCACATAGGACCGTACCTACACAAGTTGGAAGATTCCAGAGGGTTTCAATGATAATTGGACTATAAGAATCTAGCTAGAAGTTTGATTGATTTGCTTGTCCATCCTCTTTGAATTTATTCCATTTGTTGGCATAACCCTCTTTGGTTAACAAAGGGTGTTCTTCATTGTAAGAAACAAAATCTATTTTGGTATGTCGTGGAACACTCAGTGTCCACTGGCGCCTCTCCCCCTTCTCACAGTTTCTATCTACATAAACCTCCTCAACCTCGCCATCCTAGTGCCTTCTCCCAAGCATTGTTGATGCCTTTTGATAGAGATGGACTCCGTACTATCAACCTTTGAAATACATCACAATTGTAGGTAATGGGTCTATGGCCACAGGGGGCAGGAGGTCGAGTGGCGGAGGGGTCGAGGCAGGTTTTATGACGCTAAGCAAGTGTGCCAATTTGTTGGGACTCAAACTGCAGACTGTTGTAGCAAGAGAATTTTCCCCACGAGGGTGACTCGGGGTTTAATATCAAACTCTCGGGAAAAAAGAGGTGAAGCTTCTTCAAGCCTTGTCTAGCAAACTAGAAAGCAAGTTTCTCTGTCTTGTGCCCCAACTACACCGTGTGGTTGTCAAGCACAACGCTTCGGTATTATTAAAATGAAATAAAATAACAATAAATAAATAAAATGCTAGAAGGTAAATTAAAACTATAATGTAAACTAATGCAAGTAAAAGTGTTTTTGTGTTTTGGTTGTAGTTGCAAAAAATATATACATTTTTGGTATTTTGGATTTAATTATTGCAGAAAATATAAAAGCAAGTATAAGAAAGTAAAAGGTGGTTCTTATGATAAAAAATGGACTGAGGTTCATGGGTTCACTTGTCTACTCACCCATAAATGTGTGGTGGCATTAAGAATAATATAGATAACTTAATATTGATGAGATTTCATTATATGTCTGGATAAGCATTCATATGGCATCACGCTCTAACATAAAGATGATAATACACATCTTACTTATACTCCACTAGAAAGGGATTCTCTATGCAATCTAGATTTAAGAATTAGGAGAGTTTAACCTTAAGTACTTTGACATGATGTTGAACGACAAATGTGTTAGCGTTGCATTAAAATATATCACAATGGACCAATTATCGTATCATTGAATGTGAACAGGGTTTCTCATCTGTCACTAACAAATATATAGCACATGCATTATTTTTGTACCTAGTGAGGTAACAAACAAATTGGTAAAAACCATAGTAGATATGAAGTTGTCACAATTCACTACTAATACCATGATACTTCTTCTAATACACACCATCTCCCACACATGCTCTCGCATACAAGTTTGATCATAACAAGTATTAAAGAACAGGGTAACAATATGCATCTATCAATACATCAAGACCACAATAAAGGTTCAAATCTCATAAATCATCCAATAAAACTAAGGATCCACCACATAGAAATTAAATAATATGGCTATAATTATGATAGGCAGCTCGTATGGCATCTAATCAACATAGCACAAGAGAGAAGATAGATCAACTACTGCCAAAAACCTATAGTCCAGACATGGACTACTCCCTCTTCATCATGGTGACGGTGTTGGTGATGTTGGAGAGGGTGGAGATGCGATCGGGGATGGCTCCAGCAGCGTTTCCCCCTCCAATCTTCGGAGGTTCAGCCTCTGTTTCATGGTTATGTGTTTCTCCACCGCCTCCTCGCGAGAACGCCCTGGGGGTGTCTTAATATAGTGGTTTTTAGGTCCAGCCCGTCAATCTGAGATGAAGACGGATGTCATCAGACGCATGAGAGGCAAACAAGCATGGCTGGCATGGCATGGTATAGGGCCCACGTCACCTGGTCTCGTTTGGGCATCATGGGTCCCCTTGTGTGCTTGTTATTCTCATATTACTTCTTCGGAAAAAATATTGATGCTAGAAAATCCTAGCTGCGTTTGAGTTTCGCAAGGTCCCTGAAATTTACAAAAATAATCAAAATAGGGGTTTTCAGTTCTGCGGTGTTATAAACGCATAAAAGGAGATCGTTTAGAGAATCCTCGAAATCAATGCAAACATAAATATAACATCTTATAACATGCAAATGTGTCAGAATATGTGGCAATAAACTACAAAGTTCATGCATGCATTTTACATGGATCAATATCCCCAAGCTTAACCCATGCTCGTCCTCAAGTATGATGGTGATAAAACTAAACATGGACTTTTAAGTTTGTTGCCTAATTGAATATAACAAGTATTAGCACACAAGATTGATGATTTAAACTTTATTGAACATCAATAAGCAAATGAGATATGCAGTCGTACTTCTTGTTCACTACAAAGATGTTCAACAATAAATCACAATGTATATGTAAGAATAAATAAAAGTACTATGGAGATTAAGCATGCAAGTGCTTGTGTAGTTCAGAACTTTTCCTTCTTTCTTTTCTTCTTTCTTTCAAACAGTGGAAATTGAAAGTAAGCAGGGAGTATACATGCCAAGACTTTGATACTAATAGAGAAAATAATTTTTTGATTATGCAACTCATGTCAATGTTAGTGAAAACATGTGTGGTTTTATATGTTTGACCTCTTACAAGTTGGATGTCTCATGCCCTGTAGTCAATAATACCTACACCTCATGCTACTCAACTTAGAATTACCATAGACCTTCATTTTATACATATTGTTTTAACTAAATGCTCACAAAGGGGTACCTCCATGCCTCATGTACAAAGTGCCCTTAGAGATATGGGAAATATTTTCAAAGGCCATATATACCGGGATGACAGGACAACAGACAAATAGACTCCTCTTGCAATAATAAATGAATAGTACTTTTAACTTATGAAAGATGATTTAGGATGTCCATGTTGAAACTTCCACCTTGATTAGGCATGGATTCGATTGGCGGTCCAATGTTCTTCTGTAACATATATGCACACTCGAATCTTTTACACGATAACCCACTTTATTTAGCATCAATAGGCAAACATAACTAAAGGTTCATGACCACAACTTAATAAGGTGCAATGTTGAAAGTCGTGTTCCATGACAACAAGGTTTAACTTAACAGGAAATCATAAATTTTCAACATATAGCTTACATAAAGATAATCACATAGTCTTTAATGCAACTCTCCCATGAGCTTTAATTTGCACAATAAAAAGAAGTATAATTTTGACTGCAAAGGCTTGGCATATATGCTATACTTGGAATAGCATTTTTCTACATAGTAGGTATGGTGGAGATTTGATGGAGAAGTTTTGGATCAAGGTTTATGGGTACAACAAGTCTTTACTTGTGTGCTTCATTCTTTTTTCTTTTCTTTGGCCATTGGAAAGTTGTTATATAGTCACAAACATGCATATTGTCCATAATTCTACACATTTATTAATGAACAAAGTAACTCATAGTTAAACATCAATGCATAAATAAGAGATAGCACTAAATAGTTGACAGGGGAAGTAGGCGGTAGAGAACGACAGCATGGAGGCGAGGCAGGCGGGGAGTACCTTATGCGCATTAACATTGCCGTGTGGGAATCCTGCACGTCACCACGTGAGGAAGACACGTCAACGACGACACGTGCCGCTAGCCTCCTAGGGAACAAGCAAGATCTTTAACTAAAATTGACCATGCCGGACCGAAGCCGTGTTTGGGTCTGCGGTGGGGCACCCTTTTTTGTCGGCGGTCCCATAGTCGTTTGGGGAGGGCTATTGTGGCCGTGGCGGGATATTCTCTAATTTCTATTAGTGTTAGTATTTTCTTGGTTCAATATGGCTTACAAATTTAGTCAAAAGTCAGTATCCTCTAAGTTCCACAAATATTGTAGACAGAAGATGAACATTTATGATATGGAATCAATATTAGTAGATTCACGATAAACTACTCCCTCCGTCTCGGTTTACTAGTCTTCTCCGTATCACTAGGTCGCCAATTTGACCTATATAATTTAAATTATATAATGCAAAAATTATATCATTATAAAATAGAATATCTAAACTTTCTAATGATATAATTTTTATAACATATAAACAATGCTAACTTGATCAAATTTGCGACCTAGAGATAAGCTTACGCCTAATAAACTGTGAGAGAGGGAGTATATTTTGTAATCTATTTATTTATGTTGTAGACGGTTTATATTATGTTCTTTATATATGATCAAACTTTATAAATTTTGATTTTTTACTAAATTTATAAGTCTTGGCCATCGGAACTTGAGGTAGTACTTCACAATTTGTTTAGGGTGCTAATTCACAAGTTTATGTGCACGGAGCATTCTCTCCTTTTTACAACTTTTAACTCAACGTTCCATTGAGGTCTGAACCTTTTGGTGGAGGCATGGAGCTACTGTTGCATGGATCGTAATACCAAATAAAATCAGCAATACCGTACCTTAGGGTGTAATAAATCAAATCAAATCTTTTTCCAATTTGGGAGGAAATAAAACGGCAATACCATACCTTTGCAGATATGCCTAAATAGTACTAAGCCATATGACTAGTAAATTGTACCGTAAAAGAGCTCAGCAAATTACCATTCAATCAAAGCACATGAAACATAGAACCATATGCACTACTTGTGTTGCTATTTTTATTTTTCTTTCGTCCAAATTTAACTTTATTTTTACTCCAGTAGCTCATTCATATTCATTAAGCATACCTACAGGTGGTGGTCTCTTTATTCAAAACAAAAATGCAAACAAAAAACATAAAACTAAACATAGACGCTTCAAGTTTATGCAAAAGTTGAATGATGCTCAGAAAACAAAGTTGGAAGGTGTGCAAACAGAGAGTTTGATATATCCAGTTGGTAATGCACAAGCAATGACGTAAAGCGAGGAACATATATGCATGTGGGTTGCAGTGGGTAGATCGATCGTTCTCCACTGCTAAGGCTCCGTATTATTAATTAAGAGAACAAAGGAAATATCCTAGAAGGAGTACTTGATTCGTATAACTTGTTCCGGTGGTGAACTGATTTTGTGATGGGACGTAAAGTCTGGTTCCATTTGTCATTGGTGACGTTGCAACATCCTTCGCTTTTGACATAAGTCATGCGCAACTTCAAACACGACTCCCACCTGCCCTGACGGCTGGCGTGGTGGTTGCGCCTCTATAAATGTTCCATTCGTCTGCATCAGTCATCATCGATCTCCATCTCACCCTACTCTCGCTCTCACATTCCAAACACACAGTTACACTCCCATCGCTAAGGAGCTACAAGATCCAGGCATCTAGCAGCATATACTCTCACTGTCAGCATGGGCGGCACCCCAGCCATAACCACCATGGTGAGTCCCCGTAAGCCCGTGGTGCTCTACCCGTCCCCGGGCATGGGGCACCTGGTCTCCATGATCGAGCTCGGCAAGCTCTTCACGGCTCGCGGACTACTCGTCACCATCGTGGTCATCGATCCGCCCAACAACACGAGCGCCACGGGGCCCTTCCTCGCCGGCGTCTCCGCGACCAACCCGTCCATCTCTTTCCACCGTCTGCCGCAGGTCAAGCTCGCGGAGGCCGAGCTCCCCGAGATGATAACCTTCCACCTCGCCCGCCTCTCCAACCCGCACCTCCGTGACTACCTCGCTCGCACCTCGCCGGCCATCCTCGTGGTCGACTTCTTCTGCAGCGCCGCCATGGACGTCGCCGCAGAGCTTGACATTCCCGCCTACTTCTTCTGCACCTCTGGCGCCCAGGTCCTGGCTTTCTTCATGCATCTCACGGCCCTGCACCGCGAAAGCACGGCGAGCTTCCGGGAGATGGGCGAAGAACTCGTGCATGCGCCAGGAATCACCCCGTTCCCAGCGTCGCACTCCATCCAGCCGCTCATGGACCGTCACGGCCCGGCCTACAAGGAACTCCTGGATGTGAGCGCCAAGCTTTTTCGGTCCCAGGGCATCATCGTCAACACATTCCGCTCGCTCGAGCCGCGCGCCTTCGACACGATCGTCGCCGGACTCTGCACACCACCCGGTCTCTCGACGCCTCCAATCTACTGTATCGGGCCACTGATCAAGTCGGAAGAGGTGGGCGTGAAGCGCGGCGACGAGTGCCTTGCGTGGTTGGACACGCAGCCCAAAGCAAGCGTGGTGTTCCTCTGCTTCGGCAGCCTCGGACGTTTCAGCGCCAAACAGACCAGGGAGGTGGCGGCCGGGCTGGAGGCCAGCGGCCAGAGGTTCCTGTGGGTCGTGCGGAGCCCGCCCAGCGAGAAAGACTCGGCGAAGACCAAGTTCGAGAAGCCAGCGGAGCCGGACTTCGACGCGCTCCTCCCCAAGGGTTTCCTGGACCGGACCAAGGGCAGGGGGCTCGTCGTCAAGTCGTGGGCGCCGCAGCGCGACGTGCTGGCGCACGACGCGGTGGGATGCTTCGTGACACACTGCGGCTGGAACTCGGTGCTCGAGTCGATCATGGCGGGCGTGCCAATGCTGGCGTGGCCGCTCTACGCGGAGCAGAAGATGAACGTGGTGTTCTTGGAGCAGGAGATGAGGCTGGCCGTCGCGATGAAAGGGTACGACAAGGAGCTCGTGGAGGCCAAGGAGGTTGCCGCGAAGGTCAGGTGGGTGATGGACTCGGAGGGCGGGAGGGTGCTCCGGGAGCGCACTCTGGCGGCGATGCGGCAGGCCAACGACGCTCTGCGCGAGGGAGGGGAGTCAGAGGCAACGTTGGCGGGCCTGGTGGATGCATGGGTTCATGCTTGAGATGAACCGAAATGGGTATACTCACTTGTGCAGGACAGACGAGAGATGTCTATTATTGCAACATCGTCTAGCCACCATGAGCAACCTGTCGTTGCCATCGGACACCGACAACGAGGCGAAGCCGTCGGGATGGTGGCATTGGAGGGATAGGTTTGCGACGCCGAGCAACCCTAGCTCCCCGCAGACGGAGGGCGAGGAGGAGGAGCGTTGTTGGCCTCGACGGCTAGGATGAGGAGGAGGACTCCGACGCAAGGTGGGCATGGATGGAGGCGGCGGACGACGCGGCGGCGGCAAGGAAGGAGGCAAGGGCCCAGGCGACGGCGCAGGCACAGGCAGAGGCTCGTCGTCCGTTCACCGACGACGAGGAAGACCCCAATGACCACTCGTCGGAGGGGAACTCAAACTCGTCGGACGCGTCGACCGGCAGTACCTCTTCGGAGGAGGTGACAAGCAGGAGGCGCGTCCGTGAGGATGACGAGGTGGGGCCTTCTAACAAGAAGGCCGAGAATTAGTTTAAACTTTGTTTATTTTCGCGTTTGTTCTCCTAGTTTATATGTTAAATATGCTTGAACTTGTTCGATTCGACAAAGCATGTCATGATCAATTGAACTTATTTTCGCGTTTGTTCTCCAAGAATTAGTTAGTTTCTCCAAAATGCGTCGAACCGCTAGGGTTGCCCCCGACGCAAACGGACAATTTGCGCCTAGCGGTCATTTTCGCGTCCGCCAGGCGACACAAATTAACGGATGCAAGCGGATAATTTAGGAAATGCGTGGCCCTGTTGGAGATGTCCTTATTGATTGATCCCTGCTAGTGGTTCATTAGGTACTAGCACGGCCATCTTGTGCTTTTACCTTTTTATGTAGCATCTTCCTCTGCTCTGAAATGTGATAATAAAGAAGAGTGGATTGATTCAGAGATTGTTACTAGCATGCCTAATGTCTCATCTTCTTACTTCACTAAAACCTGTAAAGCTAGATTTAACTTGAGATCTCACAACGCTGTAGTAATAATGCATATTGATTAACTTGTTCTGTCTTGTCTGGAAAGAAAATAATCTGGAAGTTGCCTCTGCTTACTACTTTTGTACTAGTCTTGGTTTGTGGTTTGTAAAACAAATTAGGACTTAGATTCAGCTTCACGGCAGTGTACTACACCCTACTATACCTATCTCCTATAACTGGAACTTTGATTCCTATAACTGGAACTTTGATTTGTGCTAGCATGTATGGAAGCAACTAGTATTGTACTAGTCCGATGCATAAAGAAAAATGGGGATTAGCACTTACATAGTTCTGGAAAGGGATTAGCTGTATGAGTTTATCGCTGGTACCACGCTCGCCGTGGCGCCGGCCTTGACGCAGCAGGCTCGGCCGCAACATCGTCGGCGCCGTCCATGGTCGCTGAGCCGTGCGTGAAGCCGCGCGTGCCAGTTGCCATAGCCGCGCACCATACTGTGGGAAGCCAAAATTGAGGGGATCACGTAGTTGAGGTCATCAGGATGTTGCAGGTATTCACCACCATGATGCCGGAGTTAGTCGGAATAGATAGATGTATCGCATGAGGACAAGCTGGATCGGGAGGTCCTTAAAACGATCGAGGGGCAGGTGGAAAACCCTAATCCCCGCGTCTTTGTTGACAACCTGCTGTTCGTTCACGATCCCGGCCGAAATCAGTTTCAATCGCGTTCACGTCTGATGGCTTCTGTTAGCAATAAGGGTGATCAAGGGGGAGCCGATGAGGCACCTACCCACCCGAAGTTGCTAGTAGGAGGCTTGGCTGTGTATGCACGGAGACGGGAAAGAAGGGCGACGGCTATCTGCAAGGCACCGAAAAGCAGCAACTGGCAGGCTGCGGCAAGGGATGGTCTGGAGAGTCTGGATGAGCTTCTTGAGGGAAAAGTGGACATGGATGATGACGACGTCATTGAGCTTGAAGTAGAAGAGGAGGAACCTCCGCCGGAGGAAGCATAGCGATGGCGTCTGGTTGGAAGGTATGTTAGTCACAGAAAGCCAAACATAGAAGATATGACTGATCACTTTAATGGTGTATGACATCTGCGCACGGCAGTGAACTTTGCTCCGATGGGTAAGAACTGGTTGCATGTGACATTGTTTTCAGAAGGCGACTTCACCTTTTGTTGCTCGAGGAGGACCATGGATTTATCAGGGCTACCCTATACTAGTGGCCAAGGTTCCTAATGGCGCTAGTGGGATGCTCTCAGGCCATCTCCAACACGGGGCGACCCATCCCGCGCCCGCGCGTCCGGATGGGTTAAATCGGACAAAAATGTGTCCCAGCGCGCGGACGCATCCCTAAAACGGATGGTTGCGGCGTCTGGGATGACCCAAAGCCGGCCCAAATCTGGGCCTCGTTTGCGTGGCCGCGGACACGAGGGCTTCCCTCTCCCGTCCTCCCCTTGTCCTCCCCTAGCCCGCATGCCTGCCTCCCAAAACACACCCACTCCACTCCCAAAATAACCTAGAGATGGTCGACGAAGCTGCCGCCGCCACCTCCACCATCGGAGACGAGGCCGAGCTCGCGGCCGTTGTCGCTCCTCTCGTGGAGGAGGCTCCTGCCGTGGACGCTCCGGTTGTCGCGCAGCCCACGGCGGAGACGAAGAAGGCGAAGCTCGAGCTCGTCGTGGAGCAGAGGGCGATCAAGAGCAAGAAGTGGGCCGACCGGCGTAGGGCGCTCAAACAACGGAAGAGGGAGGCCGCTGCCTTGGAGGAGCGACAGAGGGCGTCCGAGCAGTTCCAACTCCTCCAAACGGAGGCAAGAGCATGCCATGCTCTTTTACGGCCACACCGCACTCGCGCACCTGGCCGTCCCGGGCGCCAGCTCAGCCTCAGCGGGAAGCTCCGCCTCGTCCGTGACCCGGCCCCTTCCTCCCCGGTTAACAGCCCCACCGACTGCCCCGTTTGGGTACCCACCCAGCGCACGAAATGATGGCGCCGGTGGGGCGATACTTGTACCCGCCACAGGATGGGTCACCGGAGGTGGGCGAGTCCATCACGGGGTCGTCGCCTTCATCCACTGACCTCAACCATGCTCCGGTGGCGCACTCCAAGGGCCCCAGGCAGCTGCCCGCATGAGCGTTGGCCAGTGCCCGCACCCTGTTCGATGATTTGTCAGGTGAGTGCGCGCCGCCATCTATGCAGGCAGCGACCACGATGCAGGCATCTCCATCTTACTCGTCGACGAGGAGATGTTGTTCGTTGACGAGCTCACACAAGCCGCAAGTGCACAAGGTCGAGGTCGCCGAGTTAGCAAAAGAACTAGCAACTACACAGAGCTAGAGGACAAAAAGATCGTCGAGGGGTGGTTGGCCATTGGGCAAGATCCACTGACAGGTGCCGAGCAGAAGCGGACAGCATTCTGGCACTAGATCCATGACTACTTCCATGAGCATCACCGGTACGGGGAGGAGCGATTTGACAGCGACCGCAACGAGTGCTCCCTCCAAAAGAGGTGGGGAACAATTCAAATGGAATGCAACAAGTTCCAGGCAGCGTATGATCACGTGAGGTGGGTTCCCTTTAGCGGCATCGGCATGAAGGATTTGGTATAGTTCTAAACCTCTGTAGGATAACGTTGCATAGAAAACAAAAATTTTCCTACCGCGAACACGCAATCCAAGCCAAGATGCAATCTAGAAGACGGTAGCAACGAGGGGTTTATCGAGTCTCACCCTTGAAGAGATTCCAAAGCCTACAAGAGTAGGCTCTTGTTGCTGTGGTAGACGTTCACTTGCCACTTGCAAAAGCGCGTAGAAGATCTTGATCACGATCGGTTCCGGCGCCACGAACGGGCAGCACCTCCGTACTCGGTCACACGTTCGGTTGTTGATGAAGACGACGTCCACCTCCCCGTTCCAGCGGGCAGCGGAAGTAGTAGCTCCTCTTGAATCCGACAGCACGACGGCGTGGTGTCGGTGGTGGTGGAGAAATACGGCGGAGCTTCGCTTAAGCGTGCGGGATGTGGTGGAGGAGAGAGACCGCTAGGGTTTGGGGAGAGGGGGGTTGGGCGCCGGCCCTCTAAGGGGTGCGGCCAAGGCTGAGGCTTGAAGTGGTCAGCCCCCTCTCCTA